>NC_046157.1:83432385-83779885 GCF_011064425.1 Rattus rattus | reverse complement strand
CTCTACCACTGAGCTAAATCCCCAACCCTAGTCTTTTGTCTTTTAACCACTATCTATCAAGTCCTTATTTTGTTCAGGGCAAGGTACCGAATGCTCTCTGGGTACCCTTTCATTCAGAGTCCTCCCCGACAGTGGTCCCCTTAGTACTATTAGATCTGTCTTAACAAAGGAGGAAACCAGAAGGGCCGAGGACATGGCTCAGTGGTGGAGTTATGCACAAAGCCTGGGCTTCGACCCCAGTGCCACACACGTCACTTTCCTGACATCCCAGAACTAGGCAGATGGAAGCAGGAAGATTGGAAATTCAAGGTCATCCCAGCCACATAGAAAGTTTGGGGCTAGCGGGACTTAAGCGAGACTCTGCAATTAAGGTGGTTGGAGCCAAACCTCAGAAACAGACCCTCCACAGTGCACAGTCCGCTCATCAGCTACAGCACTGCCTGCCCGTGGGAAAGGCCCACCAGCCCACCACAGTGTCAGACAGACACCCAAGTTCTCCAATAGCAAAGGCTCACAGAGCTGAATGGTCAGCCACCCAGCGGTCAGCTCTGTCTGCATGGCCACCAGATATCTACAGCTCACCATGCCTCAGCTCAAACCTCTGATTTTTCTTTTAAAAGCTCGCTTTGGAGCTGGAGAGATGGGCTCCGTAGTTAAGGGCACTCGTTGCCCTTGCAGAGGACCCAGGTTCAATCCTCAGCACCCACAAGTCAGCTCGCAGCTGGCTGTAACTCCAGCTCCAGGAGATCCGATGCCCTTCCAGGCACCAGGCATACACACGGTGCTCATCCATGCATGAAGGCAAAATACTCATAAACATAATTTTTAAATCTAATTTTTTAATAAAGAGAAACAAACCCTGCTTTGTCCCCGCTTCTCCTCCGGTTCCAGACTAGAAGTCCTGGAGCTGTTTTGATGGGGACCTCTGATCCTTACCTTCCATCACTGGAAGCCTTCTTGGCTCAGCATTCAAGCTGGCTTCAGAACCCAGCATTCCCAGCCACAACAGGGATCTCCCTGAGGCAAGTCAGCATGGTAGCTGACCAGCACATTCCAGTTCCCTGTTGAGAGGGCTTTACCCTGTCTGCCCATCTGAAAACATGTCCACACCTTTCTCCTAGGACCCTCGAGTCACTTCCTTGTAATTCCCTCACTCCCTCCTCCTCTTCCTCCTTCTCTTCTTCTTCTTCTCATTCCCTACACCCCCTCTTCCTTTTCTTTTCTTTCTTCCTTTCTTTCTTGTTGTTGTTGTTGCTGCTGCTGCTGCTGCTGCTGCTGCTGCTGTTTTGGCTTGGCTGGTTGGTTTTTTGTTTGTTTGTTTTGTGGGTTTTGGGGGGGTGGGTTTGAGACAGGGTTTCTCTGTATAGCCCTGATTGTCCTAGAACTCACTTTGTAGACTAGGCTGGCCTCAAACTCAACAGAAATCCATCTGCCTCTGCCTCTGCCTCTGTCCCTGCCCCTGCCCCTGCCCCTGCCCTGCCCCCTGCCCCTGCCCCTGCCCCCCCCTGCCCCCTGCCCCTGCCCCTGCCCCTGCCCCTGCCCCTGCCCCTGCCCCTACCCTGCCCCTGCCTCTAGGTGCTGGGATTAAAGGAATTTGCAACCACTGTCTGGCCCTCTTTTTCTTTCTACAAAATACTTCCTGAACATCTATTCCATTCACAACACAGAAAGGAAGGTAAGTACCAGGGATGTTAGAGTGTACCTGAGGAATCACATTCATGGGTTTTAGAGCCATGCTAAACTCCTGGGCTAGGAGCCACAGCCGTAACCTGGAGAACATAGACGTGCCATCAAAAATTCAGGAAATTGGGTTGGGGATTTAGCTCAGTGGTAGAGCGCTTGCCTAGCAAGCGCAAGGCCCTGGGTTCGGTCCCCAGCTCCGAAAAAAAGAAAAAAGAAAAAAAAATTTCAGGAAATCAGAAGAACAGGTAGATCTGAGTCAGGCGTCTAGAAAAGGGGAGTTTTCAGATATCCTAAGACAGGACAGGAGCTCAGTTGATAGAGTGAAGGCCAGAGTTCAGGCAATCCCCAGAGCTGATTAACCGGAAGGGGAGACACACACCTGTAATTCCTGCACGCGGGAGACAGAGACAGGAGGAGCAAGAGTTTAAAGTCGTCATCAACTACATAGTGAGCTTGAAGCCAACCTGGGTTTCTCGCGTCTAAAAGAGAATTTAGGCCCTGCGTTGTGGACTGCTTGCGTGGGGTCGGTCAATGAGATGAGGCACGGGCAAACCTCTGGTGTCATGCTTCTCGGACGCTTCCTGGAAAACATCATTTGAATCTGAGAATATGAAAGCAGTAAATGTTAAAGGCCGGTTCAAGTGGTTGAGACACGGAAGGAGGGAGAGGGATTGCCCACTGGCCAGAGTACAGAGCCGGGTCAAAGGAGGCTGCTCCTCAGCACAAGGAGACCTGTTGACTATCGACAACTGATTAGGACAGGTGCTGTCCAAGTGGGGGCCCGAGAGGAACGCACTGGGGAACTGACAGCTGATAGCTGCTCATCCTGGGAATCGGTGCTACCTTGAGTAAAAGTCCTCGCCTCCTAGATGCTGTGGTCCTCATGTAATGTGACGCTACTATGAACAGTGGGCAGAGAGAGCCGGTGGGCGCAGGAGTGAAGACCTCCAGCTAGAGTGAGGCATCAATAGGGAAAGGGCTGGGGGGTGTGGCTCAGTCGGTAAAGTGCTTGCCTAGCATGCAGGAAATGCTGGATTCGATCCTGAGTACCGCTTAGACTACGACGTCTGTGGTCAGAATAGGAATGCCTGCTAGACTCATGAGTTTGAATGCTTGGCACTGTTAGGAGGTGTGGCCTTGTTGGAGGAAGTGTGTCACTGTGTGGGGGGGTACTCTCATATATGCTCAAACCACGCCAAGTGGGTCAGTCTCCTGCTGCCTGCAGATCCAGATGTAGAACTCTCAGCTCCTTCTCCAGCACCATGTTCGCCTGGATGCTACCACGCTTGTCTCCATGACGACGATGGACTGAACCTCTGAAACTGTAAGCCAGCCCCAATTAAATGTTTTCCTTCATAAGAGTTGCCGAGATCATGGTGTCTCTTCACAGCAATAGAACGCTAAGGCAATGACACACACCTGTGATCCCGGCTAGAGCCAGGAGAATCAGAAGTTCAAGGTCAACTTTAGCATCCTAGAGGGTTTGAGACCAGCCTGTCTCAAAAGAAAAACAAAACCAAGGGCCCATTCCTGAGTCAGGGATCGTCAGAACTCAGGCCACCTGTACCGACAGGTACTTTTTTAAAGAGTTTATCTACCCACGGACCTTAGGGCCATCCAGAACCATTTGTCCCCATAGCCCTGCTTCGTCCTGCTCTCTCAGAGGTCATAGGGTAAACTGAGGCTGTGTTCTAGGCAGACCTGAAGTAGCCCAGTACTCTAGACCTGGCTCTGCCACTAAGGATCTAAATGTGTCCCTATTTGGCCCCAGCGTCCTCCAAGGCAGATGCTAATAGCCCAGGCCCCCCAACATTTGACACTTCGGAGTCCCAGTGCTCACTAGCTGTGTGAACGTGAGTACATTACACATCTTCTTTGTTTCTCAGTCTCTTCATCAAAATAGGGAACCACGGGGGCTCACCAGGCAAAAGCGTCTGCTGCCAAGGACCCACGTGACGGCAGGGGAGAACCGATTCCCACGTCAGCCTCTGACCTTCATTTGCACATGTGACACACACACACACACACACACACACACACACACACACTAAATTAAGTTAAAATATAATAAAAGAAAAAAATGTAAAGAGGAACCCACAAAGGCGTGTGATTGGTTAAGTAGGTTAACAGATTATAAAATCCCTCCCTGCTGGGACATTCTGCGACCTTGGGATTCTGTCCGTGCTAACACATTGATCCGAACATCCAAGTGTGTACAATATGTTACCATTATTTGAATAACCCGGACATCTCAGATTCCAGGTCTGTCTTCGGAACTGGAACGACTTGACCACCTATGCGCTGTACGCACGGTAGAGAGCCCTCCCGCATCTTCAAGGACGAAGCCGGGGGTTCTGCCAAGCCTTTCCTCTCAGAAGCCCTCTACCCCGCAGCGATCCGCTCTTCCACCCACATCTGTATTGCAGACTTTCTCGAAGGCTCCGGTGGACGGTGGGAAACCACAGCACGGAGCAGGAAGCAACTTCAACATCAAGGTGAGGCAGCGGGAGTCTGAATAAACACAGCCGCAGAATGCCGCGCAGCTGTAGATAAACAGCCAGAAAGGCTTTGCCACTCAGGAGATGCTCACAAGGAATTCAAACCAAGCAAAGCCTGAAGAAACAGAAGGCAGTGTGTAGGCCACGGTGAATGACAGGACGCCCAAAGAACCCAAGAGGTGGGGGTGATATATGAAACCAGAGGTCACCTTAGCATCTGGGGGCAGATATGGAGGGAAGCATCTCATCGCTTATATTCCTTATGCTTATCAAGGTGAAGCATAATACATTATCTAGTGGCATAAACAGTATATAAGTACACTGTCGCTATCTTAGACACACAGAAGAGGGCATCGGATCCCGTTACAGATGGTTGTGAGCCACCCTGTGGTTGCTGGGAATTGAACTCAGGACCTCTGGATGAGCAGTCAGTGCTCTTAACCACTGAGCCATCTCTCCAGGCCCATAAGTGGTATTTTTGATACATCAAAATGAGATTTAATTCTGCCTTATTGGTCCTTTCTCATTGTCTTTAGGAACCTACCCAAACCCTTCTCTGCCTAGCTGCTTCAGAAATGTTAATTTCCTCACATCTAATATTATGCAAATTGTGCTTTTTAAAAAAGAAGATCACATTCTGTAATCCAGATCTTCTAAACCCCAGAATTTAGAGAGATCAAATTTACCGTCTCCCTTCCTTCCTCAGTCTCCTGAGTGCTGGGGTTGCAGGCCTGGGCCTCCACACTCCATTCTATTATACAAACCTTCCTCTCTTTCTGCTGCAGCTTTACTCATCCTGACAAAGCAGAGTTCACCTAAAAGGCCCATTGCTGTGACTTCCTCACAGAGGAATTATTTCCTGAGGCAGATGGTGTAGGGGAATAGCAGCAGCGTCTATGGAAGTTGAGAGAGCAAGGTTGGTGCTCTACAGCTCATAGTACTCTTGTGGATGTGGATTCCAGCATGCATTTCAGGTGGCTCACAATCATCTATGAGCTGACCCTAAGCACCTGTATATATCATAGCACCTGTGTATATTCTAGCACTGGTATATGTTCTAGCACCTGCACTCAAACCTGTATATCCTAGCACCTGTGTATATCCTAGCACCTGTGTATATCCTAGCACTTGTACCTTCACCTGTGCATATCCTAGCACCTGTACCTGCACCTGTACCTGCACCTGTGTATATCCTAGCACCTGTGTATATCCTAGCACCTGTACCTTCACCTGTGCATATCCTAGCACCTGTACCTGCACCTGTGTATATCCTAGCACCTGTATCTGCACCTGTGTATATCCTAGCACCTGTACCTGCACCTGTGTATATCCTAGCACCTGTACCTGCACCTGTGCATATCCTAGCACCTGTACCTGCACCTGTGTATCTCCTAGCACCTGCCCTTGCACCTGTGTATCTCCTATCCTAGATTAAATAACAAGAGGAAGCTGAGCATCAGCATTTGTTGCTCTCTGCTTCCTGATAACGGGCACTGTGACAACAGCTGTCTCCCACTCCTGCTGCCATGCCTTCCCTTTTTCATCTTCAGAGGTTAAGACAATATTCTTAGACCTGCTGGTGGTCACGTAGCTGGACAAGATCACCTAGTAACGTCTTTACTACATGATGATTGTCACTTGAGTTGACAGCCAGGCCAGCAGGAGTATATATTTGAGATACTTCAGGGTATACAGCACAGCACAGCCACTGAGGACAGAGATTAAAATCAGGAAGTACCCTTTTAATCTCAGCACTCAGGAGGAAGAGGCAGGAACCTCTCTCTGAGTTCAAGGCTAGCCTGGTCTATAAAATGAGTTTCAGTATAGCCAAGGCTACATAACAAGGTGGACTGCTAGACTACATACATACATGCATACATACATACATACATACATACATACATACACACACACATGCTCATACACACACACACACACACACATACAAATAGTCTAGAGAAAATGCCTTTTTAAGATGACAACCCACATATAAATTGTCACCATAAACCTCAGTTAAAAGACAGGAGAATTACCTCCAGGTGAAAGGCCCCCACAAGCTGTTTTGCCCGTCCAAGACCCTGAACTCCCCAGTCCTTGGGTAGACAGGTGGGTAGCTGGAGCTCTCCCTCGGCCTGATAGGGCAGTGTTCTAAACTCTCAAAGTCTGCTGTGTGACCATGCTAGGAAGCTGTCGTCTGGAACAGCAGGTCTCTAACGCAGCCATAAAGATCCCTTAAAGATCTTCTGAAGCCCCGATACTCTGTCTACAATTTACACCAATTAAATCATCATTTCTCCAAGTACGGACAACGGGAGTTTTTTTAAGACTCTTTTTTTTTTTTTTTTTTTTTTTTGGAGCTGGGATTGAACCCAGGGCCTTGCGTTTGCTAGGCAAGCGCTGTACCACTGAGCTAAATCCCCAACCCCGACAACGGGAGTTTTAAAAGCCTTCCCCGCTCCCCACCCCCGATAATTCCAATTTGCAGCTGAGTTTCAGAGTCAGCAATCTAGGCCAAGCTCTTTATTAATACAGCTGGAGATATCAAAGCCCAGAGAGAAATGACGGCTCAAAGTCACACAGAGAGCAAGGCAGTCACTGAGTCCAGCAACTCTGTAGCCCAAGGGCAGGCCTCCTCCTGCCGTGTGCCCACCAGCCATCCTCCGTGTACTGCGGGAGTTTCCTTGCAGGCCATAGACTGTTAGTCCCACATGGAGCCTACAGTGCTAAGCTCAAAGCTGGCTCAGAGGGAGGTCCTCAGGACAGGCTGTCAGAGCCCTTTTATCTCATGTCCCCATGCTAGCAGCTGGCAGGCTGGATGCCTTAGCATCCCATCTGGAAGTTCTCCATGTCTAGACCCGTGGCTAGCTGGCTCCCAGGGAGCCTGGGGACCCGACAGGTGAATCTTGGGGTAGAATTGCCACCAAATGTGCTGTAGCCACAGGCAGGAGTAATAAGACAGGCATGGAGCATAGCTTCCCTGACCAGGCCCTGTGGGGACCCCAGTACTCTCCCCACCTTCTGAAGGGGCTCACCTTTGCCCTTTCACCTCTCTTCCCTCACCCTATAGGGAGGCAGTGGAAATCCAGCAGCCTGAGACTCTCAGCAACTTGTTTTCCTCCTGAGGGCTGACCACGCTCACTAGGTCCACCCAGGATCCTATAGGACACACACACATCAGAATCCCCGGAAGAAGAGGACGGCATCTCAAAGGTTTTGGCTCACTGATCCAGGACATTCAGTGGCCAAACTGTCACCCTTGGAGGGGAAAGGAGGGGCCCACAAAGAACCTGATCCAGTGTCCACACTTCTTCCATTTTCTTCCTTGGCCTCCTTGCCCAGTGTTCCTCAATGCCGATCACCCGCGGAACCAGGGAGCATTTTTAAATCTGTATTACATTTATATATTCATACAGTCACTCATTCATTTTGTGTGTGCACGTGTGTATGTGTACATAATTGTGCATTATAGCATACGTGTGGAAGTCAGAAGACAATTTGTGAGAAGTGCTTCTCCCCTTTCATGTGTGGGTCCCGGAGATTGAATGTGGGTCATCTGGCTTAGTGGCAAGCCCCTTACCCAGCACTCAGGGGGCAGAAGCTGGCAGATCTCTGAGTTCAAAGCTAACCTGGTCTACAGAGCCAGTTCCAGGACAGCCAGGGCTACACAGAGGGAGCCTGTCTCTGAAAACAGACAAAGAAAAATAAGTAAGAAAAGGTTGGAGTCCAAGCATCCATCAGTGTACGAATGGACTAGCAAGCTTAGTACATATGTGTATGAGAATATTGTTCAGGGGGTTGGGGATTTAGCTCAGTGGTAGAGCGCTTGCCTAGCAAACACAAGGCCCTGGGTTCAATCCCCAGCTCCAGAAAAAAAGAAAAAAAGAATATTGTTCAGGCTGAATAGAAAACCCAACAAGTCACGAGCCCACACCCATACACTCTCGTGTGCCTTGTTCTTTTCCTCCACGATTTTTTTCTATTTTTACTAAATGCTAATTCTATTTCATTAGAAGAAGAGGAGGAAGAAGAGGAGGAGGAGAAGGAGGAGGAAGAAGAGGAGGAGGAGAAGGAGGAGGAGGAAGAGGAGGAGGAGATGGAGGAAGAGGAAGAAGAAGAGGAAGAGGAGGAGAAGGAAGGAGAGGGGGAGGGGGAGGAAGAGGAGGAGAATTATTTTGGTTTCTTTTTGTTTTGTTTTGTTTTCGAGACGAGGCTCTGCTATGTAGCCCAGGCTGGCCTTGAACTCATAGCAATCCTCCTGCCTCGGCTTTCCACATCCTGGGATTACAAGCCTCATCACCACAACCAGATCGGTTGTGGCACAAATTACAAAGTAAATGAACCTTAAGGACCTTCCCCTAGGTGAAAATAGCCAGTCACAAAAGAACAAGCATTTCCATGCAGTGCCTAGAATAGTCAAATCTATAGAAATGGAAAGCTGAATGTTGGTCATCAAGAGAGGAGTTCGAAGGGAAGGGAACTTACTGTTTAGTGGGTACCGAGTCCCACTTCCATGGGATGAAGGGTTTTAAGTGGGAATGTAATAGTGACTGCAAGAAAAATGTGTGACCCTATTTAACACTTCTGAAATAATACACTTCAGAATTGAGGAGGCAGGAAAGGCGTAAAAAACTCAGGTTCGTTCTCAGTTGCATATCAAATTTAAAGCCAGCCTTGGTGGCTACATGGGACTCTATCTCAAGAAAAGTTAAACCATCTGAGTTTGGTAGCACATGTCTTCAAGCCCAGCACTCAGGAGGTGGAGGCAGATGGATCTCTGAGTTGGAGGTCAGCCTGGTCTACAGACTGAGTTCCAGGAGAGCCAGAGCAACATAGTAAGAACCTATCAGGGATGAGAGACAGACAGACAGACAGACAGACACAGAGAAGAAAGAAAGGGAAAAAGAAAATCAAAGTTTCAGTTAAAAAACTGTGTGTGTGTTTCTGAATGTATCTGTGTGTCTGTGTGTATGTCTTTGTGTCTGTATCTGCGTGTGTGTATGTGTCTGTACGTGTATCTGTGTCTGTCTTCTGTGTCTGTCTGTGAGTGTGTGTGTGTGTCTGTGTGTGTGTATGTGTCTGCATGTATCTGTGTGTCTGTGTGTGTGTCTGTGTGTATGTGTGTGTCTGTGTGTATCTGCATGTGTGTGTGTGTCTGTGTGTTACCACACCAATGAAACAGTGGTACTTAAAAAAAAAAATCTAAAATTAGTCTCAAAGCTGACCCTGAGTGAGGACACGTTCCCAGAGAAGGGTGGGTACAAGCCCTTGCCTGTGGGCCTCGAAAGCAGATACAGGCAGACAGATGCAGACTGAATGAACTCAAGATTTACACTGATAATAAACAGGAAATCATGGATGGGTTTAAATATTTACACGGTGTGTAGGCTTCAGGGTGGGGACATTAAGGGGAGGGCAGCAGAGGAGCAGGAGACGCAGAGAATGTAAATGTTAGTAGGAAATGAGGCCGAGGCAGTCTAACCATGTGCTTCCAGGGCACCCAGGAGGAGAATGACAACCAGGGAGGGGGAAGCCCTGGCCAGGCCCAGGAAAAGCGTGCATCAGAAACCTGGGCCAGCCAGTTCCTTCAAAGGAAGGGGAAACCTTGCTTACTCTGAAAGGCTGGAAGAGAGTCAATCAAATTATGACTCGTTATTCTAAGTGACTGAGTCCAGCAGGCCAGGCTGACCAGGAGGCTGGAGAGAGGAAACCCTTGGTCCCTTTTCCAGCTCCCTCTGTTGCCAAGCCCCTCCTCCCTTCCTGATTCCCCATCTTGGTCTCTGTAACCCTCTTTGCCCACAAGAGCTCCCTGGGTCTGTGGAGCAGAGATGACCCTTTTTTGTCTCACAAATGACCACATGTAAGACGACCAGGAGTGGCCTGGCCCCAGAAGCTACTCTGCTGTGGGCTAGAACCCAGCACTACCTCCCAACCCTAGAGCAAGCCCGACCTCCCGATTTCTAGAATCAGGTCACTTATTGACCAGGAGAACTTACCAAGTTACTGGTGCTGGTGCTCTGAAAGGACCTCGTGCACCCATTACAAACCTCTGAGTTACATTGCAGAAGATAACCTTCAACTTCCCTGCCGCCACATCCTTCCTAAGTGCTGGGATTGCAAGCATGTGCCACTGTGTGTGGGCTTGTTTCGCTGGTGTTGTTTTTAACTTGGTATTAGGGGTTGACCTCAGGGTTGTGTGCACACCAGGCAAGTACCCTTACCAACTGAACTACAGCCACCCCACACCCACCCCCCGCCCACCCCTGCTCATGTTCTGGCTCTTTTTAGGTGAGTTGCTTTTCCTCTGTGGATTGACAGTGGGTGTCATCTCCTTGCCCTCTCCTATTACCCAGGCTGCTGTGGGAAAGTGAGTTTCTACCAGGGGCCAGGCACTCTCAGAGTGTTGGGGAGCCGAGGCAGAAGGCATATGCAGACCTTCAATGATGGGGGCAGCCCCAGTGCCCCAAATTTCACAACGATCCAGGAACCTTCACAGCCTGGAAGCTATGAGTCAAATGTCTTCCTAAGGATTATCTGGTCCACCCCTACCTGCCGCTCTAGGCAAGCCTACAGTTCCTCAGAGGAAAGTGGTAGGGCAGGGCCAGTGAAGGCCAGTTGGGCTGAGAAGGGGACAGGAAGTAATCCTCCTCTCCCTCGTTCTGGCCAGCTGTCTCCCGATGTCCAGGAGGAGTGAGCAGGGAAAGGTGGGCTCCACTTCCTCCCCCGGCTTCCCATGCCCATGGCTGTCAGCTCTTGGTAATGAAAACCATCCTGGAGTCAAAGAGGAAACGGGACTAGAAGGGAAAGGTGGCACCCCTCCAAACATGGAGTTATGACGGCTTTATAAGCATACTCTCCTGCTTTCCTGCTCAGGTTCGCTCACACACACACACACACACACACACACACACACATCATCAAACACACACAGACACACATACACCATCCCAGACAAACACACACACACACACACACATCACATCACACCACAAACACACACACACACACACCACACACACATCTCATCCCAGACAAAACCATACACACACACACACACACACACACACACACACACCATCCCAGACAAAACCATACACACACACACCACATCACATCACATCACAGACAAACACACACACACACACACACACACACACACACCCCACGTCCCAGACAAAAACCTAGTTTTGTCATTACTATTTATTATTATCATTTACCATTAATGCCCAGAGACTGGGGAGCTGCTGCTGTGACAGAAGACCTGGGTTCCAGCACCGTCTTGGTGTCTGGCAGCTGTCTGTAATGCCAGCTGCAGACCCCACACCCTCTCCCAGCCTGGAAGGGTGCTGTAAACATAAGAGTGCACATACAGCTTCACACATACACATAGAAATAAAAATAAGTTTAAAATATTAACACCTGAACTTTTATTACATGTCTATGAAACTGTCAGATCCACAACCTACCCCACTTCCACAGACAGGAAGGGCCGCTCAGTGTTGCAACTGGCCCTGTCCTGGACCTGTGGTCTGTTCTTTGAGCAGCTCTACACGGTCCGCATCCCCACGGTTACCCTTTCCCTGCCCCACAAAACCCATCTCCCTGGGGTTATAATGGCTTCTGCAGCAACTTCAGGAGCAGGGTGAGGAGGTGACAGCACAGTCCCCCAGGTCCTAGTCTCTCCTTTCTGTGCCTATTCCAGCACAGTGGTGAAAGCACAAAAGAAATACAACATATTTTGGTTTGCTGATGATCAGACCATAAAGTTGAAGACAACCAGTGCCCAGCATTTTTCCCTGAAGACAATGCTGCTGGAAGCCATGGTAGTCCGAGTTCTAAGCCCTGGGTCCCATGGGCTGACAGAAGTGTGAAAGCATCAGGCCTCAGCCACAGAACTCCTTGTGCCTCTTCTGTCTCCTTCCTCTTCACACCACTGTGAGTCCTGTGTCTCCTGTCAGATCTTCCAAGAGCCCTGAGATTCTGGGAACAGTAGTGTTCACCAGCAGGCTCCCAAGACAGGCTCCACAGCTCCTGGATGCTCACCCCTAACCTAGATGCCCTAGATTTCCGGTGAGACCCACGGTAACCCACTGCCCCGGGAATGATGGGGATTTAAGGAAGAGCACGGCAATCACTTGAGGTTCAGACCAGGTCTCTCAGCAAAGCCTCTGTCACACCCGTCATCTCACGCCCATCCTAGCAGGCGACTCCTTGGGACAGCATTTCTTGCAGGAACAGAGTCTGAAGTTTGACAAGGCTAATGGACTGGGCCTAGACTGGTCCAGATGCTCAGGGGCAGCTCTAGAGCGCTCAGCCTGCCAGTTCCATGTTTTTTGTGTGTGTGTGTGTGTGTGTGTGTGTGTGTGTGTGTGTGTGTGTGTGTGTGTGTGTATTTCTCCTTGTATACAAGGGACAGCATCTGCCTGGTGAGCCACGTTGTGCCCATTCAGAAAAGTGCAGTAATTCTAAAACGCCGTCAGATGTTAGATAGAGCCTTTTCCCTATACAGGGGGAAGAGGAATTCAGAAGCCAACATTTGCTTGTTACTCTTCCAAAGGACCCAGGTTCGAGTCCCAGTACCCACAAGGGGACTGACAACCATTTATCGCTTGTTTCAGGTGACCCAATACCCTCTTCTGAGCAGGCATGTATATACATTCAAGCAAAACATTTACATGCATAAAATAAATATAAATCAAAAATAAATAAAACAATTCTTTTTTTTCTTTTCTTTTTTTTTTTTTTTTTTTTTTTTTTTTTTTTTTTGTAGCTGGGGACCGAACCCAGGGCCTTGCGCTCGCTAGGCAAGCGCTCTACCGATGAGCTTAATCCCCAACCCCATAAAACAATTCTTTAAAGAACTGCATGGGTCAGGGAAAGAGAACTTCGCTGGCCCAGCATGTAAGAGGCCTCGCTGTGCTTCCAGAGGACCCAGGTTTACTTCGCAACATGCATATCAGGCAGCCTGTAACTCCAGCTCCAGGGGATACAAAGCCCTCTTCGGACACCGCATGCATACACATCCACAAAGAAATAAATCTATTAAGGAAGAGGAGGAGGCAGAGGAAGAGGAGGAAGAGGAGGAGAAGGAAACAAGAACAACAACAGCAGCTCCATTTTGACAACAGGAGAGAGGAATCTGACAACTCATTCAGCCTGCAAGGGACGTGGCCTTTTCAGAAAGGGGATCCAGGAATCTGAAGAAGTATCCAGGGCAGACTTGTTTAGACTTCAAGGGATCTGAGCTGAGCTGTCCTCATTGTCTCCAACCACAGGATAAACCTCTCACTTGGCTTGGATTCTGGCCCTGCGTGAGAAAACTCAAAGGCCACCCTAGACCTCCTTCACTTGGGCAGACAATCTTGTATGGGGCCTCCAGCCTGGCTCTCCCCCAAAGCTTTAGGGGTTTTTGAGTGTCCCTGTGATGACCAGTCTTCACTGTCAACGTGGCAAGATTTAAAACTCACCTTGTGGGGGTTGGGGATTTAGCTCAGTGGTAGAGCGCTTACCTAGCAAGCGCAAGGCCCTGGGTTCGGTCCTCAGCTCTGGAAAAAAAAAAAAAAAAAAGACAAAAATAACAAAAATAACAAAACTCACCTTGTGGACGCATCTCTGGACCTGTCTATGAGAGCATTTCTAGAGAAATTTTAATTGGGAAGACCCACACTCTGTAGGTAGGCGGGGACATTTCTTGGGCTGGGGTTCTCAACTCCACAAAGAAAGAGAAATGCACTGATCATGAACATTAATCTCTCAGTCCTCCCCCTGCCTCCCCCACCCCCACCCCCCACTCCCCATCCCCCGCACCCCAAGCTCCCTGCTTCCTGACTTGCTTTCCTGGAGAGGGGTGTAGTCTTGGTTGTGTGAAGCTCCCTGTGTAGACCAGGCTGGCACTGAACTCTCAGAGATCCACCTTCCACTGCCTTCCAACCTAGATTGCTTTTGATAGTTGCCAAGGCAACAGGAAATAAAGCTGCCTGGGGCTGCTGCTCACCCTTCCACCCTGTGTCTGTGCTTTCTTTCCTTGTCGGGGCAACGGAGCTGAGCATTCTACCGAAGAAATTAATTCTTTTCACTTTGCAAAGAACTCATTGGACAGTTTATTTGAACTTTATGTACCTTTTCTGACTTCTTGATGGTAACAACAACAACAAAAATTAGACACACACCTGTAACCTCTGCACTCAGGAGGCTAAGACTGGGCAGATGATAGGGCGTCTGAGACCAGCCTGAGATATAGGCGACCTCGTCTCAAAAGAAAATGCTAGGGCTGGAGAGATGGCTCAGTGGTTAAGAACACTGACTGCTCTTCCAGAGGTCCTGAGTTCAAGTCCCAGCAACCACATGGTGGCTCACAACCATCTGTAATGGGATCTGATGCCCTCTTCTGGTGTGTCTGAAGACAGCTACAGTGTACTCATATACATTAAATAAATAATATTTGAAAAAGAAAATGTTAGTCCTAGTACTCGTGAGTTGGAGGCAGAAGGATCAAGAGCTCAAAGTTATCCTCAGCTACTGAGACAAGGTGTCAAAATAGGACGTAGCGGGTTGGGGATTTAGCTCAGTGGTAGAGCGCTTGCCTAGGGAAGCACAAGGCCCTGGGTTGATCCCCAGCTCCAAAAAAAAAAAAAAAAAAAAAAAAATAGGACGTAGCCGCAGTGGCACACATTTTAATCCTAGCGCTTGGGAGGCAGAGGCAGGCAGATCTGAGTTTCAGGCCAGCCTGAGCTACAGGGGTACATAGAAAGTTCCAGGGCAGCCAGGGCTACATAGAAGTTCTGTATAAAATTTTTTAATTAATTAATTAAACTAAAAAAAGTAAAAAAAAAAATTTAAAAAAGACAGCACATAGTGCCTGCTTGCCGAATGCCCAATGAAGCAGATGAGAGAGTGGATGGCAACAATGTCTCCAAAAGATTAAGAGAGTTGCAAAGAAGGAAGCAACACAAACCCTCAGGAGACCATAGATGGGGATGTCACCAAAGCTCTAGACAGAACCTAGCCTTTCCAGATCCCTATGGGGACAAACACATTTGAACATTTTGTCTGGACAAAGAGTGGTCCATTAGTCCCCCTCCTTTTGTATGTGTCCTTTCACGTCATCGCTGTTGTGTGAATCCAAGTACAGGCTCTTTCAATGGGTTCTCCCCGCTCGCACTAGACTGAGAAGCCGCAGCTCCATCAGGAGGCCGCTGGCCTCTAGAAAGGGCCGTGGGAACATGCAGCCAGGCGAGCCCGTGGCAGCCAGGTCCTGGCTGTTCCCCCAGCCCAGCTGTCTCCACAGCTTGAGGTGCTGTCCCATCCCTCCCCTGCACAAAACCAGTGAACGGAAGGACAGCCGGGCGGAGGGTGAAACCAGACCCTCCTTGGGAGGCGCCAAGCTCAGTTCCTGGCCTGGGCAGGGCCCCGCCGCGTGTTGTTATGGTTGAGTCGACCAGCTGGGAATCAGCAGGGGGGTTGTAAGGAAACCACATTAATTAGGAGAAAGCAAACAGGACTGTCACTGATGGGCAGTCCTTTTCCCTGCGTTCCCTCACAGTCTGCTCCCACCAGGGTATCAGAACCAGATCGGTGCTCTGTCTCCCTGCCCTTTTCCTGTGCCTTCCTTTCCAGGGTCACAATTGTGTGACTGTTGGTTCTGACTCCTCTTCTTGGGCGAGGTGGGAGGAAGGCCAGATTAGCCCATCCATCCATAGCTGGGACCAGAACTTCCTTCCCTGAGGCCACAGCTGACCAACTCCTGGCTGCTCAGCTCTTCCCTTAGCTGTGGGCTGAGACTGTGGTCTGATTCTGGGGTAGCAATCACTAGGCCAGATCAGTTCTGTCACAAACTCAAGTTTTCATTGGCAAAATGAACACATCTCCGTTTTTATCTACCATGGATCTATCCCCAAACATCTTCCTTGAGAAGGTTTACCCAGGATTTCGATGACCTCCAGAGAGCGAGAGAATTAGCCCAGTTATTAAGAGAGCATTCTGCTCTTGCAAGGGACCTGGGTTTGAATTCCCAGAATCCAAATCAGGTGATTCATAACTACCTGTAATTCCAGCTTTGTGTGGGATCTGACGCCCTCTTCTGGGCTCTTCAGGTACCTGTGCTCAGTACACATACCCACATGGGTGTGTACATGTACACAGAATTTTAAACCTTTGGATTATCTCCAGAGTTAAGAGGCTGAGTACTGGGCGAGGTGTGGGAAGAAGAAGAAATGTCTCCACGGGGGATTTGGGATAGAAGCTCTGGGTCAGCTGTGTTAGTCTCAGGACAGGTTCTGCAACCTAGGTCCTCTCAGCCATGTATCCAGGGACATGGCTGCTCTGTGAGTCCCGGGAGTACTATGATAATTGAAAAGAGTCACCCAGATGTGGTAGAACATGATTTCAATCCCACAACTTGGGAGACAGAAGCAGGCAGATCTCTGTGAGTTCAAGGCCAGCCTGGTTTATATAGCGAGTTTGAGGCCAGCTAGGTCGACATAGGAAGGAGGAGGAGGAAGAAGAGGAAGTAGAAAAGGAAGAAGAGGAGGAAGAGGAAGAGGAGGAGAAAACAGTTCCCCTGTGCATACAGGTGCCTTTGCCAACAGTCCCAGAAACTCTGACTTATGAAAATATCCGTTCTTAAATGGGGGCTACCGCTTTACAGCCGGTAGAAGAAAGCCCTTACTATCTTTGATTCCACAGCACAACTTTTTTTTTTTTTTTTGGTTCTTTTTTTTGAGCTGGGGACCAGAACCCAGGGCCTTGTGCTTCCTAGGCAAGCGCTCTACCACTGAGCTAAATCCCCAACCCCACAGCACAACTTTATAGTCAACAAAACACCCCCACATACCCAATTAAGAGAGATGTCTAGAAGACTAACTGGTGGGTAGGAGACACTGTATTTAGAATGGGAAGATAGACCTTAGAAAATACGTTTGAGGGATTGGGGATTTAGCTCAGTGGTAGAGCGCTTGCCTAGCAAACGCAAGGCCCTGGGTTCGATCCCCAGCTCTGGAAAAAAAGAAAGAAAAAAAAAAAGAAAATATGTTTGAGTTAAGCAGGCATAGTATCTTGTAACCCCAGGAGGCACAGGTTTGAGACTATCATGGGGTAATTAATGAATTTAAGACTAGTCTGGCCTAAATACCAAGATTCTGTCAAAAGAGGGCGTGAGGAGGGGGAGAAAATGAGAGTTGGTTTGAGTTGCAAGTAAACCAAAAGCCTCCAGTACATTATAGACATTTCCAGACAGTGGCATAGTACATATCCACTAAAAATGTCATCAAGGAAGCGTGGAGGTAGTGGAAATTGAGAGACAGAGGCAGGAGGATCTCTGTGAGTTCGAGATCAGCCTGGTCTACAGAGTGAGTTCCAGGACAGCCAGGGCTACTCAGAGACACCCTGTCTGAAAAAAAAAATAGTAATTTAAAAAAAAGGCATCAAAGAGAGGTGGGTGGCACATACCTGTAATCCTAGCAGGTAGGAAGCAGAGCTAGGATGTTTATGAGTTCGAATCCAGCCTTATTTATACAGCAAAGTCCATGTCAGCCTGGACTTGGTGAAACTCTGCCTCAGTAAATGGATAAGTAAATGACAAAACTGAGAGCAATGCGACCAGATAGGAGATTCCAGAAAACAGAACGGCTAAACAGTGAAAGAGGGTGGGCTCCTCGTGCCTCTGTCTATGGGAGTTTTTTCTAGATGGTGTTAGGTCAGTAAGACACTACTATGGTAGAAAATGAGTATTTTAACTATTTTTATTTTACTTATGGTGATGAAGGAGTGTGTGTGTGTGTGTGTGTGTGTGTGTGTGTGTGCGCGCACGCGCGCGCGCATGCGCGTGCGTACGCACATGTACACAAGCAATGAAGAAAGGTACACATTGGTTCCTCCTACCTTTACATGACTTCCAGGGCTGAAGTAGGGTCATTAGTCTTGCAAATACTGTAATGGTTGTTGTCAACTTGAACAGAAAACAAGACCATAAATAGTGTTCCCTAACAGACTCTGCTTCAGTTCCTGCCCTGAGCTCCTACCTAGACTTCCCTCTGCTACCTATAAAGCAAACTTCCTCCTCAAGTTGTTTTTGGTCGTGGTGTTTATCACAGCAACAGAAAGCAAACTAGGACATGGGACAAGCTCTTTTACCCATTAAACCACCTTGGTGGCCCAGACAATGAATCTCAGACCACGTGGCAAAAACAATTCCAGATGAATTGAAGATTTAATTATGAAGTCTTTGCAAGAAAACAGGAGGATATTTCCATGACCTTACAGAGAGGGTTAGTGAAAAGTTGGATGGGTGGTGGAGTTTGTCTTTATTCCCAGCACTCGGGAGGCAGAGACAGATGGGTCTCTGTGAGTTCGAGGCCAGCCTGGTCTACAGAGAGTTCCAGGAGAGCCGGAGCGACATAGAGAAACCCTGTCTTGAAAATTCCAAAGGGGTGTGTGTGTGTGTGTGTGTGTGATAGTGCAAAATGAAAATATACCAACCAGACTAGAAAAACAACATGAATTTTAAAAAATTAAATTAACATCTGTTTAAGAAATCACACTTCAGGGAGTAAGAAGGCAACACATAAAAAATTATATGACATTTGCAATACATGTGGTCAGCAAATAACGAGTGCCCAGAATATAAAAAGAACTACAAGTTAATAAGAAAAAAAAGAGACCCGGGGGGCCAGAAATTGCTGTGTGGTTAAGAGCACTTTCTGCTCCTACCAACGTCCAGAGTTTGGTTCCCAGTATCCATGTGGTGACTCATGTGTGGACTCTGACTCCAGTTCCAGGGGATCATACATCTTCTGGCTTCTGCAGGCACCGGGCACACACATGGTGCGTGTACATACATGCAGGCAAAAACATTCGTGCTCATAGAGTAAAAAATAATAAAATGAAAATAAAATTTAAATATATCTATTTAATACCAATGTATCAAAACATGTAAATACAAAATGGGCACAAATCCTGAAGACATTTTACAAGACAGGACGGGTATCTGAATGGTTTATAAACATATAAGAGCTGTTAGGCATCGTATGAATGTGAAATAAATCCTCAGTCAGCTCTTACTATATATATACTAACCAGAGTGACAAATGAAATCTACAATTAATTAATTAATTAATTAATTAAAAAATCAAACATTGACAAGGTTTTGGAGCAACTGGAATCCCCCCACACAGCCGGTACCAGAATAAACTGGTACAATTGTCATGGGACGCTTCTGGGGATGTTCTATCAAAGCTGCACGTATGTGTACCTAACAGCTCCCTCCCTAGAATATGGCAAAAGTTCACAAGCTGGGAGGTTTGCCAACAGGCATGCTTGTCCCGGCACTATGCGCAATAGTCCCACGTGGGAAGGATATTTAAAGTGGCATACATTCTAAGAAGATACTACATAAAGGTCAAGTCAGGGAAACGTTTGCGGTGCTGGAGAGTGAGATAACGGTTGTCCTTGGGAGGACATACAGCTTGGTGTTTAGAGCATCGACTGTGTTCTACTTGTTAACGTGGAAAGTGTGCTTATTCTGTGGAAACTCATCAAGCTGTACACTGAAGATCTGGGTGCTTTACTTACACAGCTGATTCTTTAACTAAAACATACATGTGTGTGTGTGTGTGTCTGTGTGTGTGTGTGTGTGTGTTTAAAGAAACCCCTTTAAGACACGTGCACACTTTTAATCTCAGCGTTTGGGAGACAGAAGCAGGCAGATCTCTGAGAGTTGGAAGCCACCCTGGTCTATACAGCAACTTCTAGGACAGCCAGTAAAACTTTCAGTTAGTTAGTTAGTTAGTTAGTTAGTTAGTTAGTTGTTAGTTAGTTAGTGATAATCTCTTGAGCAAAATGTGGTGGTACAAAGTTACTTTGTCTTATAGAAGCTAATAATAAACAGGCTCAGAAAAAACAAGATGGCTCACAGTGACCGGCAGGAAACATGCTATTTCCCCTGTTCAATGTAATCGATGCTCACCTCGGGATTCTGTGTGGGATTTATACCTCTTTACTTCATTGCTTCTTTTCTTTTCTACTATGACCAGGTCACCTGTTTTCTTTGAATCCATCTTTGAAGAAAATGTAAGCTGGTTTTGAAAATATCATTTACTGTTTTACTCATTCACTCATTCATTCATTCATTCATTTTAGAAACTTTTTCCTCTAGCTTCCTGACTTCAGCTTAAGCAGAATCGCCCAGAAACACTCAGTTTAGTTCCAGCCCATTCAGTGGCCTGAGCAGTGGGAACTCAGTGCTGGCCGGGCTGTCCAGCCTTCAGTAGGAAACTGCTCGACAGGCACGGGGGAACCTGGACACCCTCAGTCCACCGCCACTGGTGGAGCAGCAGTGAACCCAGGAGCCAGGGTGACCCATTCATCCCTCAGTTCCTCCTTTCCACAGCCTTCTCATTGGCTGCTTGCTCTTCCTTCGCTCCACCTCTTCAGGGTCTCTGTGGGAGTAGAGATCAGACGTGACATCACAGAAGACGTGCATCCATGGGAAGAACTTAATGGCTCGGTATCCAACACATCACACCCACTGAGTGGTCTCCCTGTTGGTGTGTGGGCTAGCTGATAGTTTCCAGCTGAAAGACTACACCTCCTAGCTTCCCTTTCAGACTACTGAGTCACTTCTACCCGCGTTGGGGGCTGTATTCCATCTACCCCTGTAGGTGTTTTGTGGGCGACAAAATACTCCCTCAATAAGGACAGACGGCGCCTCTCTTTCTTGCCACCTTCTCTCTCCAGCTGCCTTTAAAGAACCTAACATAAGGGCGGGGCAGGAGCCGGGGCTTTGGCACCAAACGTTAGATCTCTTAGGCAGTGCAGGGATACAGAAGACCAAAAGAGAGGCTAGAGCCTCTTCTCCACAGACGTGACTGTTCATTCCAAAACAGTGAAGGACGTAAACTCTTCTCCAGGAAAAGAGGTGCCAATGTGGGGAAATGCTGGCAGGGGCTCTTTATAGGTATTGGGGGGATGGTGTTGTTTCCATTCATAAAGAACTGAGGAGGTCCTCAGTCCAGTGCCCCAGGCTTCCCAGGATGCACTGGGCTTCTCAGGATGCACCGGGCTTCCCAGCATGCACCGGGCTTCCCAGGATGCAGCCACAGGATGATAAGGGTGGCCCAGCTTTGCATTCCACTCTGCATGGGCAGGCTGACCAAGCAAGGTCATTTGTAGGAATCCTGTCTCGTGACCAAAGCTTTCTGTCATTCCAAACCCTGCAAGAGATTGAAAAAAAAAAAAAAAAAGTAGGGTATAAGGTCTCATCTTTCCTCTAGCTACTTCCGGCTAAGAGGGTCATCGTAGGTGGGGAGAGATAAAAAGTGGGTTCCTTAGGGTTCCTTAGGGCTCTTCTCTAGCTTATCTGATTCCAGGATTTTAAGGGATTAGACGGTCTGCATCAGGATGGTGAATGATGTTCGAGGGCTTGTACTATCTGCGGTAACAGATTCTAGAGGAATTTTAAAACACAAGGACCAAAGATGAGAGCGAGAACGATCCTGAAAACAGGCCTAACCAATTCGTGTTCCCCAAGTGTCCCCAAAGCCAGTCCAGCTTGATGGGGGATTTCCTGGCTCATGATTCTGTTCTTTCTTTTAGCTGTCTGGCATCTTCCCTCAGGACGCCTGATAAATGTATGTAGAAGCAACATCCCTGCCCTCACATGGCACAGGCTCCTCTGTTCATTGACAGAATGGGGTCTAAACCCCGTCTATCTTGTAATATCATGGCTGCCGGGGAGTCCAACTGAGTCCGGAGCTTTTCAGGGCCGTTCCCATGAGGGCCCGCCAAGGTTACTCCCAACAGGAATAGAAGGAATATGCCAGCCCTTTTGTTCAGACAGAGAAGGGCTGGTGATTTATTTCATTTCCAAGGACGATTATAAAGCAAAACGAGTTTAAAGCAATTTAAAGTTTGTTTAATGTAAAATAATACTGGAAATCACCCTGGTTAGAGAGTATTGGACGCTTGAGTAAAATGCTTGACTTAAAACGACAATACATTTGCATGGCAGGAACGCCGAGGCTCAGGTAGTTCCCTTGGATGGAGCACCAGGCTAGCCTCATGCAGGACAAGAATGCCTGGCAAATAAGACTAATAAGTCTGCCGCTTCTGCCTCCAACTGCGTAGGCCTGAGCACCGCTGGTCACGTGGTCCTGGCCCTAGTAATCCTTTCCCTTATCGAAAGATGCGTTACTCCTCGAGTCTCAGATGACAGAGGGTGGATTCTCTTGCCCAGTGAAGGATTCCAGATTTCTGCACATGCTTCCTAAATGTCTCAAACAACGGAGAGCAGACACCAATCACTCCATCCTCATTGTCTTCTGAACTGACAGATGGAGATGCTGTGAACAGGGAAACCTGGTACCGAAGCCTACCACTAGCTGGTACAGGACCTATACGCTAGTTTACTTGGTCATGTCCTATAGACCAGCATTCAATTCTTCCTCTTAGCAAAGGCTAACCAGAGTTCAGGCGCTAACCACCCATGTCTTCTCATTAAAGGAGGTCATCAAACTCACAGCTTGGGAGGTTATTCAGAATATCCAAGTGGTGTTTTGACAGTTGATTTTATATCTGTAATATCAGTGAATGGCTCTCTATTCAGTGAGATGGCAAGCCCCCAGACTCTTCAAGAGAAGAAGACTTAGATGAAGGAGATTCTCTCCAGCCTGGGCTCACGTGTTACTTTCAAAATAGAATCTAGTCTCTACCCAGAAGAGACTGCCTGTACTCTCACCTTGAAGCCTACAAGGAATACACAGGCTTTGCCCACGAGGTAAGGGCACCTGAGTGGAAAAGAGACATTGCTTCTCCAGGAGCCGAGAGAAGCTTAGGGATATTTTCTTAAAAGTTCCAAAAGCCAAAAGCTCATTTAGTTTGATTATCTTACTTTACAAATTACACTTCCAAACAACCAATCTATTTTTAAATAGAATGTGATGTTAGGAGACATGCTTGCTGCTGTCAGAATGTGGTCTAGAACTTTGTCCAGTGACAAAGGGAGTAGAGTTGGCTTTGGCCTTCTCTGTCAGTGCAGTCTATGCTACGTGTAATTTATTTATTACAGGCTTGACATGGCTGCTTTCACAGCTCACCTGCTGGTTCAATGTATGCAATGAAAACATACAGACTTTTAAATGTTCTCTTAGTAAGGTTAATTTTAGAAAACTTTGGAGAGTGGATCATTTCTCTTGACATGGCAGTCACTGCTTCAGTGACTTAGGACGTTCTAGAATGTTCTAGAGAAATGCCTGTTGAGGAAAAATCAAGGCAGTCTCTGTCCCTGGGAGTATGCTTTTTAGGTTAGAAACAATTTCTTTTGGAGGAAAACAACTTAGAATTAAATTGTCTCTTTACACAGCCAGACAATATAAATATGTTTACTGTACAATCTTGGAATATAGGCACAATCTGATGTTAAAAAAAACAAGTCTTGTCTTGTTTTCAAATACTAGATAAGGTCACTTAAGGTAACAGTTTCACTTTTAAAATATTTTATCTTAGTAAATTGTTTTTAATCAGAAATTGTCTTTTACTTGGAATACTATGTTTTTGTTCATTAAATATTAGCTGGTATTGTTAATATCTGAAACAAATTTACAAAGTTTATCATATGTAAAAGTAGGGAATATCACTTGGACACTTTCTGTTCAGATTTGTTTTCCAGATGCTGACTTTAACTGATTTCTTCTCCAAGGCTTCCAAGTGCCTGATTCTCATGCAGAAGACTGAGGTAACAGCAGCTAATTAGTTTCCTTACCCTTCTACAAGACTCTGTCCTGCCGCTTGCCCAGTTACAATTAACTGGTGTTACTCCAGATGTGAAAGTTTTTCTCCTTGTCTCTTAATGTTGCCCACAACTCCTGACATAAAGGCTCTGGATTTTTGCTGTTAAGTTTTGCCATGACCTCCTCTAAGGCACGGTGACTGCTGCCCTCCTCACTGCCCTTAATCAGCAACCTTAAAACTGAGAGATCGACGTCCCCAGACCCCTAAAAGCAGTTCAGTGACCTCTAAGAGGGGACTAATGTGTTACGGGCCATCCAGTGCGCCCCTCTTCTCACCACTGAGAACATTGTGTGGGGGCCTCAGAATAGACACAGCTAGAAACAGCCTTCTTCACATCAATTAACCTCTCTGTCTCCCCAGCTCTCATAGAGAGAGCTGTTGTAGGGTGAGAGCTACTGGGGGAGCTTGCATGGAAGATTTTATTTGGGTGTGGGGTTAAGTTCTGTGGGTAAAACATTTAAAAGATGGATTAAGGGTTGGGGATTTAGCTCAGTGGTAGAGTGCTTGCCTAGCAAGCGCAAGGCCCTGGGTTCGGTCCCCAGCTCCGAAAAAAAGAAAAAAGAAGAAAAATTGCAATGTTCCTTTCTTTGTTTTCTCATCTTCCTTTTCCTTCTCCTCTTCCTTCCTTCCTTCCTTCCTTTTTTTTTCTTTCTTTCTTTCTTTCTTTCTTTCTTTCTTTCTTTCTTTCTTTCTTTCTTTTCTTTCTTTTTTTTTTTCCTTTGAGCTAGGACCACACTATGTAGCTGTAGCTGTTCTGGAACTCACAGAGATTCACCTGCCTCTGCCTCCGGAGTGGTAGGTGTGGGCAACAAAATTTCTCTTACTGGATCTTACAGTCTGGTAGGGTGACTGTAACTGTGTCAGCACTAAGATGGATGTTACCCAGGGGAGGTCAAGGTCATTTCCACAGTGAATGAAGTTTGAAGTGAAGTCTAACAAAGCGTTGCCAGGTAGCCAAAAGATAAGTGGCGCCAAGTGCTGGAGAGAAAGTGAATATAAGCAACAAAGATGGAAAGTGTGTATAAGCAGTAAAGATCGGCAGGTGGTAGGGATGGTCAATTCTATTCCCCGTCTGATGCTGAGAGTCAGAATCCGTGACCATTTTAATTTGTCCTGACAGGTCTAGCCTCAGTCACAAAAGCTACCCAGCAGGCAGTGTGGCGTGTAATTTACCAAGGGAGACTAAAAGGCAACTTTGAAGACGAGGTACTGGCAGCCAGCAGCCAGAGGAGTGATAGAAACAGAAGGAATGAGTGACCACGAGAAAACCAATCGCCGCACAGCGGCTGCGCACACCCCTGCTCCGGAAGCGGAAGTGCACACAAGGTCAGGTGTGTTCCCAAGATGGCGGCCCTCAGGGTTCTTGTGTCCGGCTGCGGGCGGCAGCTCCAAACGCTCCTGGCAGGCCCCGCCGCGACCGGCTGGTTATGGCTTCCAGCTCGCGGTTTGAGAGAAGGTGAGTCCCAGGATCCAGAGACCTCAAGGACTTGAGAACAGCGTCATGACACTTCCGCCAACCCCGATGTGCCCCTCCCTCTCGGCGCGATTCTGAAACCTCGGAGGTGCAGTCTTCCACAGGGAGCTTAAAAGGCTTTAAGACCTTGGCGGTGCTGCTTCACTTTCCGGTTCTTAGTGCCTCCCAAAAGTCAAGGGGAACTGAGAGAAAGATCTGGTCATTTAAGGATCGGAAAAAAAATGTCTCAGAGTTTAGAAAAGCTATAAAGGGCTGAATGTTAATTCTCCCATATTTTTCAAATCGCCTGCCTCCTCCTTGGTAAAGCATACCGCAAAGTCTCCATCTCCAAATCTCTGTAAAATGTGATTAAATGGTCACTTTCTCTGCCTAGGCTACTAATCTGAGAGATAGCTGCCAAGGTGCAAAGGCAGTTGAACAACTAAGACAGAAGCGAGTTCTAAATGTTAGGTCTGCATTTCATTAGTATTAAATCTGGGAAAGTAACCAGATTCTAGCATCAACTGAGACCTTACTGAAGGCCAAATGCTGTGTCAAGCTGTGAGTCAAGCAATGAAAGGACTGTAAGGGGAGAAGGCACAGCTTCTTGTGACGCTCGAATTACAATGAGCTATGGCCATATCCCCCACCAGTAAATGGACATTATCCATTTGCATGAAAGAGTGCAGTAAGATTCTGTAACCAGAAATAGTAAAGTCCTTTGGAAATTTTCATACAGAGGATGCTCCTTGAACAGGCTCGTAAAAGGATGGAATTTGGCAGAGTGAAAAGGTCTTTCCGGATATAGTCTTTTTTGTGTTCTGTGGGAAGCAGGAAAGGATAAATGTGTAGATAAAGAAATGAAGAGGAAGGGACTTGTCTTTAAAATCAGCCAACCAGGGAATATTAAAGTTACTGAGAAGTAACCAGATGGAAAGAGTAATAATTATGGTTAGAGAGAACAAAAAGAATGGGGGAAAAAGGAGCCACTGGATAGCCATTGTATATAACCATTATACACAGCTTAGAAGAGGTCTCTTTTTTGTTTCAAACTCTAATTTCATTAAGAGTGGCAGGTAAGCTGGGCAGTGGTAGCATACCTTTAATCCCAGGAGGCGGAGGCAGACAGATTGAGTTCAAGGCCAGCCTGGCCTACCGAGGGAGTTCTAGGACAGTTAGGGCTACACAGAGATACCCTGTCTTAAAGATTCAAAAAGAAGAAGAAAGAATGGCAGATAAGGAATTCAGTTCAGAGGAATCAAGAGATAATTAATGGGGGATTAATTAGCAAGTATGCTTGAGAATTCAGGCATAAATGAAAGATGGAACCATTGCTAAGAAAAGAAAAAGTCCAGATGCTGCCTGGGTAGAGTCAGATTAATTCATCAAGAAAATCACCAAAGAGATCTTGTGGGTGACAGTAGACTTAGTTTCAGCTCTCCCCGTCCTACAACATTGGGCTTAAGCTCATAATGTGGGTAACTGCCATGTCAGATACTAATAGCTCCAAATTGCATACCCCTTGTGGAATGCAGCAAAGGGTTCAAGGTCTCACTATACTGACATGGACTTGCTGTGTAGATCAGGCTGGCCTTAGACTTGCAGAGATCCACCTGCCTCTTCCTCCTGAGAAAGGGCTTCTGAACTGGAGAGTTTGGAATGATGAGCTGTCTAATCAGTCTTTGGAGTCATCTTCTCTAAAAATACTTGATTGCCACTCTTTAGACAGCCTGGACCGAAGGCTGAATATTGAGTTGAATTGCTGTGCGATTACGTGAAAGCACTGTCATGTTTCATGTTCTTTCGGATCGCCATCTCTAAACCTTTAAGTGAACCTTGTGGCATTCTCCCTTTTGGTAAGATATGTACAGCTGTTTTCACTGGTCTAGTGAGGATGCTTGTCACTCAGGTAGTATTGTACATAAAACATTCACAGTATGGAAAACAAGCTCAGTCCCTGGCTGAAAATACTCAAAGCCTCTTGTTTTTCAAAGATAAAACTATATAACTATAGTAAGAATTCATGAGACTTGGAATTAAGAACCAAAGAGACTTCATGAGGACTAAGTACCAGTGCTGTCGCTTTAAACTTTCAGTCTAGGGCACTGCTTCTCAGTCAGGGATGGTCCACCATTCCCCACTCTCACCCCCAAGACATTTGGCAGTGTCTAGAAACCTTTTTGGTTGTCAGAACTGGTACTACCAGCACTGGTAAGTAGATAGGGATACCATTAAATGTCTTACAACACACATGACAACTTCACAACAAAGAACATCTGGCCAAAACTCTGTCAGCCAAGCGCACACACACACACACACACACACACACACACACATACACACACACACACACACACACACACACACACACTGGGGCAGGAAGTGGAGTGGGTTTTGTTTTCCCTGTATAGCCCTGGCTATACTGGAACTCACTCTGTAGGCCAGTCTGACCTCAAACTCAGAGTTCCTCCTGCCTCTGCCTCTACCACTGGGATTTAAAGGTGTTCGCCACCACTGCTGGGTTTGATGCACACCTTTAATGCTGATATTTGGGAAGCAGAGGTAGAGGTAGAAGGATCTCTGTGAGTTCTAAGGTCAGCCTGGCCTACTGAGAGAGGCCCCGGCCAGCCAGAGCTACATAGGGAAGCCCTGTCTGAGATGGGGACAGAGGCCAGTGATTGATGGGTTCTGACAGCCTAAAGTGAGAGTGAGCAGATTATGGAAGAAGCAAGACTGAAGGGAGACAAATGACGTTGTGATTTACTAAGGGCCTTCTTGCAGTAATGAGCGAGGTTTTCAATAACCATCTACTCGGTCATCCTTAAAGGTAGACGTTAGCGGTCTTTATTTTGTGAATGGGGGACTCCAGTTGTAAAGATGTGGTATCGTACCTAGCTTGAGCGGTAAGAAATAGAGTTGAAAGTACAGGCAGCTCTCCTCATCTCCATATAACACCATCTTGGTGCTCCACGGCAGGCCCTGCCTCTTGTTCCCTCCTTTCCTGACAGGATCTTAGCAGTTAAACTGCCAAAGAACAATTAGTGGTTTCACCAGTGACAGTGTCAGCCTTACCACACTGAGAGCCCTTGGGAAGGAAGTGCATTCACATCCAGAAACCATGCACACATGAATTAACAACCCTGGTCCTACGTCATAGTGTACTGAGACGAAAGGCGGGTGGGAGCGGGTCTTATCTCTCAGTAAGCTAAGGGGTACTATCTGATAGGGACAGCAGCTCTACAGCACAGACCTTTGGGAGGGAGGAGCAAGTTGGGGCTTTAGGATTTGAGTGTTCTGCTAATGGGAAACTGTGTTAAGTACCAAAAAGACTCATTCTGAAGCTCAGGACAGAGGGACATTCCATCAGGAATTCCAGGGAAGGGCCATGGGAGGCCATTAAGGAGCCAGCAATTCAAATGATGGACTGAAGGAGATGTGCTTGAGGAAAGCAGTCTGAGGCTAGAAACACAAGCAGTGTTGGCGGTCAGGGTGGAGGGCTGCCTTCTAGCCACTCCCCATGCTCTGCTTAGAGCTCAGTTTCCAGTCCTTAACTGCTTGCTGCTGCGGGGCCTGCTCCCCTCTGTCCTCCTTCCCTCTCTGCCTCCTTTACTACAGTTGAGTGTATACAGCCACAGTTGATGTGCCCATCACTGGCTTCTGCACCCAGTGCAGCCTCACTGTGCCCCAGGCTGTTAAAATTCAGTTATCTTGGCTCCCTCCTGGGAGTGTTTACCGAAGTACTCAGAGGACCTCTTTAGGAGGCATGGGCTTTATTAGTGACTTTCCTGTCCTTGCTTTACTTCTCTCCTCGGGGCAAAGACTTTGCCTTACTAGTCTGCTGTTACTCTGCCCAGGAGGGAGAGCAGCGAGCCTGACTGTGCTGCCTCTCCTGGGACAGATCATTTTGTGTACAAGGGGTGCCTGTCTTGAGCGGTTGCAGCCTTAGTCCTACTGAGAAAGCAGTGCGTCTCTGGTGGCATCCTTCATGGTGACAAGTCTTGGGTCACATCTTCTCCTAAACAAGTTTCCTATTGGTGCCTAAACCTTCCTTAGTCCAGTTTTTTTATCCACCTCGCTTCTCTTGAATGGAGAGGGGATCCGGGACAGAATGCATCTCGGGTTTTGTTTGGTTTTGCCATGTTTTTCTCTGCGCCCTGAAAAGCAATGCTATTCTTGATTCTTATCTCCTCTTTCCAGAGGCTTAAAATCTGCTCAGGACCTCTCCAGGCCCCAGCCGGGCCTTCTCCCCCTGCACTAACTCACCACCCTGATCAATCTCTGTCTCCCCAGTTCCTTGGGTCATTCCTCTGGTTTGACAGATTGTCTCTCTTAGATAAGTGTCTGCCTATTGTTTTACCCACTGGCTTCTAGAAACTCACTGGCTGCAGGCTGCTGTGGGAGAGCTTGTGAACTGTGGGGCTTGCCATGGGCTTTGATCTCTTTTCCAGGGGCCAGTGGGATGACTTCAGGGTTTGGGTCTTTGCCTAGAGTGATGTGTGTTTCGTTAGACTTGTTTACCTCATGGTTAGGGCCCAAGTGCCTGGACCAAGAAGGAAACCACATGTTTATGCTCTTTGTGTTTCAGGCCATTGTCCTGATGCTGACTTCAGTGGTTCAAGAATGTGTCTCTGCCTTTGTTTCCTGAGACGTCTCAGAAACTTACCCCCGTACCTGTCGTTGCTCCCATTTGGTCGCCCTCTGCCCCCCCCCCCCATCTCAGTTCTCCAAAGTAGCAAAGTTTCTAAGGTTCCTGGGGTTTACTGTGGGTGGAGATAAGCTCTGTTCTCCCTGGTCCCCTTCTGTGGGCCATTCTGCAATGGGTGCATCATGGTGACTTTCCCTCTGCAGCTGTGCTGGCTTCTAGACCAGGTTGAGTCTCACCCACATCCCGTTCATGAGTTGGTCTCTGTTCAGGACAAGTGGAACCGTGTGTGAGGGTGACGCAGTTTCTGTTAACACACAAGGAACCTAGTTCATATAAGTGTTTTCTGAAGAAAGACCCTGGGTTTTTCTGGTCATTGTTTGAGTTTTCTGTGTCTGGAGTTGGACATGGAGGGCTCTCGGTTTGGTTGTTTTGGAGTAATGATTCTTTATGAATGGTCTGTCCAGAAAACAAATGAGGAATAATTCCAGGCAGCCTGTGTTCAATTAGGTGTCGGTCACAGAGCTCACTGGTCACAGATGCTGACATGGACTCTGGTTGGATCAGTGTTGCCATTCCCTTAGGCCCTTTGCTTTTTACTGTTTATATTATGTTTTTGCAGAAGCAGTATATGTTTATTTTAGAAAATATGATAGGCAAAAAGAAGAAGCAGAAGTACCCCCTTCCACGTCTGAGGGATAGCCAGGTTTCTAACACATACCCACAGCTGGCTGAGAGCCTCCTGCAGCCCAGAGCTAACTTGTGTATTTGCGGTTGGATATTTTTTCTAGGGAGAGATCTTTAGCTCCCACTGGATTCTCAAAGTCAAAAATCTTAGACGCTTTTCTAGTCTATATTATTTCTTGTGTTAGTCAGAGCTAAAACCAAATTTTGATAGCCAAACTACTGTTTAACTGGGGTTTTAGTATCTGGAGACACAGTTTGCAGATTATGTGAGCTCAGCCTCCTCTTGTAGCAGTTAATAGTTACAAGGGACAGTGGCAGTCATTTCAGTCCTTAAACATAGCACTGACTGATTCGATTGGTTATTTGCTGTGTACCAGCTAGCAGCTGTGGCTCTTTCTCTAAAGACGCAGGAGCATGGGAGACTCTCCAAGAACAGCTGCTGAGTGTGAGCTGGCAGCCGATTACCCTCGGCCTTGTCTCTCAGTGGCCTGGGTAGGTGAGATGGGAAGTGTGTGTAGCCTGACAGATGTGTGCAGCTGATGGTCTCGTCTCCGCTTGTCTCCTGCCCACCACAGGCATCAGTAGGCCCTGGGTTGCCCTCAGTGTAGAATGGTAGTGTTCCCCGAAGCCCTTGAGCCTACTGTCTGCAGGCTCCTGCTTGCCCCTCTCCCCTCCCGTTTCTCTGCTATGGTAACAGAACATGACCCTTCAGGGAGAGATGAAGAAGGACGGAGCCGAGGGTATTTCCTTCATGGCCAGTTTCATGCAGGTTTGACACGGGATTCTCAGGATACGTTTTGGGGAGTATATTTGTCTCACTGATAAGCCACTGTTGGAACACAGACAGTGTTGTGTTTTAGATTATAGAAACCAGTTTGGGCTGATTTACTCTGCAAGGGGACATGTGCAAAGGGTACTTCTGACCCTTCCAAGCTTGCTGCTCCAAAAGCTTTCTGGTTTACTTTTGTAGCCCAGGCAGGCCTCACACTCAGAGCAGTTTTCCTGCCACAGCTATTCAGTTTGCCAATCCTTCTGGACAGAATCGAGATGACTCTCAGCCTCAGAAGGCAAAGCCCAGCCTGGAGACCCTTAATCCTAGAGAGATGTTGCAGGCCAGTATCCCAGGCTTGCCTGCAGTCAGCCTCGGGGGGCATAGAACCCTGGCACTTAGGGGTGAGCCCTGCTTACTTTCTGTCCTAGGCAGGGACCGTGGGAGAGTGCAGACTGAAGGCTCCTCTCCTCTGCCTGTGTAGAATTTGAGCTGTTATTTGAAACTCCCTGTTCCTTATTAAATGGCTGACCTAATTTTTCCCCTTTATCTCTCTAGTGGTGAAAATCCAAGAAGGGAAGACGACTGTAGTAAGTATCGCTGCGTTGGCCACTCACGACCTCCTTAACGTTCGGAGCAGCCTGGCTGCTCCTCTGAGGGATGGATGGACAGAGGCCCAATGTGGACTCCTGGCTCCAGGATCTGCTCCCTCTGAGACCATAAATCCTGAAGTGTACTATTTCTCGGGCTGTGTGCCGTAGTGTGGGTAATCAGGAGCAGTCGCTGGGCCTGTGCTGAGGTATCTGTTACTTGATTAAAGTGACCTTTTGTATGACAAAGTCTCAGAGGCCTTTACTAATATGTTCTCTGGCAGGTGATAAATCAGTTTCCCAGAGGGGAAACTAAGGCAGCATTGCAGGCTACAGAGCCAGAGTTAGTTGGCCCAGGGCCAGGGGCCTGCCCTTCTGACCTTTGCCTTCTGTCTGGAATGACTTAGTACCCTTAAGTGACACGTTAGGAGGTGGCAGGCCCTGGGCCCCAACCTCACTAGCTGGCACCCTGGCTTGTCTCTCAGTAAGAAAGCTAGAACGATTCTTCCTCCCATGCCCCCCTTTCCCTCACCGAGCCCATCTCACCTCCCTTGGGGAGTCAGTCATGGGGCCTAGATTATCCCATAATCCTTAAAAGACAACCTTGTTTTCACATGGCCTTCAATGCCTCCAAGAAATTCTCAGCCACCTCACAGAGCTCCCAGAAGGCTCAAGAACTTCCATGTCGACCAGGGGCTTAACCTCTCTGGCAGTCAGCCAAATATAGTCTACCCTAAGGCAGTCTTATCCCCAGGAGAAATCCAATCATTCTCCTCCCAGAATACCTCCTTGGCCTTTCTACTGGGGCCTTCCCACCCCAGTTCTTACTGTGCAGGGAACTCCATGTCCTTAAAGCACTTCTCTGGTTCCCTGATTAAAACCTAATGCAGTCTGGGCATGATTGTGTATATCTGTAATCTCTGTACCTAGAGAATCAGGAGTTCAAGGCCATCCTCAGCTATATAGAGAGATCAAGGCCAGCCTGGCCTCCATGAGACCATTTCAAATGACAAAAAAAACCTGAAACAGGCATTCACCCTATAAGTTCTATGCTGGAGAAAGAGTGACAGCAGCCTTCTTTGTTTTTATTTTTTGAGACAGGGTCTCTCTGTCTTGGTAGTCCTGGCTGTCCTAAAACTCAGTGTAGACCAGGCTGGCCCCAAACTCACAGAAATCTGCCTGCATCTGCCTCCTGAATGCTGGGAGTAAAGTGTATGACATCGCACCAGGTGCTATCAGACTTTTGAAGTGGTGTATTGCTTCTGCTTTTGTGGGTACAGAGTGCTCAGTGCTAAAGCGAGCGTCCCCCTGCCCACTGCGTCTCCTACTATTTCAGCTGCTGCTCTGGGACCAGCCTTCTTTTTCTCTTTAGCTCATTAGGACACCTGTTCTTCTATTGGCTGTTTCTGCTTTCCCTTGAAAACCCTGGCAGATCATGTCTGGCTCTCTGGGCTGCCATCTTCAGACTCTTCAAAACTAACTAGTTCACCAGAACAGCATCTCTCAGAGATTGCTAGGCATTCAGAACTGAAGACTTACTCCTCAGTTACTAGTGCTGTTCACATTGGCTTTTAAGTGTAAAGAGGTTTTTTCATGTGGGACACGAATCTGCTGTTTGTAGAAGGCATATGGAGACACTGGCTCTGGGGTGAGCCCGTGCATGCCTGGTCAGGTGCTGCCGTGGCTGACTGTGGGTGTGCGCCCTCCAAAATAAGATCCGTCTCCTGCCGCCCATAGCTGTGGGAGTTAAATAGTCTGGTATATGCGAGCCATTCTTAGCACAGAACGAGGTGAATAACGGTGAGCCAGTGAATGTTAGCTCTCCCCTGGGGCCCTTAAGGCCCCTCCCAAGACTTCCCATGCACCTCAGATTTCCCTGGCCCACGGCTTCTCTCTGACGTGTTTAGGGTTGCCATGGTAGAAGCGGGGGTGGGTAGTGGTGCCTGGCATAACTGAGCAGAACTTCTAGCCTCTGTCCCTTGGCCAGTCCCAGCCCGGGGACCAGGTTACTTTTGTCCCAATGCCTCTCAAATCTATCCCACTGTGCTCTCGGGCTCAGCCTCAGAGGCCTGCTAAGCTCCCCTGCAACTGAGGCTGACTCCCAGGTCGTTGCTTTAGTACACGTAGCCCTTCCAAGGCTGGGTCACAGGGTCCATCCATGACGGGAGATGTCACACAGGGCCTCTGCAGGGTATTGAAAGGATGTTATCCAAAATAACACAAGGATGAGGATAGCCTACCCTGTATAATGAGTTCCAAGCCGGCCAAGGCTACCCAGTGAGCCCATGGTTGTTCTTAGAGGAGGGCCCGTATTGTGTCCATCTGCCTGGGCTTTCCGTGTTTGCGGAGGGAGAGAGGAGCAGCAGTTCACGCCGATGCTTCCTTGTCTTGCTCCTCTCAGGGCTTCTCAGCTGCAGCACTGGCTGCTGCTCTTTGTTGTGAGACTTCCCTGTGTCTCCTTGCTAGATGCCCATAATACACGTTCTCCAATTGTGCAATCAGACACGGCCAAAGAAGGAGTGGGGCACACATCATGTCTGGTCAGGACCTGCTAGCGTAGACTTCGTTTTCTTCCATAGAGCTAGAAACAGTGCTCTCAGCAGAAAATGCACAGAATGGGCGGAGGTTTTCTTTGAATATTGCATCTGACTCTATGCCATTTGGAACTTCTTCATATGTGTGCGTAGCTGTCTGTCTGTGTACGTACGCGTGTTTTTGGAGGCCAAAAGAAGGCATCAGATTCCCTTGGAACTGGATGCTGGGAAACCAAAGCCCAGTCCTATGCAAGAGCAGGACGGACTCTTAACTACTGAGCTAAATCCCCAGCCCCCCATTTGGAACTTTTAACCACCTGCATGTGCCACCTTTTCCAGAGGCAGGGGGAAGGAAGCCTAGGGTTCAGGTACTTTACTGTGGCTTGTTGATGAAGGAAAACAGCATCCACTTAAACCAGCAAACTAATCTCTAGTGTAGTCCTTATCAACCTGTGCATCACGATCCCCAAAGACCGTCAAGAAATACAGATACTTATGTTATGATTCAGAACAGTAGCAAAAGTATAATCATGAAGTAGCAGTGGAACTAGTTTTGTGGTTGGGGTCGCCACAACCTAAGGAACTGTATTAAAGGGTCATAGCATCAGGAAGGTTGAGACCACTCTTCTAGTTACCAGGTTCTATGTCTATGTTGTCATTGCTCTTTTGTCTGGTTTGAGGCAAGATTCTTACTGTATAACCTCTGCTGGCTTGGAACCTAGTACCTTGTAGCCCAGTTGCTGCCATGAGACCCCCAAAAGTAAGCTTTGACTGGCATTCATGCATTGTGTACTCAGAGCTAAAGACCTGCATGTCTGACCCCGGCTTTCACACTGGCGTTTTTTCTTTTCCTGCTTCTTAGATTGAAGGCCGAGTCACAGAAAGCCCCAAGGCAACTCCAGATCCCCCTAATCCCTCAGGCCAGTGCCCCATCTGCCGTTGGAATCTGAAGCACAAATATAACTATGAGGTAAGTGTGACTATAAAAACTGTCACCCTGCACTCACTGGGGTCAGGGCCTCTTACCTTGAGCGCTGTCCTCCCTATAGAGTGACAGCTGCATTCCACAAAGCCATCAAAGGCAGCACTTTGTCCAGTAACTGTCAACCTGGCCATGTGGTAGACTCTAAGGAGCTTGAAGACATACTGGGCTGGGGGCTGGAGAGATGGCTCAGTGGTTAAGTGCATTGGCTGCTCTTCCAGAGGTCAAGGTTTCAATTCTGAACTAGAACAGGGTGGTAAGAGCTATATATATCAAGTCCCAAAGAATCCAGTGCCCTCTTCTGGCCACCACAGGCATTGCATGTACACACATACATGCACACATACATGTGCTCACACATAAATGTAGCCAAAACATCTGTATGTATAAAATAAAAATAAAATCTCAAAAATAACTTTTTTAGAAAAAAGAAGTATGGGGCTGGAGTGATGGCTTAACAGTTAAAGTATTTGCTTGGGCTGGGGGATTTAGCTCAGTAGAGCGCTTGCCTAGGAAGCACAAGGCCCTGGGTTGGGTCCCCAGCTCCGGAAAAAAAAAAAAAAAAAAAAAGTATTTGCTTCTCTTGCAGACGATGTTAATTCAGTTCCTAGCTCCCAACAAGTCAACTCAAAACACCAGTTCTAGAGTAGCTAATGCTCTCTTTGTCCCCAGGGATACTGAGGAACCTGTGGTGCACATGCATACATAGAGGAGAACCACTTAGACACATTCTTATAAAGGAAAGTCACTGCTCAAACAACTCAGCCTCAGGCAGACCCAGTCAGCATGGCATTTTTAAAGTTCGCACAGGCTGTGGGGCTGGAAGCCACGGACTACATCTGTGGCCATGTTCAGAATGGCAGGGGTAGTCCTCATGGGAATGGAATAGGGTCTGGATTTGGCTCCTCTCCCCTTAGGTAACGAGGTGGTTCACAGTCTCGTATCCACCGTGGAGTTCTGGACTCCATACCACCCAGTTGCTCTAGCTCTTCCAGAACAGCTGCTTCTGGAAAGGAGAGGATATGAACGTGTCCAGCAGCAGACAGCGTAGCAAGGGTGGGGCCTGCTCCAGAGGCCGTCCTGGGAAGTCATGGACTTTGTAGAGCTCACTTAGTGTTGTTAGAGAGAGAGAGAGAGAGAGAGAGAGAGAGAGAGAGAGAGAGAGAGAGTCAGGTCTCCTTCCTGTGTGTGGCCCCGAAGGTGGAACTTAGACAGGCAGACATGTGGCAAGTACGTTTAGTGGCTGAGCCGTTTTCCAGCCCTTAAATCTCTGATTAACCCCATGAAGTAGGGACTTCCTCTTCCTTGCTTTGCAATGAGGGATCTCAAGCACAGAGAAGGTAATGAATGTGCCACAGTCACCTAGCACTATATCAGAGCTGGGCTTCAGATCTGAGGTGCCAGGCGGAGCCCACGTGCTAACTGCTATCCTGCAGAAGGTAGGACTGGCCCTGGATCCTCACACTTGTTCTCTAGAGCACTCACTGGTGACATGGACACTCTATTTTGGGGTTTCAGGTGATTCAGGCTCTGGACCAGTTTGACCTGTGTTGTCCCAGTTCCCCCTTTAAGGCACAGGATGACTAAGCGCAGAGATCCTGGTCAGGTGATAAGGCCAGGAAGATCTGAACAGAGTGACCCAACTAATCTCCTGGTCTGGGAGCCTTGGCTTCAGTCCACCCCCGGCATGGGGTCAGGAGCAGGGCTCCCCCTGCCCTGGGTCCTCTCCAGTAAGTGCAGGAGTGCAGCAGAAGGCTGAGGTCAGAGCTCTTCTCACAGATGCCAGTGCGCATACACAGGCATGCTCGGAATCTCAGCTGAGACAGGGAGGCCATGCCCACACCTGCCCCGGCACCTGGGCACACTCCTACTGGCCGTTTCCAGGAAACCCATTTGGCTCTGTTCTTCCAGGAGAAGAAATCTAATTCTTTCCGAGGTAAAGGCTAAAGTTGTTTTTCCTTTTCCCCTTTCCACTAGGAGCACTGTTGGCCCAAGCTGTGTGTAACTGTTGGCTGGCTTGGCACCCTGCAGCAAAGAGTCTGAGGACGCAAGCCAGCATGTTAGCTCTGGATTAGTCCAAGCCTTGCTACCTGCTTCTGATGAGCATAGGGCTGAGAGTTCCTGGGTCCCCAAGAGCCGTTAGTGATTAAAACAGATTTGCAGTCGTGCAGTACCGGCAGCCAGGGCAGCACAGACAGCGACTGCTGAGGCTGACATTGGGCCCTGGCAGGGCAAGTATTAACCCTTCGAGCCATTTGTGGTGGAGAGAGAGTTTGTCCTTTTTGCTAGACTTATCCCAAGGTTGTTGGGGAGGGGGGCTGCAGGGAAGCCTAAGGACCCCATCCCTCTAGGATATCAGGGCTTAGGAGATGTGGACTGAGCTTCGTATCCCACTCCCTCCCTCTCTGCTCAGCCGCCTGCCTAGCACCTGAGCAGGAACTTCAGCTGCGCCATCTCGGCTCTGGGACTGAGAAGCGGAAGCCATTCCTGTCACTGAAATGCTCTACATGTCCCATCAGCAGAGGAGAATGGCCACCAGTCATGTCACTACTGAGAAAGACTGGTGGTTAAGCTCCCTGCAGCGTTTCTGGTCTCACCCGATGATGTCAGAACACTGGGGAGGTGCTGCAAGCTCTGTGGTGCCCACAGTCCAGGTTCCCAGCGCACAAGCAGACCCAGCGGACCACACTCCTCTCCTTGGTTTTCACTAGGACGTGTTGCTGCTCAGTCAGTTCATCCGGCCTCATGGAGGCATGCTGCCCCGGAGGGTCACAGGCCTGTGCCGGGAAGAACACCGAAAAATCGAGGAGTGCGTGAAGATGGCTCATCGAGCAGGTCACAGCACCCAAGGCTGAGGGGGGCGGGGACTCCAGTTCCTCTTCCAGCTGGGAGAGAGATGGCGAGCGGAGCAGTGGTTAAATGAGGCACACGCGCGCACACACACACACGTGCACACACACACACGCACACACACACACACACGCGCGCGCGCGCGCACACACACACGCACGCACACACGCACGCACACAAACACACACACACACACAAACACACACACACACATACACGCACGCACAAACACACAACACACACGCACGCACACACGCCACACACACACACACACACGCACACACGCACACACACACACACACACACACACACACACACACACACACACACACACACACACACACACACACACACACACACACACACACACACACACACACACACACACACACACACACACACACACACACACACACACACACACACACACACGCATGTATACCCCTCCTCCCGCTCCCATGCTCTTTGCCCCTGGCCCTTTCAGAACTGTGGAGACTGACCCCTTTCATGTTCTTCCTCCCATTCAGGTCTGTTCCCAAATCACAGACCACGGCTTCCAGAAGGATGCTCACCAAAGGATAAGCCCAAGCTCAATCGGTAAGAAGACATGGGCACAATGACCCACGAGTTCCAGGCCCGTGTCTCACTGCAGCCCGAGAGAGCTAGGCTGTTGCTTGGCTGCCCCATTCCCAGCCAGCCCACGCACACACCTGTACCTTTCCTGCCATGGCTGTACTGTGTGCTATCTGCCACCTGCCTGGTCCAGCTCTCTTCTCTTTCTGTCCTACAGGGCCTTGACCCAGGGGCAAGGAAACACTGCTGGGGCATTAGACGGTGTCAGTCCCTGTGGATGATATACACTGCGCTGCCATGGGCAAGTCAGAGCTCTTCTACAAACTGATGTCCAGCTCTCTCCAGCACTGGGCTCATGACAGGGCAGAGGCAGGCCTGAGCCATGGGAGGAGCATCTGGGATAGGAGAGATGTACCTGCATAGTCAGTCACGCCAGTGCTCCCTGCTGGCAGCCACACGACTGCCATGGATAACTGCCATGGATAAGGAATCCGAGGGCTGAGGGGGACAGATGCACGTCAGCCCTCAGCACCAGCAGGCTAGGCAGGCCCTCCAGTGCGAGCAGATCCTCACCTGACTCTCGGACAACTGTCCTCTTGCAGGTTCCCCTCTCTCTGACATCACCCTCGCGGGCAGTTAGATTTATAGCATCCCTCATTCAGCAAAGAGCTGGGTCTTTAGAATTGATTTTGCAGTTCTGATGCCCTCTACCTGCAGCTCCTCTCACCTCCAGTGTGCCACGGCCTCTGCTGATAGTGAGGAAGACACACTCTACTCTGCAGGGTGTCTAAGGCAGAGCAAGACTGCCCAGCCCCAACAGACCTTTGCAGAGATCCCTGCCAGAGCCTAGGTGGAGGCTGGGAGACCCGGTTGTTAGGCAGAGAGGGTAGAGATAGGGTGATATAGGCTTGCTTCTTTGTGCCTCGCTTTCCCCATCCCTAGATGCTGAGCCTGAGCTGGGCTGGGCTGGGCTATCCACCAGCAGCCCTGAGGAGCAGGGCATGCTCTGGTCCATTCAGGGTTGAGCCCACCCCCAACCCTGGCTTTTTAAGAGGCAGCAGCAAGCCTGAAGACACAATCCATCCTGCCCTCAGGCCTTTGAAGCTAGGCCAGGCTCCCTCCCTTACATCCGGTGTCCTTTAGTGTGACATGGGATTGATGATGTGTGGGGGCTCTTGAGTTGCAAAAAGCCATCCTGGGGGAAGGGAAGTCCTGGCTCAGGAGGTACTGATCTCTGTACAAGGGACGCTATGGTTACACCCAAAGGTCCCTAGGCTGCACTCCAGGGCCTAGGCCCTGCTCACTCCTCTATGTCCTCAGCACCCTGGTACAGCATTGTTTCTCCAGCAGAGAGGATAGTACCCCTCTCCTCCTTTCCTGTGCTTAGCACACATACCCAGGCCGGGCCCTGCTCAGGAGATGTAGGAAGGGGCTGGTTCAGGAAAACCTGAGTTGTAGCTCGAGCTGAGATGTCCACAGAGAGCTGTTGGATGCCCCCAGCCTGCCTCGGTTAGCTGGCTGCTCCATGTGGCACCGACGCAGCCGAGGCTAACTGGAGGAGAGCTGAGGAGAGCTCTGGAGAGTGGTCCGCTGGGGTCTTCTGAAGCCCTTGAGTCCTGGTGAACACCCTAGGTCATGGGCCTCTTCATAAACCCCATCTTCACCTCTCCCTCTGGGGACTGGGAGGGGCCAGCGAAAGGGCCAGCTGGTGGTGAGGGAACTTATGCCGGACTAAACTGCTGTCCTAGAACAGCTGACCATAGAAATAGCAGCCCTGTGCAGGCAGTACCCAGAACAGTGTTGGTGTCTCCAGCCAACTGGGGTGGGCCTCATCTTCACCTCCAGGGCCCACACAGGTACAGGAGGCCTCGCACTGCACTCCCTCTTCATGAGGCTAACAGCTGAAGACCAAGGTCCAAAGGAACGTGATGGGAAGGCGTGAATCAGCAACCCTTTGTCAGCCAGAAGATGTCAGCCAAAAAATAATTTTAATTTCTGCCAGGAATACTCGCTTTTAAAGTAATACTTGAAGGCCTCTAGAGGCCTTGCATAGAACACAGGAGGACCCCTGGCCTATGTGGCTGAACTCTGAGTATGAAGGATGGGCCTTCCTGATCAGGAGCCAGGTTTCATTATGAACAGAGTAAACCCCAGTCTTGGTGCTATGATCCACCCTTCCAGGAACAGTCAGAGCCTAGGCTGTCCCCAGAGGAGTCCAGGAACAGTCAGAGCCTAGGCTACCCCAGAGGAGTCCCGACGGCCGTGGGCGGCTTCCATCTTTCCCTGCCCCTCCCACTTACAGAAACCTGCTGGACTGGAGTGCGCTGCTCTGCTCATCCCTTGCTTCCTACTGGGGGAGGCGGGCTCCTGCCACAGTCGCAGTGCCCTGGGAAGCTCACTGGGGGCTAGGATGTCTATGCCACATTCCTGTCTCTAGCTTCAGGCCAGAGACCTCCTGTCCAAGCAGCCTCCTCTCTGCCTTCTGCCTGCAGTGCAGATCACACTGACGACTCTTAAAGAGCAAGGGAGCCAGGTCTGGGCTGCCTGGCCCTGCCTGAGCCCTGACCACACACTTGTAGCAGCGAGAGCCCAGCCCATCTGTTTACAAAACAGCCGCCCCCCCCCCCAATGCTTTGCCTTCTGAGAAAGGAAAACTGGTGAGGGAGGCTGCACAGCCATTGCACCCACCCCAGGGGACAGTGACCGTCTCCTGCCCCATCAGGCAACCTCTTTGTGTTCTCACTACAGCTATCTGACTCGCTGGGCTCCCAAGTCCGTCAAGCCAATCTACAAGAAAGGCCACCCTTGGAACAAGGTGGGTATGGCTGTGGGATCACCTCTCCTGAAAGACAATGTCCACTACTCCAGAAGGCCTCTGAAGCTGATGCACTAATGGGAGGGATACTGCTGAAGATCCTGACTAGAACCTTCCAGAAGATGTGCTTGCCCCTCCTGCCAGAACCACTGTCCTCCACAAACAGGGCAGGGATGTTGGAACTTACTTCTGTTCCTTAGATCTGCCCAGCTGCAGCGTTGGGAGCCAGAGGCAGCCAGGAGCTGGATCTCCTGGTCACTGTTCTGATGACTGGCTGTGGCCGAGGTCGGAGCAGGAAACTTACCCAAGGAAATATAAATAAAGCAGGCTCTTGGCCTCCCCATGTGGTCAGTGCTTAGAAGTGTGGGGCCCGTGCAGCATGCGGACCTGCTTAATGGGCCCTGTCAGTGTCAGTGCCACGCAGGGCCCATGGTCCAGCACTGTAGGTGGAGGCCGAGTGATGATCAGTTACAAGCAGCTTTTGTTGACTCCGGGAACTCGAGCAGACTCCTAACCACCCCTTCCATCCATCTCCACACGAACATAGAACATACTCGGTGTCTCCCTCATTAGCTTACTCCAGGCCTCTGCCTCCTGGTTAGGAATTGCATTTCCTGGCCTTTCAGAGCCGGCTGACTAAATGCCAGAGGGACAAAATGACAAAAGTCAGGACAGAACAAGCAGGCCCAATGGTTGAACTTTATGAAACAGTGTTTCGACTTCTCATAAATATCCAGCCCGCTCCTCCTACAGCATGAAGGGCAGGTCCATGTTCTTCTCGCCTGTGCCCACATAGATGTAGCCGTAGTTCTTGGAGCGGGGAGCGTGGTAGAAGGTGAGGCCTGGCCAGAGCAGGCTGCGCAGCACCACCAGCGAGTTGCCCCTTTCCATCTGGATGCTCCAAGAGCCTGGAGGGAACAGACAGTCGAGGGCTGTGGTCCCAATTGCCACTTGCTCATGACACGGAGGACAGAGGTGGGCCATCAGGCTAGGACTCAGAGGGCCCACAGATGGCGTGGCTCCTTTTCCTTGCTCCAGAGTAAGTCACTGACCTTGAGCCTCTGCTCTAGGTTGGGACAACCAGAGGCTCAAGCTGAAGTTGGGCCACTTCAGGCCTCCACCTCAGTGGTCTTCCCAGTGCTGCTGGGTGGAGCCATGCCCTGGGGGAGGAGAGTCTGCCCCATGCTACTCTAGACGGCAGGCGGCTCAGACCAGGCTGAGCTGTGCAGCCAGGATGACTTGGCTGGAAGGGCCTGATCCAGCTCCAAGGGAGGGAGCCGCTGTGTGGGAGGAAGGAGCCTGGGAAAATCGCCTCTGGATGCAGATCTGGGCTTCTATTCCCCTGCGCACCGAGGCCTCTCCCCCAAACCAGCCACAGCCCTGCTCTGGGCCCTGCCAGGAAGGCAAATAACTTTTGAAGGTTTTGGTACAGGACCAACCAGTTATGCTCGGGGGGCTGTTCTGGAGCCTTCATCAGCTGCCAACTTAGCCCCGGTGCTGGCTCCCACCACTGAGCTTCCTGCAGCCTACCTCCAGCCATGGCCCACCCTGGTCACTCCACACCCAGCAGCCTCACGACTCAATCCCCACCCTCCAGGGCCACCCCGCAGCAGAGCCGCTCACCCCGGGTAACTAGCTGCCTGCCAGGTCAGACCAGAGCTTTCTGGAAGCACGGAGGTCTGCTGCCCCGGTCCTGACTCAGCCGTGCACGGGACAGTGAGTGAAGGCTACACCATGGGCTCACTGCTTGCTCTGGTCCACAGTGCCACCGTCAAGGAAGACTCGGAACATCCAGGGAAACAGGCCCTGGCTGGTACAACACTTGCCGACAGCTGTTCTTTGGGCACCTGAGGACCTTGGTGGCTTTCTTGGTCCCAAGTCTTCAGGAAACATTGCTTGAGGGGAGATGAGGATGGAGTGTGACAGAACAGTGTCCCAGGACCCCTGTGTTTGATCCTTGACAACAAACACACCCAGAAATACACTGTTCTCCAGCCTTAGTCACACTACCATGGCCCAGAGCATCATTTGGACAGCTTTCTACAGAGACCTAACCCCTCCTTGCCCTTGGAGCCCGCAGCTCCACAGCCTCTGTGAGATAAGCAAGAGCAGACTCTGATTGCTCTGCCCACCCAGGGAGGCTGCCTTGCAGCTTCCCTCACCCAAGCACTGGCGGGGGGAAAACAGCCTAGGGTCTACCTCTAACCCCACTGCAGCCAGATATCCATCCATTCAGCCAACAGCGTGGAGGCAGGGGGCCCTCAGACCAGCATGTCTGCTCACCTCTTGCTGTGAGTAGATGGGGAGCATAGCCCAAGCCTAGCAACATGGGTAAACTGTGAGGAAGTAAAAACCATAAGCCAAGGAGGAGGGGCCAAGCAGGCCAAAGGGTGCTAACTGAGTTGTGCATGCCAGGGGCCAGCCTCTCTGCCTTTTTGTGCATTTCCGCCATGCTCCTGTCCTCTCAGCCTCCCTTGTTCAGTCTGCTCATCATCCAGAGGACTCTGTCTCTGACACGTGCATGCACACGTGCGCACACACATTCTTCCCCCCCTCTCAGTGTGTCAGCTGACACACTATGTATCTGTCACCTCTATCTCAACTGTGAACATGGAAACACTAGTCCCAGACAGCTGTGGTGGCCTTTGAAGAAATACTCTGGTGGTTCAGTTCATAGCCCGAGGTCTCCTCAGACCTGGCTTCCTCTCCAGAATACCTGTGCTCTGAGACTGGGGAGAGGATCAGCCCTGGAACTCAGCCCCTGACCTATGCAGTCGGCAGGACATCCTCCTGGGTTTCCTAGTGCCAGGGTCTTACCCACTTCTCCAGTGTGGGGCCCTAGGCTGGAGTGGACTTCATTCTCCGGCCACCCAGGAAGAAAGGCTAACGTAAGGGAGAGTAAGGGTCAGGCTCAGACCAGGTTGTCGAGGGGCAGCAGGTAGCCTAAGCCTCAACCCCTAGACTTCATCACACTGAGCAATAGCCAGGAAGACTGGGTAGATGGCTCAGCAGCTAAGAGCACTGGCTGCTCTTTCAGAGGACTCAGGTTTGATTCCCAGCTCCCACATGATGGCTCAGAACCATCTAACACCAGTACCACGGTGGCCTCCACGGGCACCAGGCATACATGTGGTAAACAGATGTACATGCAAACAAAACACCCATACACATAAAATGAAATAAAAAATGACTTCAGGTCCCTGATGGGAGAAGCCACCATTCCCTTTCCCACAAGATAGAGTCAACCTTCCCAGAGGTTGGGGACAGAAAAAAAGACACCCCTGGTATCAGCCTCCAATATAAGCAGTGGGGTAGGGACAGGGTAGGAGCCATCTGTGTGCACCCCCATAAGGCTGATCCCACATTGTCCATTCTCTTCAGGCTCCCTGTTCTCACTCCACCAAAGGTCCCTTCCTTCTAGCCACCATCTCTACAGCAGCTTTTAAAGGTCAACTTCCTGGCTGCAGGACTCTTGCTGCCCTCTGCTGCCCAAACTGGGCATTGCACTGAGTGTTCTCTTTTTGGGACCCCAACCTGGACTTTCTGTCAGCTCTACCCCAGCCACCTGCTGCTTCTGCTGCCTACTCCTCTGTCCCCCACCCCACCCCGACATCTTCCAGTATAACGTCTGCTTTTCAGCTTCTCTTGGCTGCTCTCAAACCTTCCTGGTACAAGAGAGTTGTCTTTCTCATTCCAAGGGCACCAGGAGAGCTTGGCACGCAGCAGCTGCTCCATGCTCTGCTGACAGAGCAAAAGGTTAAGTATTGAATGGCAGAGTCCCAGTGAGGAATCTGGCTGCCCAACCTGCTGCTCCACCTGTCTTCCTGTGCAAGCCCACAGTCAGAGAAGTCTTAGCACCCATCAGCAGGGTGATCTTCTCAGGGATCCATCCCCACAAAGCTTTCCATCCTAGGGCATCGCATCGCCAGGAAGCTGGCCTCAGGCAATCTCTCTCTCCCTTCTCCTCCACCAATGCTGGTTCAGAGAGAAGCTGTGAGCTCTGGGCTTATCTCTGTGGGCACAGGGAGCAGGAGGCCCCAGGACAAGGCCTACTTCAACCACACCTGCTCAGAGGTGACCTAAGCCATCTTAAGTGACTGCTTCAGATTCAGAAAGCAATGTCCCTCTCTAGAAAGAGCTAATGAACGACTCCACTGCTCTTTGCCCGTCCCCACTCTGCACAAGTCATCACCAAGCCATCTGCCAGGCAGGAGAGCCACCCAGCAGCTCATCCAGCTCGCTCACTACAAGAGTGTCCAGAGGGTCTGATAAGGGAGAGGCCCAGCCCTAGTCATTGTCCTTCTGTTGCCAATTGGTCCCAGAAGCCACCTACCTATCACTATAAGCCCACACTCAAGGTAACTTGGTTCAGGTGCCTCTGTGTGGTGGAACCCAGCTGCACAGGGCCATCATCCCTAACACTGTTAGTGGCCCTAGGACAGGAACCTGAGGGCTTGCATGCCCTTTTCTAGTCACCTGTGCACATTGCCTTCGATCATGGGCATTCCTTTAAGCTTCCCCAACTCTTCCTACTTACGCTTTCCAGGAACTCCTGGGCTTGGAAACACACACACACACACACACACACACACACACACACACATATATATATATATATATACATATATACATATATATATACATACATGTATGTATGTATATATATGTGTGTGTGTATATATGTATGTGTGTATATGTATGTGTGTATATATATATATATATATGCGCAACCAGTGCTATTAACTGCTAAGCCATCTCTCCAGCCCCAATAAAAAGGTTTTTAACTTAAAATAGCGTGGGGAACGAGGTGGATTATCAGTTAAGGTGCTTACGGCCATGCCTGACCATCTGAGTTAGATCCCTAGATCCCACAGGGTGGAAGGAGAGAACTGATTCCCACAAGTTGTCCTCTGACCTCCACGTGTGTTATGACATGTACACACAAACAAATCCATCAAAATATTTTTACTTAAAAATAGCCATTGGCCAGACAGTGGTGGCACACACCTTTGACCCCAGCACTTGGGAGGTGGAGGCAGGTGGACCTCTGAGTTTGAAGCCAGCCTGGTCTACAGAGTGAGTTCTAGGACAGCCAAGGCTACACAGAGAAACTCTGTCTCAAAAAAGCAAACAAAACAAACAACCAAAACACATTAGAAACTGGTTGGAAAAAAAAAGCTCAGAAGTGCATTAAAAATGACAATGACAATCTGCTAATCTCCAGAGACACTGAGCCACTTCACTGCCCTGCTCCCCACTTAAGGTCAGGCTCTGGCAAAGCTCGACCTCGAGAGGTCAAGAGGTCACAGGTGAGCCACCAATGCTGACCCAGGTTCTCAGCCCCAGCCCTAGAGAAGGAAGGTATATGGCTGATCTACTGCTCTGATCAGAAGGCCATCCCACATCCTGAAGCTCATGGCCTGTTTGTTACCTCTGGGGATGTCATACTCCAGGGAGTCCAGGAAATCCAGTGAGGGCTCCAAGTCTGCCTTCTCAAGCAAGGTCTTGTTCTTCAGGTCAATGGCCTCCCTGAAGTGGAAGTACGAGCTAAGCTTCTTGATCTCAGACAAGGGCAGGCCTGGGAAGAGGAGGAGGACAGAGAGCAGTTAACCCCAAGCCCATGGCCACCATGCAGGGTTCTGTCCAAACCAGAAAGTGGAGCTCATTCCCTTCCCCCATACTTGACCCTGGCCCCTGAAAGGGAAGCAAGCAGGGGCCATGGGAAGAAGCAGGTTACCCTGATGCAGGAAACCTCAAGTCCACCCCTCAGGGTTCGATGACTTCAATGGTTTGATCCTTTTCGGTGGCGCTGCTTAACCGTCAACTGGGCACAACTGGGAATCACCAGGGGAAAGAGTTTGTTCGTTTGCGTGCTTGCTTTTTCATTCTTATATTTTCTGAGACAGTCTCATATGTAGCTCTGGCTACTCTGAACTCACAAAGAGTTCCTCCTATTTTCTGTTCCTGTGTATTCCCTAAACCAAAGTATATATTCACTAAGAAAAAAATACATGTTTTAATCCCTATTCCTTAAAAAAAAATGTCAATGTCTCTGCCTTTAGAATGCTGGGATTAAATGCACGCCAGCTTGGGGGGATCCTCATGAAGATGGAGCGAGGGCAGTGACTCGACCTGTAGGTTACAACCCCTGATTCCCACCAGTTGGGATCTAATGAGCCTTCACAGGGCCGCGTGTCAGGTGAACTGAACCCTCCCTCCATTCTCCTACTCTCTGTCAGAGCCCTGTTCACAGCAATAGACCGAAACTAGGCTGCCAGCAGCCAATCAGAAGCCCACCCTCCCGGTGCTGTGGACCCAGCCCCTCTTCTCCAAGGAGGGCAGATGCCCCTGGTCTCCCAGACATTGCAACTGAGCCTTACTCCCTCCTGCTCTGAGAGGATCCACGGGGAGCTCACCTTCAAAGGTCCGATTGACGTGGGTGACTCCAAAAGGGGTCTTGAAGAGGGCACCTCGAGGGACGATGGCCACAGCCTTGTCAATCTGGTCGATGATGGACACCAAGCGAGTCTCCTCCTTGATTTGGACCTGAGGGGACGGAAGAGGAGCATCCTGCCAGGGCACTGCGCCTGCTCACGCAAGGTGCAAAATGAAACTCTGCCTGGCCAATTCTTCTCCCCATCTGAGGTGTCTGGGGCTTGGGCTGTGTTGTGCTGAGTATGCATTTGTGCATTGTCTCCCCCCCCGTGTGTGTGTGTGTGTGTGTGTGTGTGTGTGTGTGTGTGTGTGTGTGTGTCCCTTCTTCCTTGAGTTGGCACTGCATATGGGTAACAAAATACTTAAACCACAAAAAATCCCAGTCCTCAAGCAGTCACTATGCTGCATTTGCTATGTTGCCTCCCAGAGACACGCCACCAAGTTGTCATGCTTTTTATTCTGCGTTTGAAAATATGGAGCAAGAAAACAATCATGAAAGCAGTCGGTGTAGCTCTCACCTAATGCATGCAATGCTCTGGGTTCAAATCCCCCCCATCACATGTGCTGGCACACGCCTGTAGCCTTGACACTCAGGAAGTGGAGGCACAAGGACCGGGAGTTCAAGATCATGTTTATTTATATACAGGGTTTCAGGCCACCGAGGACCACATAAGATCCCGTCTCTAAGAAAACAAGTTAGGGAAGCAGGGGTAGCTTTCAGTCCTGTGGGAAGAATACTTGCTTAACTTCTACAAGGTCTAGGGTCCAGTCCTTCGGACCCCATAAACCAGGTCAAGTTGGAAGTCATCCTTAGCTACATAGCAAATTAATGGCCAGCTTCTTGCAAGCCTGATTATCGGAACACATACAGGGACACACACCTGGAACCCCAGCATTCCTGTGGTGAAATGGAAGGCAAAGAGGACTGCTCAGTTCAAGGGATGGCTAGTCTAGAGCAAACACAGCAACAGAAACAACAGAGACCTCGCTTTAAAGTGGACGTGGGCTGGAGAGATGGCTCAGCGGTTGAGAGCACCTGCTGCTCTGGGTCTGATTCCCGGCATCCACAGGTCACAACCACCCGGAACTCTAGTCCCAGGGATCACATAGCCTGCTCACAAGATGCACAGACATTAAGGCAAAACACTCACACACATAAAAATAAGTAAATTCTTTAAAGTGCAAGGCGGGAACTGACTCTAAAGTTATCCCCTGACCTCCACACTTAAACCATGGCACATACTTGCCCAAACACCCAGACACACAAAAAATGAATAAAATTATTTATATATATTATATATAAAATATATATATATATGAAAACAATCATGTTCACTGTGCATTATTTGGATAGTATAGAAAAACATTTCTTTTTTTTTTTTTTTTTTTTTTTTTTGGTTTTTTTTTTTGGAGCTGGGGACTGAACCCAGGGCCTGGCGCTTCCTAGGCAAGCGCTCTACCACTGAGCTAAATCCCCAACCCCCTAGAAAAACATTTCAAAGGGGATTAAAATACTCATTATCGTACCTCCCAATCATTAACACATTGATATGCTGGTCTTTATCTTTTAGCATATATTTTTTTTTTCCCGGAGCTGGGGACCGAACCCAGGGCCTAGCGCTCTACCACTGAGCTAATCCCCAACCCCATTTTTGGCATATATTTAAAGTAAAATTGCAATCATGGTTTAGGCTGAACATCACCAAGCATTTCCCCATGAGCTTATCAGTCCTTCCACAGATGATATTCCACTGTAGCTCCTGTGGGGCGGGGCAGCAGACAGGACAAGGGAGCAAACCAAGCTTGATACAGACGCCTGTGGACAGAGGCATCTGAGCTCACAAAGCCACCTATCACGTGGCTGGCTAGGGGAGGCAGAAACTAACACCCAGAACTTCCCCCCAGCCCAGGGCCCATGAATGTTGCCTCAGTGACTCAGCACAGGCCTGCAAGGGTAAGTACAGCCATCCCAGTGACAGAGAAAGAGGACCGGAGGCTCAGGAGCACGTGTTCGTCGGGTGGAAGATGTGGCTGTCCCCGAGACTGCACAGACTAGACACAGACTTTGAGCATCACCCATGTTCAGGTGCAGGGCTGAGGTTTTGAATTTTCTCATTTGCTTGGGCTCCTTACTTACTTGCTGACCCCAGTGGCATTTCTAGGAACTGGCCCTTTAGATAAAATACACACACGTACGAAATGACGTCAGTCCAAGGCCACTTGGCACGACATGTTTGTCAGAGCTGAAACCTGGAAACTACTTTCCAGATATTGTTTAAACAGTGCACTGGCACAAAGGCCGGGCCGGCTGGCTGGGGTGCTGATAGGGAAAGGTCTCTCAAAGATAAGTTTTCATAAAAGGGGCAGTGTCCAGGCCTGTGGACATGCCACACTGCTGGTTTATATTTTTTTAAATTTATTTTATTTTGTTACCTTGTACATATGAGTGTTTTGCCTGCATGTATGTCTGTGGACCATGTGTATGTCTGGTACCCATGGAAGTCAGAAGAGTGTGTCATGTCTGATCCCCTGGAACTAGGGCTGTAGCCAGTTATGAGCCACCACGGGGATGCTCAGACTTGAGTCAGGTCCTCTGCAAGAGCAACAAGGACTTTGAACAACTGAGTCAACTCTCCAGCCCCACACAGCCATTTTACAATTTTGTCTCAAAGGAAACACATAGAGATGTCCGGGGGTTACTTGGTGTCTAGATATAGCATTCCAGTCTTCAAAATGGAGTCAGATCATCAAGGGTCATGGGCAAGTGCAGGCTTGTGATACCCGGCCTGTGATTGTGCCCTTTGAGCTCCTGGGGCAGAGCAAGGCTGCTCATGCAATAGAAGGATCTGGACCGGACAGGGACACAGGCCAAACAGTTACATAATGTCCCCTAGCAAAAAGAAAGGAAGGAAATTTTATTACATTTCTTTTAGTGCCTGTACTCAGGAACCATGTGGTGTATTATCGAGTAAAATTAAGATTAGTCCACAAGGGCTGGCCGGATGGCTCTGTGGGAATGGTACTCAACACCAAGCCTAATGACCTGAGGTCAAGCTTTAGAACTTATATAGAAAAGTAGGGAACTGACTCTGACCTCCACAGGAGAACCCGACCCCACACACAAAAATAAATAAATGTACTTCAATGGCAGAAGACCTAATGTTGGTCCCCAGCACTGTTAATAATAAAAGCCGGGCAGTGGTAACTCTCGCCTTTAATCCTAGCACTTGGGAGGCAGAAGCAGGTGGATCTCTGAGTTTGAGACCAGCCTGGTCTACAGAGTGAGTTCCAAGACAACCAGGGCCACATTGGGAACCAAAATATCAATTAATAATCATGATAACAAAAACAATATCCACATGTATACATTCCCAGTCCTCAGAGCTGTCAACATGGGTAAGGTGCAGCAGCAAAGCCCCTAGCTCCTCAGGGACCCAGTGCACACCTGGGCAGTGGTGACAATCATGACAATAGATAATCTTAGTGGAACTTGCTTTTGTTCTTCCGGGCTAGGATCACGAAGTTTTCATGTGTATGGGTGTTCTGTGTGCATGTATGTCTGTGTACTGCTTGCATGCCTGGTGCCCACAGAGGTCAGAAGAGGACACTGGATCCCTTGGAACTAGAGTTACAGACAGTTGTAAGCTTCTAAGTGGGAGCTGGGAATGGAACCTGGGCCTCTCAAAGAGCAGCCAGTGCTCTAACCACTGAGTGTCTCCCTAGCCCTGGAACACTCTCTGTTCTTGTGTTGATTCAGTTGGGTTTGTTTGTGGGGCTAGGAGATGCTAGGGTTTTGTCTGTGGTGCTCACACATTCTCCCATTGACCCTCAGCCATGACTGACATGTGTTCAAACCCTTCCATCACACTCCCCCACCCACCAACACACACACACAGACTCACACACACACACCCAGCCCTGCACTTACCACCACTTCTTCATCAAAGACCTTGTCACCTTCGCTGACCTTCTGGAGCTCAGTGTGTTCATACTCGTGTGAAGGATCACCCATGAAGCGGCCATTCACCACAGATGTCTGTGTCACCATCTCCTCTGTGGCCGGGGGCAAGAGGCTCCACTCTGTGCAGTTCAGGCTGCCAACAACAGCCACGTCATGCTGGACTCCAATTCCCCTCGTGCCCCACTGCCTTCCCTTTTGACAGCCAAAAGCTTTGAAAACACCTTCATCCCAGGACCCTTCAAGGTGTTCGTGGTAAATTCCCCCTTAAGGTCTGATATACATTCACTTTGATGTATTTTTCACTCGCCTTAAAATATTCTGTTGGGAGCTGGGGATATAGCAGTTAGAAAACACTTGCTGTTGAGAATATATATATATATATATATATATATATATATATATATATATGTATGTATGTATGTATGTAACACACACACGCACACACAAATCCATGTCAGTATGCTGCCCAGGTGGTCCTGGTTCAGCATCCAGAGAAGCTGACATTATGGCAGGACGTGTGTCACCTCGCCCAGCCGACACTGTCTCCTTGGTATCCAATGTGCTGGTTTGACAGTTGCTCACTGAGTAATATGGGGAGGGTCCAAGTTCCTAGGACACACCCAACTTCAGAGAGAGGTCATCTTCTGTAGCAGCAAAGTCCACAGCCACCAGCAGAAAGGCCTGGCTCTCTACTAGCGTAATTTTGATTTCCTTATTTTTCAAGTAGAAATGTTCGTCCTTGAAGGAAGTCAGGACAGGAACTTAACAAGGCAGGAACCTGAAGGCAGGAGCTGATGCAGGGGCCATGGAGGGTGCTGCTTACTGATTTATCCTCGTGGCTTTCACAGCCTGCTTTCTTACAGAACTCAGGACTGTCGGCTCAGGGATGGCACCACCCACAATGGTGGGTATCACTGAGAAAATGCCCTACTGGTTTGCCTGCAAGCCTAATATTATGAAGGCATTCTCTCAAGTGCGTGTCCCTCCTCCCAGATGACTTTAGCTTATAGTTAAGTCAACATATCCAGCTATCCAGCTCAGGTAAGTCTAAAATGCATCTAATGTCCCTAAACAGTACAATTTAACCACAGCTTGGAGACCCAGCCTGGGGGTTGCTGCTTGCTGTCACTGCTCAGGACTGGATGAAGGAATTACATCACAAGTCACTAGCCAGGGACTAAATCCAAGTTCAGTGCAAGGTTTACTTGAACGGCCCTGTCAAGTCATCATGCTGTAAGCAGAGCCAGTCTCAATCCTGGCTATCTGTATGCTAACGTTGAAGACATCTGGACTGTGGAGGTTCCAGATGTGTCTCTCTGGAAGCTGCATTTTGTTCAATTATGGGCTTGCTCACCACCACAAAATAAGCGTTTTTTGTTTATATACAACACACTTGTAATCCCAAGCATTTGAGAAGTATAAAATGGAGACTCTCAAGTTCAAGGCCACCCTTTCTATGCTGTGAGTTCAAGGCCACTCTAGTTATACACAAGACCCTGGGCTCCCAGGGGGTGGAGGAGTGGGGGTGGTCTTCCTTCCTCAACGCGCCATTTCTGCCACCATTACTCAAGAATCTGCCTGGGAACTGAGCGGTGACGGTGCACGCCTTTAACCCCAGCACTCGAGAGGTGGAAGCAGGTGGATCTCTGGGTTTGAGGCCAGCCTGGTCCACAGAGTAAGTTTCAGGACAGCCAGCACAGGACAGCCAGCACATGTGGCTTTTGCATCAGGGCAGGAACCATAGCGGAATGCTGCTCACAGGCTTGTTTTCCATGGCTTGCTCACGACCTGTCCATTTTCCTCCTCAAGCCCCACCCACAGGTGCTTCCGGCGTAGGCCCTGGGCGAACCCACCTCCCCGCAGCTGGAGCTGCACCCACCACCTTTCGAGGTCCTCCTGCAGCCTCACCTGCTACAGAGTCGCCTCACCTGTAGAGCGTCTTGCGTGGTGCGAGTTGGTCCTCACTCAGGCCCTGTGCGATGTAGTAATCCGCGACAAGGCCGAGGATGCGGCCCCAGAAGAGGACCCGCGCGAAGCGGTAATCCCGTTTAACCAGCATAAGGGACGTGAGCAGCGAGGCCCGACGGTCCGGGCTGAGACCCTGCCCACTGCCAGATGCCAGCTCCAGCGACAACAAGAGGCTGTCCGCGTCCATCAGTCCAGCCGTTCCCCTCCAAGTTGGTCTGGCGGGTAGAAGCCGTCTCCATGGAGACCCTGAGCCCCGCCCCTTAAGTTAGCAGGAAACAAAAAAATCCCACCCACCGGACCGCCCATCTCGCCAAACCCGCCTTTTCCGGGAGCCCGGGAATACACCAAACTTTTACAGTGCAGTGTAGACTCAGTTTTTCTGTTATACTGGCGCGGCTTCCTTGTAGGAAGTGCGCCCCCAGCTCCATACGTGCGCTCCTCATTACGTACTCCATAAGGACTTGGAAAGAAACCCAATACAAAGAACAAGGCCACTATAGCTGCATTTTTTCAACCCGGGAATATCACTTCTTGGCCTGATAATTTTATGAAGAATCTGATACCTCCTGGCTCTAAAGGCAGTTTCTGGCACCTTCTAAGCCCACCCGAAGCCAAGTTTCACCAAGTAGGCTCTATCCAACCTCACCTCTCCAGTTTTTACTTGAGAGCTCTTTGACTCCCAGGACTAGTCTGACAAATAGGAAATCCTTGGAAAAGGATTTAAAGGGTGACATTTTCCAGGGATGGTGGCCCACACCTTTAAAACCAGCACCCAGGAGGCAGAACTCAGGGCTGGAGAGATGGCTCAATGGTTAAGAGCACTGACTGCTCTGCCAGAGATCTTGGGTTCAAATCCCAGCAACCACATAGTGGCTCACAACCATCTGAAATGAGACCTGATGCCCTCTTCTGGTGTGTCTGAAGACAGCTATAGTGTGCTTATAGGTAATAAATAATTTTTTTTTTCGGAGCTGGGGACCGAACCCAGGGCCTCAAGCGCTCTACCACTGAGTTAAATCCCCAACCCCATAAATAAATAAATTAAAAAAAAAAAAACCTCTGAGTTCAAGGCCAGCCTGGTCTACATAGCAAGTTCCCAGCCAGCCATGGCTACATAGTATCTCAAAAAAAAAAAAAAAAAAAAAAAAAAAAAAAAGCCACTTACACGTGTGTCAGCTATAACCCACAAGTACAGACCCGTGGCTCCACAGCTGCTCAGATTCAAACAGTATCAACAGCAGACCAGCTCTGCATTCCCTAGGCTGGTCTAACCACTGCTACTTCACCTCCGCTACTGATGTCTCCACGGTCAAAAACAACAGGGAGTTCCAAAGCCTTGTTTCAGGGAAATTGGCCTTTGTCAGTGATTGTTCTTTTTTCTGGATTCCTTTGGAGAGACTCATGAGGTCAAAATGCCCTGGGCCTCCGAGCCAAGCCCATAGAGAAATAAGTGTCTAAGTCACTCAGATAATTACTTTGTTTTGATTGCCTAGGCACTGTTCATTATGGCTTTTCAAATGAGCGTTTGAGAGCTGGCCTGGCTGGTCTTTCATTTCACAGTAACCTATGGCCCCCATTCACATGTCAGCTCCTCCCCTCACCGTCCTGTCTTGCTTTGGCACTATGGTCTAATTCCTCTGTAAAGCATTGTCAGACACAAAACAAGCAAGTCTGGCTGACAGGACACACTTCAGGTGATGTCAACACAGAACACAGCCCAAACACTTGTTTTCACAGATCCTGGATTTGCCTATCTGCGATGAGTTCCACATCAGTAACCAAAGTCTGAAGGAGGAAGGCGGAGTCTGGAAGCTCTGTAATGACACCCATTAGGGACAGAGCAAATCCTGGCTATTTCAGAGAAAAACCACACTCACGTTAGCGCACAGAGGAGAGCAGTTTCTGCAGGTGGTGAACAGGTTTCAATTCATGCTTCCCCACTTAAGCCAGTGAGTCTCAACCCTCCTGATACTGCGGCAGTTCCTCATGGAGTGGTGACCCCCAACCATAAAATTACTTCATTGCTACTTCACAACTGTAGTTTTGCTGCTGTTATGAATCATAATGTAAATGTGTTTTACACACTTAGCCTTAGGGGACCCCTGTGAAAGGGTTGTTCGACCCACAAGAACTTCCAACGTAAGCAAACCAACCTCGCCAAGCCTTACCTTTATAATGGGGTAGTAACATATACATCTATGTTAGCCTTAAATAATGTGTATGAGTGCCTTTTTTTGAGGCAGGGTCTCTACGTAGTCCTGGCTGTCCTTACTGTGAACTAAGCTGGCCTTGAACTCACAGAGATCCGCCTGTCTGCCTCCAAAGTGCTAGGATAAAAGGCATGCACTAGCCCACCCAGCCTTGTTTAGTACTTCACACAGTATTATAGGTACAGGGAGCACCGGAGCAGATAGACAAGAGACCAGCCCTGTCACAAACAATGGGTTGTAGAAAAAGCCTCCACTGTGAGATACAAGGATGCCTGTACACTCTGAAAGGACTTGAAGGTGGGAAGGGTCATGGGGGCGGGCGGGGGAGTAGTAGTGGGAGTCTGGGATGAATATGATCAAAATACATTGTATACATATATGAATTTTTCAGAACAAAAGATATTCTCAGGAGAAATAGTAAACTGGTTTTAAAAGGGAGGTGAAATAATCCTCACCCAGACAATCACTGACCCTAAATAACAGCCACAAGGGGGACCTGCCACAGGCTTCCCAACCCCCAAGACTGGTCCTGCAGCTTCCAAAACATTCGAAAGAAACAAAGTAAAAACTTGGCCTCATAGCCTGCAAGTCTAGCAGAGGCAGAGCATCAGGAGTCATTCAATGCTACATAGCCAAGTAGCAGGAAACTGTCTCCAGAAGAATTTTAAGAAACAAAATAAAACCTAGTTAGTCTACGTATGTGTTACAGTGTTTCAACCCTTTCAGACGCCTCACTCTAACAACCTTGCATATACCTTAAGGACTTTAAGCCAGCGGCTCCCTCAGCAGGGTGGGGTTTTGGTCTCAACTTGGTGCCAGGAGCTGCCTTCAAGAGTAATGTCAGGTGCCATCAGGCAGTGGAGAGAGGTTGGACAAAAATTCCAGGAGGAACGGGACACAGCAAGGAAGTTCCTCAGGATCTGGGGGTGATCTGAGGAGCCCGAGCCCACAGTTCCATCTGGCTTTGAGAAGAGCCTCTTAGTTTTCTTTTTTTTAGCGAACTCTTTGTCCTCTGAGATTTGTTTCTCAGATCTGAAGAGCAGAATTGATCACAGAACCACTGAAACTTCACAACAGCTGGGAGAGGCTGCAGGGCCTTGCAGGCCTCGGCTTCTGGTGCTGGGAGTGTGGCACACGCTAGGCCAATCAATGGTGACTTTAGAGCCTGGATATGGCCACAGCATTTGGTCCTGACTGACCACAATGGTTAGGACTCCTGCTCACCATGTTTTGAGTAGGGCTGTGGCTCCAGCTCTCTGAGCTAGAACCATCTTTGGCCAGGTAGGGGGCTTGTGACTCCAGGCAGGCTTTCCTGTGCGCTACCCCCATTGCTCCTCCCCACATACCTGCTGCTTAGAGTATACCACCGAGCAGGCAGTTCTCCAAGACCCTGAGCCCTCCCAGTGAGTGGTCCTTTAACAGAATTTTTACCTGCAGCAAAAGTGACCTCTGCTTTGAACACACAGAAAGTCTGGATTCCAATTCCAGGACCAAGTAAACCAGGTAGGAAGCTTATGCCGAGGACCCCAGCATTCAGGAAGTAGAGGAAAGAGAAGCAGAGGGTCAAGGTTATCCTCTCCTACACAAGAGGCCTCAAAAAGAAGCAAGATAGCAGCAGCAGCAACAATCTTTGAGCCTCAAGGCCAAAGTCTAAATCAAAAGCGTTAAAAAATTTTAATACTGATCTATTCATCTCATCATTCAAATTCATGAGTCACACCCATATTATGATTCTGGTACCAGTTCTGAAAACGCACAGCATAAAGCGGAGAAAGACCATGTCCATTAGAGGATCTACCCACACAGCCTTGCTTTCTACTCCCAAACAGAACCACCTGGCACAGGGGCTTCTGGGAGTCAATCATCAATTCGAGGGCTTTGCTTGATGACGATTCTCACAGTCAGAACCACACACCAGGAAATCTGGGGAGAGGCACACAGCCAGGACAGAGCCTTCCTCCCTCAGCGGAGAGATCAGTGCCTTGGCACGAGATGGGGAGAGGATTCAGCCAATGTCCTTATACGTTCACTCATGGAAACCTTTAAGTGTCACTGGTGCCTGGAACCAAATGTAATCCTCGGAAGCCATGGCTGGGACGGAAGGTCTGCCACAGGACAGTGTCACGGTGAGTTTGTGACCCCGGCTGGGCACCCGGTAGTTTAATTTGGGTCGAAACCAATCTTCTCCACAGTCACGGTGGCCCTGTACCATGACAATGGTACCCATGAGTGGGGGAGCCTGCAGCTCACTAAATGCATCCGCCAAGAAGATGGCTCTGAAGAGATGACGCAAGCACGCTGCTGTGTTCAGGCCCTGGTCCACACTGAACGGGGCCAGCCTGGACAGGTCGAGTTCATAGAATTCTTTGGGGCTGAGGGCATTGCCTCCAAGAAGGATCAACACTTGTGGCACTAGTGTTCGGGCAAAGAAGTCTCGTAGGTGACTGAGGACACTCTCCAGTTCCACCAGAGCCTGTTGACACTTCCTGTTGCTCGCCTCAGTGGCGAGCCGAGGTTTCTTCCTTGCTGTGTCCTCTGCCTGTAAAGAAAAAGAACGATGGACCCAAAGAACATGGTAGACAGGAGTGGGTGGCCTTTGAAGGAACGTCATGGATATGTGCAGAAAAACTGACCAATCGAACTGCTGATTCGGATTTCCTGAGACAGCATTAAGTTAATGAAAATCTAATAACCACTGTACAAACTATGATTCTCCTAAGCCTTTGAATAGCAAAGACGGTATTGAAAGCTGGAGGCCACTAAAATATAAGAGACTAGTCAGAGGGCAGTGAGAGGGCTCAGCAAGTTTAGGGGCTTGCGGCACAAGCCTGGCAACCTGAATCTGATCCCCAGAACTCAAGTAAAGACAGGAAAGAATGACTCCACAAAATTATCCTTTGACCACCACGTGCACACTGTGGCACATATACACAAACGTTTGTGTGCATGCATGGGTGTGCGCATGCACTCACAAAGCAATATAAAATGAAGAAGCAATTTTGTCGTTGTTGTTGTTGTACTGGGAGTGTAAAAGAATTTTTTGGTTTAATAACTGAACATGACGATTACAGCACATGGTTATTAAGTCTGGTGAGATGGGGTTGGGGATTTAGCTCAGTGGTAGAGCGCTTGCCTAGCAAGCGCAGGGCCCTGGGTTCGGTCCTCAGCTCTGAAAAAAAAAAAAAAAAGTCTGGAGAGATGGTTCGGTAAAAGCATTTGTTCTGCAAACACAAAGATCTGAGTTCAAATCCTCAAGACCCCGTCACATCCAGCACTGTGTGGCGGAGACATCCCGAGAGCTTGTTGGCCAGCCAGCCTAAGTGTTGAGCTTCTGATTCAGTGAGACCCTGTCTCAGGCAATGAGGTGGAAAACAGTACCTAGCACCACCACCACCCCTGCACCCATGAATGCACGCACCCACGAATGCACAAACCCACTCACTCAATTACACACAGTTATTAGTACCTGCTCCCTCCTAAAATACTGTGTACAGAAATTCAGTAAGGGAAGGAGGAAATAATACAGGATATAGGCCAGAAGGCAAGAAGCTTGAGAAGAGTCCACACTGCAGAACCCTAGGCAATAGAGACATTGCAGAAGGCATAGGGGCAGTACTGAACACAAACCTGTGTGAGGAATTCTCAAGGGACAGTTTCTCTCTCTCTCTCTCTCTCTCTCTCTCTCTCTCTCTCTCTCCCCCTTGTTAAGACAGGGTCTCCCGGGGTTGGGGATTTAGCTCAGTGGTAGAGCGCTTGCCTAGCAAGTGCAAAGCCCTGGGTTTGATCCCCAGCTCTGGAAAAAAAAAAAAAAAAAAAAAAAGACAGGATCTCCCTGTGTACCTCAGCTGTCCTGGAATTGCCAGTGAAGACCAGGATGGTCTAGAACTCAGAGAGAGGTCTGTCTGCCTGCCTCTCTCTCGACTGCTGGGGTTAGAGCACCATACCTGGCCCTCGGTGAGTTCTCCAAGGAGATCTCCTTATGGTATAATTACCTCCTAAGGCTCAGGCATCAGACAACGGTTTATTCTATTTACCAGATAGTAAAACGTTCCAACATAAAACAACCAACCACGAAAGCCGAAAGACACAAAGGAAAAGGCTTGTGGGAGACACTTGGAGGAGCAAGAGGAAAGTGGGAAGGATCCTTAAAAAAAAAGAATTTCATGGTCCTGAAGGGCATGATAGCTATAATCCCAGCCCCAGGGCTGAGGTGGGAGGAATACTGAAATTCATAAGCCAATCGGACCAGGAGATGGCTCATGCACGCGGGAGGCAGAGGCAGGTGATCTGTCTCTGAGTTTGAGGCCAGCCTGGTTTATATAGAGTGAGCTCCAGGACAATGAAGGTGACACAAAAAAACCCTGTCTTAATAGAAGAAGGAGAAGGAGGAGAGTGAGAGGGAGGGAGAGGGGGAGGGGAGGGGACGGGAGGAGGGGAGGGGAGGGGGAGAAGAAGAGAAGAAGAAAGGAGAGAGGAGGAGGAAGGAAAGAAAGACGAAGAAAATCATTAGAATCTGAAACCTAGAAATCCTTCCAAAACACATTAAAACAAAACCAGAAAGAGAGGTAAAAATGTGGTAAGAAAAAGAACTTCAAATGTAAAGAGCTGGTTCAGGTCTGGGGATGTAGCTCAGTAACAAGGCATTGTAGCATGTGAGAGGCCTTGGAGAAGGGAGGGGAGAGGGAGAAGCTAGAGGGAGGGAGGTGGAGATATGGAGAAGGACGGGGAGAGGGAAAAAAGGAGGGAGGGAGGTTGGGAGAGAGGGAGAGAGAGACAAAAAGAGGCAGACGGAGACCATCAAGTCTCAGGAAAGGCCAGATGTGGTGAAGCACACCTGTAACCTCAGAAGTCACTGGGGAAGTTGAGGCAGCCAGCTTTCAGAGACCAGCCTAAACTACATAGTGAAATCCTATTTCCGATAAAAAATTAATTAAAGAACAAATCCATAATATCCGTATACACCACAGAATAGGAAGAGTCTCAGAAAAAGAACAAGAGAAAAAAGTGAGAGACCCAGAGACCCAAGTGCGGAGAAAATGAGGCAAGGAAGCCTTTGCAAAAGCCTAGACTTCCACGGAGGCTGAGACGTCTTACGTCACTTTTCTACTTGCCCACCATCTAAGGGCCCCAAAGTCTTCCTAATTTTCTCAGGAAGCCTGTACATACCTGGGGAGAAGATTTCCGGTAGAAGTGCTTCAGCTGTTCATAGGGCAAAGGGAGCTGTTGGCGTTGGTACATGATATGCTTTAGAAGTTCACAAGTGAACTGGCAGCAGCCTTCCTGGCTCACGGGTCCAGGAAACACCACCGGCACCAGGTCTCTTGGGCAAAAGGGCTCCACAGAATTGGAAGGTTCCTGGGCTGGCGGGATGACGGTCTCAAGATCTACCCCGGGTGCACGAGTTTCTTCCGGCTTCTCAGTCCAATCCAAATCTAGTCCATAAATGAAAAAGGTAAAGAAAGGAGGGGCGATGTCAAAATAAGCGTTAGGTTTCTTGTTCCCAGGGGCTCAATCAGCAGACACTCCCATAAGTGACAGGAAACCTGATCCGGGCTGGGGGCGATTTAAATGACATCAGGGCCAGAAGAGGGACTTTAGGGAGGCTTTGCTACGAGTTGGGGCCAGGACACCCAAAAGAACAGAACAGAAGAAAAATTCCACCCAGGGCAACTCGCAGAGACAGGGAGGACTGGGACACCGGGAACCACTGGGATAGGAAGGAACGACGGAGGAAATGTCAACCACTAAATGTCTCTGGGGAGGTAGCAGCAGGGAAGAAGCGAGCCCCCAAGTTATGGATCCCACGCCTTACTTGGGGCAGCAGCAGGGGACAGCTCCGACCTATCCTCCTGCCCGGATGCGGCCATCGTGACTGCCAGCTTAGTAGTCCTGCAGTTAAAATAGACGCCGCGCAAAGGATCATGGGAAGCTTAAGCTCCACTTCCGGCTCCTAGCAGCCGGAAGGGACTCAGCACGGCCGCTGAATGGTGAAGCTTGGACTGAGAAGACTTGAGCCACACCCAGGCCAGGGAGCGCTTGGCTCATCCCTCTAGGGCTGGGTCTGCCTTTCTAAGGACGCATCCATTCACTCCAGTTCCCTGTACACCTCACTCTCCCGGCGTCTGCTTCATTCCAGGGCCCTGTCCTAGGTGCTGGAGACGCAGCCGCTGTCAAGCCACTCTCCAGCCCTGTTCTTAAGAGGTTCATGCCTGGCCTGGGGCACCTGATCCAAAGCGGGTAGGGCGGGGTTAGGTGCCCGAAAGGGTGGTTCCCGGAATGTATGTTCTGTGACTGTAACTAGGTAAAAAGGATAACCCTAATGAGATCTTGAGAGATACACTCTCTTTTCAAAGACTCAAAGAAATTTATACTGAGAATGCTAGGCTGACTCCGTGGCAGGATTCAAATAGGCAGTTCAGGAGAGTATGCCTAAGAACCGGGCAGGTTCAAACAAGTCAGTTACTAGGGGGAAAAAAAAATCCCCGACTTAAGGCAGCTGGTCAAAATTGCCCTGCCATCAGAAGCTGCCCGGCCACCTAGTCAGCAGCAGTTTCCAGACTTCTTAGCAACAGGTTCCACACTTCCCCAGCAATAGTTTCCAGACCCCCAGACCCTAGCCCCAGCCCCAGCAATGGTTCAGGAATGTCCTTAGAGATAGAGCTGAGATTAAGTAAGCAAGATAGAGGTCACTTACCCCTCCCCGGAATTCCCCTAAGGTGATCCAGCCTGTGAGCTCCCTTTGGATCTTTCTCTCAGTAATGGGGGACCCCAGCAGAATAAAACCCACTTTGTGTTTACATACTATTTGAGGCCAGGGTATAATTCTTCGGCGAATCATGGACCCTTACAATACTATAAAGAGTTAAGGTTTTTAGAAGGGCAGTGGTGGTGCACACCTTTAGTCCCAGCACTCAGGAGGAGGCAGAGGCAGGCAGATCTCTGAGCTGAGTTCGAGGCCTGCCTGAATCATTAAGGTGGGAGTAGATAAACAGAATCAAGGTCATGACAGGACTTCCCAAGTGATGAAGTTTGAACTTGATCTCATGTAGGGGGATGGGTAAACTTTTTCAAAGTAAGGAATCCTGAGAGATACTACAGAGATAAAGAAGCTTGCTGCCAAGCTTAATGCCTCACAGCCATCTGTAATGGGATCTGATGCCCTCTTCTGGTTGTGTCTGAAGATAGCTAGAGTGTACTCGTATACCTAAAATAAAACTTAAAATGTTATGGCTGGTCGTGGTGGCACACACCGTTAATCCCAGCACTGGGGAGGCAGAGGCAGATGGATCTAGAGTTTGAGGCCAGCCTGGTCTATAGAGTGAGTGCCAAGATAGCCAGGGCTATACCGAGAATTCCTGTGTCAAAAGTGGGGTAGTATACAAGTCAAACGTGATGATAATGAATCAAAGACGCTCATTTTAAACTTCGCTATCGACATGGCTAGGGATACGGGTTGAGCTTAGAGAGTACATGAATCCTGGATTTGATTACCATCATTACAAAAAGTGCAACCCGGTCCAACCCAAGCGACTAACGAACACGTAAATGGGTTCCTAAAACATTCTTTGACATATATACACTTTTATCACTTACTAAGGACAAAATCAAATCTGCACACTAAGAAGATAGATGACTTGTTTCTCTTGTAGGAAGATATACTGACTTGATATTTACTCCCAAAAAACAAAACACTAAGCCTTTGTTTTCTATTTTTTTTTTTTTTTGGTTCTTTTTTTCAGAGCTGGGGACCGAACCCAGGGCCTTGAGCTTCCTAGGCAAGCGCTCTACCACTGAGCTAAATCCCCAACCCCAGCCTTTGTTTTCTATTACTAAACCATTATGTTTCTATAAGAATATGTTTGTGTGTACCATAAAACACTACAATTTATAACATACAATAGTCAGACAAGTGTAGTTTTTAGGGGGAAGGATTTGTTTATTGAGAGAGAATTTCACATAACACAGGCTTGCCTCAAGCTTGCGATGTTGTTCAGGCTGGCCCTGATCTCCACAACCTTCCTACTCAGCCTCCCAAAGTCTGGGATTATAGTTTTGAAGACCTATGCTTGGCTGTATATATTTATTCATTTTCTTTATTTGGAGACTGGATTTCATTTAGCCCAGGCTAGCCTTGAACTCCGTGTATAATCAAGATTGATCTGGAACCCCTCCACCCTCCATCCTGTATCTCCAAAGTGCTGGACTCCTAGGCTTGCACCACTACGATTTGTTTACACAGTGCTGGAGATTGATTGATCCCCAGACTTCATGCAGGATAGGCAAGCCCTCTACCAACTCAGACACATTCTCAGCTTGTCCGCCCCTCAGCCTCTAAGTGCTGACACTTCAGGGGTGCATCACTGGGCCTGGCTATCTGAGGTATTTCGAGGCAATATTTGCTGGCACCAAATGATATTATGGCTATAGCACAAGCAATGCAAAAATGTAATGTTATGGCTGGAGAGGTTGGAGCTCCCCTTTAATGCCTAGGGAGGCAGAGACAAGAGGGTCCCTGTGAGCTCAAAGCTAGCTTGGTCCACTTAGCCAGCTCCAGGACAGACAGGGCTACGTAAAGAGACAAGCGTTTTTGGAGCAGGCTGGAGAGATGTCTCAACAGTTAGAGCACTGCTTGTTCTTCCAGAGGACCCCGGTTCTAGTCCCAGCACGCACATGAGACAGATCACAGAGACTCTGAGTCTCTCTTCTGGTCTCCACAGACACCTGCACCAACATGCACACATCCACACACGCGTCTGTAATTAAAAGTAAAATCTTCTGTTTGCTTTTGTTTTTTGAGACAGGGTTTCTCTGTGTAGCCCTGGCTGTCCTGGAACTTGCTCTGTAAACCAGGCAGGCCTTGAATTCAGAGATCTTCCTGCCTCTGCCTCCTGAGTGCTGGGATCAAAGGTGTGTACCCCTGCCTCCTAGCTAAAAATAAAATCTTAAAAAAAAGTTTTTTGGGATGTTCTATGTTCAGAACCAAGGATGCCATGAAGTCACACGATGCAGGACAAAGCTGTGCTTCCAGATGTGCTGCAGCTTGATTCTGACTTCATTCTTTGTTATTGGACTTTCAGAATAGTTTTTTAACTATTGTCAAAAATTTCACAACCCTATGTTCACTCACATGACTCCTTTTAGAGGTTACAACGTGTATTCTTATTTATTTTATGCAAATGAATACACTGTCGCTGTCTTCAGACACACCAGAAGAGGGCATCAGATCCTATTACAGATGGTTGGGAGCCACCATCTGGTTGCTTGGAATTGAACTCAGGACCTCTGGAAGAGCAGCCAGTGCTCTTAACCGCTGAGCCAGCTCTCCAGCCCCAAAATGTGTATTCAAAGAAGCTTGAACTTGGGTTCATCCCAGTAGGTGGTGAGAAATTTAAGTGAACCCTAGAGATATTTAGAAAGATGTCCATCCAGTGGAGGTGGTGGCACAGGCCTTTAATCCCAGCATTGAGGAGGCAGAGACAGGTGGATCTCTGAGCTCAAGGCCAGCCTGGTCTACAAAACTAATTCCAAGACAGTCAGAGCTACACAGTGAAACCCTGTCTTGGAACAACAAAAACAAACAAAAGACATATCTCATGGATATAATTTATTGTAGTGTGGGTTTGAGGGGGAGAAGGAATAGAAAGTTGCCATCAAGAAGACAAGCAGGGGGGCTGGAGAGATGGCTCAGTGGTTAAGAGCACTGACTGCTCTTCCAAAGGTCCTGAGTTCAAATCCCAGCACCCACATGGTGGCTCACAACCATCTGTAATGAGATCTGGGGTCATCTTCTGGCCTGCAGGCTCACACACAGACAGAAAGCTGTATGGTGATAATAAAATAAATAATAATAATAAAAAAAAGAAGACAAGCAGGGGGGCTGGAGAGATGGCTCAGCAGTTAAGAGCACTGACCGCTCCTCCAGAGGTCCTGAGTTCAAATCCCAGCAGCCACACGGTGGCTCACAACCATCTGTAATGGGATCTGATGCCCTCTTCTGGTGTGTCTAAGATAGGTACAGTGTACTTATATATAATAAACAAATAAATCTTATAAGGAAAAAAAAGACAAGCAGAGCTGGGCAGTGGCCAGCCCTTAGGAGGCAGAAACAGTGGGGGTGGAGGTGCTAAGGCAAGGCTGTAATACATACGGAGATCCTGTCTTATGTGGGTTTCAGGGATCAGCTCACAGTCCCCAGAGTTTCAGAAGGGAAGGAAGGAAGGAAGGAAAGAAGAAAAAGGAAAGAAGAAAGAAAAAGACAGAAAGAAAAAAGGAAAAACAGAAAGAGAGGGAAAGGCAATCAGGTTTCTGACTTTAGTGCTGTCTGAGGGTTTTCCTGCTGTGAACAGACACCATGACCAAGGCAGCTCTTATAAGGACAACATTTAATTGGTTCGGTCTATTTTCATCAAGTCAGGAAGCAGGCAAGCATGATGTAAGAAGAGCTGAGAGTTCTACATCTTCATCTGAAGGCTGCTAGTAGAACACTGGTTCCAGACAGCTAGGATGAGGGTCTTAAAGCTCACACCCACAGTGACACACCTACTCCAACAGGGTCACACCTCCTAATGGTGCCACTCCCTGGGCTGAGCAGATACAAACCGCCACAAGTACCCATAGGATTGGCTGTATCAGCCAAGGATTGACAAAGTATGAGATGTAGGCATATGGGGAAGTAAGGAGGAAAGACAAGTTCAGCTTCTCATGGGGAGCGTTTACTGTTTCTTGGATCTATTAGGAGTACTATTTAGAATAGAGGCAGCTGTAAAGGACTCGTAGGTATGGACGGGGATTAGATGGCCTAGGGAGGGTATACAAAACAGTGGGCTGGACCCTGAAGACATTAGTGTTTGTGGATTCATGGGAGAGCGAACCAGTGGAGGCTACCGAGGAAGTCTGAGACAAGTATGTAGAAAGAGAGACAAGAGCCAGGTCATAGAGATCAAGACTAGAGTGTGTTTCAGGAAGTAGGGACCATAGGTCAAGACATACTGTAACAGGACAATTAATTCCATGGTCAGTGACTGGAGAGGTGGTTCACTAGTTAAGAGTAAATACTGCTCGGGGTTGGGGATTTAGCTCAGTGGTAGAGCGCTTGCCTAGCAAGTGCAAGGCCCTGGGTTCGGTCCCCAGCTCCAAAAAAAGAAAAAAAAAGAAAAGAGTACATACTGCTCATGGTTCGATTCCCACCACCCATTCCCAGTGGCTCACAATCAGCCCCCAGGGGATTGGGCATGCTCTGTTAGCCTCTGAGGACACTGTACTCATGTGCACAACCCGTCCTCATACATATGCAACTAAAAGTACTGTGAAGCTAGGCACAGTGTCATGCATCATTAATGCCAGCAGTTGGGATGCAGAAGTAGCCAGAGCTCTGAGTTTGAGGCCAGCCTGGTCTACAGATCAAGTTCCAGGACAGCCAGGGCCACATAAAGAACCTTATCTCTAAAAATCAAAGGGGGAAAAATAGTGTAGTGTTGAACTAGAGTGGTTCAATGCTTGCCTGGAACGCATGAGAGTCTTGGTCCAAGCACTGTGTGGGAAATTGACACTACAATAAAAAAAATTAAAAGTTAAAAACCCAGAACGGGTTGCTATATATGTAAACCTTAATATATGACAGCGGCAGCTTTTCCAAGTAAATAACACAAGACAAACCCAGGTCTGACGGTGAAGGCCTGTAATCCCAGCTAGCTGGAAGGCTGAGGCAGGTGGATCACAAGTTCAAGGCCAACATGGATAACTTAGCAAGACTCTGTCTCAAAAAGTATAGAACAGGGCAGGAGATATGGGTGTACAGAAGAATGCCTGAGAAACAGAAAGAGGGAAGAGTTTATAATAAACTTAGTGGGCTGGAGAGATGGCTCAGAGGTTAAGAGCACTGACTGGGGGTTGGGGATTTAGCTCAGCGGTAGAGCGCTTGCCTAGGAAGCGCAAGGCCCTGGGTTGGTCCCCAGCTCAAAAAAAAAAGAACCAAAAAAAAAAAAAAAAAAAAAGAGTACTGACTGCTCTTCCAGAGGTCCTGAGTTCAAATCCCGACAACCACATGGTGGCTCACAACCATCTGTAATGGAATCTGATGCCCTCTTCTGGTGTGTCTGACGACAGCTACAGTGTACTCATATACATAGAATGAATAAATGATTTTTTTTTTTTTGGTTCTTTTTTTCGGAGCTGGGGACCGAACCCAGGGCCTTGCGCTTCCTAGGTAAGCGCTCTACCACTGAGCTAAATCCCCAGCCCCATGATTTTTTTAAAAAAGAAATAAACTTAGTGTTTATCACACACTACAAAAGGACATGTTTCGAGTGGATTGAAGTTAAGTGTGAAATACATCTGAAAATCAGCTGGGCGCTGGTGGTGCACACCTTTAATCCCAGCACCCAGGATGCAGGGGCAGGCGGATCTCTGAGTTTGAGGTCAGCCCGGTCTACAGAGTGAGTTCCAGGACAGCCTGGGCTACACAGAGAAACCCTATCACAAACAAACGCCAAACCCACCTGAAAATCACTGCAGGAAGCTAGCAGAACAGCCCAGTGGGAGAGTCTGTGCATGTCGAGCATGGAGGCTCTGGGATCAGTTGTTCGGTGTAAATAAAACAAAACGAAACAAAACCAAACCAAAAATCAGGGTCAGGAAGATGGCTTAGAGGGTAAAGGCATTTGCTGCCAAGTCTGGTGACCCAAATTCAAGCCAGGATAAATTATAAATTTCTGCACACTACCCTCTGACCTCCACAAGTACATCATAGTGCACACACATGCACATAGATTAATTGTAATATATATATATATATATATATTTCAAACTACGTGTATGTCTGCAATTGGAATTGTGGGCCTAAGTGTGGTGTTCTCGGAGGGCAGAAGAGGGTGCCGATTTCCCTGGAGCTGGAATTACAAGCAATGAAAAGTCACCCAACCTAGGTGCTGGGATCTGAACTCAGGGCCTCTGGAAGAGCAGCAAGAGCTCTTAACCACTGAGCCATCTCGCTATCCCCAAGCATAAAAATTCTCAAAATCTCCTCAAAAAAAAAAAAAATACTGGGTAATAGTGAGGTTGGCTTAAGGATGGCAGGCAGCCAAGAAAGCAGAGAGGAGGCTGCTCTAAGTCAGAGCACACAAAGGTGACATCACAAAATGCATATTCATACAAAGGTAACCAGATGCAAAAGCAAGTGACTCACTACAAGCCAGGAAAACTATTTGCATGTGATGTGTATATAAGCACACTACATAAACATCCTATAGGCAGCCACCTTGTAAACAACCTGTCTAAGAAACTAGTCACCTATACCACTGCCATTCCCCAGGTCCCTGGTCTCCTGGCAGGCATCCTGTGACTTCGCTCCTCTGCCAGCCCTCACCACGTGTACCTGTAGGTAGGCTAGGTTGTTCAAGAATGGGTTCTATCGTGCCCCACCCCTTCTTAAAGGGAGGCATCCATTAAGGCGAATTGGGTGGGATGGCATTGTGTGTGACCGCTGGAAGATCTGCGGATAGTTTAAAAATAGTTATCGGTGGAGTGCAGTAGTTTCTGGCTGCTGAGAAGACAGGGCTGTTTGTGGTGATAAAGCGTGGGTGTGGGTGTGGGTGGGGGTGTCTCTTCTTTTCTATTCCCATCCTTTGAGGTGTCTCACTGAGTTCTCTAGTCTCCGTCTCTAAAAACTTTCTCTCCTGGCAATCCTGGGCTGGAGCTGTCCTCAGTCATACAGGATAGCATTCAGAAAAGACACCTGCTTTCCTTCATCTGAGCCCCAGGTAAATGGCTGACTTGCAAGGCTTTTCAGGGTTTGATTCTTTTGGTGTATAGCTGGTGTGGAAATTATCCAATGTGGACAGCAACTGCATGCTCAATAGACTCGTCTCCTTCAATGTGGAACTGTGAAGAAGTTATGGACTCAACCAGGTCTGAATGCCTGCAGAGTACACCAGAGGTAAGACAGTATTGGTGTTCCTACCTTACTGAGGAAAACTTTAAAAGTCTGGAGGCAAAGGCTGTTTTATTTCTTCACCTTGTTTGTGAAGAGAGGTGAGTGTGTGAGTCATAAGATAGCCACGGAACTGAGATTTGAACCCTGGCGTCCTGACTCTTCGCCCAGCAATTCTGCTTCTCCACTCTCCGCCTTTGGTGCCCTGTACACTGTTAATGCGCTTCGGGAGTTCTAAGAGACAGGAGACTAGAAAGACAAGAAGGCTAGAAAGACGAATCAGCAATTCCCTGGGGCCCTAGTTTCTATTCCTGGCCACTTTCCCCGCCCCCTGGTGGTTGACGTAACTGGAACCCAGCTCCGCCCCAAGTAGGGGCCAGGCCCCTCCTCCGGACAAGTTTAAAACCGAACTCTGTTTTCCGGGATTGGCTAAACTTCAAAACAAAGGGGAGGAGAGATACTTGCTGTAGGCATCTTCCAAACCTTAAGGCAGCCAGCTGGTTTATGGGTTCTGGACACGTGTCAGGCCACCGCGGTGCCTGGGGCTGCTAAAACCAAACCCCGGATTGTGCCAGTCTAGTAATAAAGCACTGACTATGGTGCAAGGGTGGTATAATCATCGTCACAATAACAGCTCTAATTATGCTATAACTACCATCTGCCTCCGCCCTAGCTTTTGCCCTGACTCACTCGACAGCACTCAGCCGTCGGGGAAGAAACTGAGGCAGAGGTGGAGCCAGCAGTCCGTCAGGTCCAACCGCCCCGAATTTTAACTTGTTGTTGATCAGCGCCGAGAGGTCAAACCCAGTTTAATTCTTATATAAGCCCTTCATCTCCGGTGACTGGCCCTAATCTCAGGCCACAGGGCTTTCCTACTGCCCCTAGAAAAGAAACCGCTGGCAGTACGGGAAATTGGATGAAGACTACAACTCCCTTTAGTCTTTGCGCTCAAGGCGCGTGTGCTGCCTACGCCCCCGAAGCCACCTGTTGCTCTCGCATAGCGATGACTCTTGGGAATTGTAGTTCGAACTCGCATTCTTTAGCATTAAATATCATAGCCGCGGACTCGGTATCCCTTGATGCCCTGCGGCTTGTTCTGACGCGACTAGGAGGACCAGGGAGGCAGGGGCGTGGCCTGCACTGGGCCACACCCCGCTCTCCTCCGGCTGGCCCGACGCGGCGGTGGCTGTAGGGGCGGTGGCAGTGGCGGGGGGGAGGGGTCGGGCGGGGGGCTGGTGGCAGCGGCGGATGGACTCGCGGGTATCGGAACTGTTCGGCGGCTGCTGCCGACCCGGAGGAGGCCCGGCCATGGGCGGAAACCTCAAAGCTCGGGGGGCCGGCGGTAGCAGCAGTTGCGGGGGCCCAAAGGGGAAGAAGAAGAACGGAAGGAACAGAGGAGGTAAAGCCAACAACCCTCCGTACCTGCCCCCAGAGGTGAGCACCTGAAAAGTGTCTGAGCCGTGGGGAACTACTCCTTCCGGTCCCCGAGTCTCCCAAGGAGGCGGGAGAGAGACAATTAATCCCCCTTTCCGGTGTCAAGACATCAGGGAGGAAGGACTGGGAAAGAGAACCCCTCTTCCTGTTCCAGGACCCTTACAAAGCGGGAACGTCAAGGCTGGACGATCTTTTTCAGTGTCAGGACCTCGGGGAGGGACTGCCCCTTTCACCTCCATCACCTTTGGATAAGTGGGAACGGGGGATCCTTTCCCCCGAGAAGAGCCGAGGATGTCTGAACCCTTTCTTATGCTGGTAGTGGGGAAGGAACACTGTACTGGGAAAAGAGGGCAGAGTAACCAACGCTTTTCTAAACTTGATCCACAGGGAGAAGGGGAGTAGCTGGGACAAGAGCAATGTGTTCCTTTCCTACCCTTCAGTACCCACACACATAAAACCAGAGATCAGTTAGACATAGCCCTCTGCCCTTTCCTTGTCCTGTGCAGACAGAGTCCCCATGAACCCACTCTTGAGAGTCCTTAAGGTAGAGAAGACTACTTTCCTTCCTCTTAAAATAGGAGAACCCAGTTGTGCGGTAGTGGGCTTGCCTTTAAATCCCATCACTTGGCAGTCAGAGGCAGGGGGATCTCTGAGTTCAAGGCCAGTCTGGTCTAAGAAGCAAATTACAGGACAGCCAGGGCTACAGAGAGAGAAACTTTGTTTCAGAAAACAAAGATGAAGAACCCAAGGTGGGAAGGGCTTCAGTCAGCGATTGACTTTTATGTACCACAGCGGTACAGGTTGTTGTTCCTGTTTATAGAATTCCGATCAGCAGGTGAGGTGATAATTTGGCATTTCTTACAACCTAACGTTGCGGTCCTAGAACCACACTTTGAGAACCATTGGCCTAGATCCTGGTTCTACCATCTTTAGAGTCAGCTATCCTAATGTTTACCTCCAGCAAAAGAGTAAAAAGGTTTCTATGTTGATGGAAAAAGAGCTCCCACAGGTTCCCTGGTGCGGTTGACATTATGGATAAGGACACTTATGAGGACTTTAAAACCTCATGATAACCAAGAGGAAAATAAAATGGCCAGAGAGGAGGAAACGCAGGCAGACAGTATCATTAATTAATCTCAGAACCTTTTGTCCAGGGGGTGGAGGGTGGTGCAGGGCAGGTGTGTGTGTGTCACACAGCCCAAACGGTGGCTTCTGCGCGAAGAGGTTATATGATGGTTTCCTGGTTTCACCTCGACTGAGGCATGAGAAGAGGATAAAAGCCACTTTGTGGAGTCTGTCCCTTAAGTTTCCTGGTTTGTTTGGGTAACTCCCAGCTTTGGAGTGCTGCTCCTCTCTTACCTGGGCCTCTTATCTTACAGGGCGTTTGTAGTGACCAGGGCTGAGTTCATGCTCTGGCTCTGTTCCAGGGTCACTGTGGCCCTCTTACACTTGATGGCATCAGCTGAGGGGGAGGGGCAAGAAGGAAGTCCTGTGTGCCGGATGGGTGTCAAAAGAAAGGCCTCAACAATCTGGATACAGAAAGAGAAACCAAAACCGAAAGCCCAGACCAAGCAGATGCTTTAGGCTGTGGAGGGTGGGGGCAGAGAGGTGGTCTTGTGTCTAGGAAGGACAGTGCTGAAGATTTGGGATCCTGTTCTTAGATAAATGGGTGGTTTGCTGTGTCTTTACCGGCCTTTCCTCAGAGGCCACACTGGAGCTTAGTAGGCTCTGTCTTCCACTGCCTCTGGGCAGATTCAGCACTGGCAGGTGCCACACATACACCTGCTTTAAATGTCCGAGGTCCTTGGGAATTGCGGGGAAGTAGGGATTGGGTGCGGACAGGTATGGTAACTGCGTCCTGTTTCTTTTCAGGCTGAAGATGGAAACATCGAATACAAAGTGAGTCTTGCGTTGGGGAGGAGAAGGGAATGGAGTAGCTGCCCTGTCAGTGTGAGGTGATTTCTCTTACGTCCCTCCAACTTCACGATGCAGCTTCACGCTGCGTGGTATCATGGGGAGCTCTCTGAAGCCTCCGTGTCGGGAAAGAATCGCTGCTAGTGTGGCTGGGGGAAGGGTTGGTTGGTTTAAGATTTTTAATTGGGGTGGTGGTGATAGACAGGCTTTCCCTGTAGTCTTGGCTGTCTTGGAACTCACTCCTTAGACCAGGTTGGCCTCAAATTCACAGAGATCCACCTGCCTCTGCCTCCCAAGTGCTGGGATTAAAGACATGTACCTCCCACTGCCAGGATAAAACTTAATTTTTAAGTATGTGCTTTTGAGTACAGGTACCCTTTAGAGGCCAGAGTAGGGTGTCCGATTTCCCTGAAGCTGACTCTTAAGGAAGTTGTCAGCTCTCTGACCTGAGTGCTGGGAACTGAACTTGGGTCCTCTGTGAGAGCACTATGCATTCCTAACTAATGACTGAGCCAACTCTTCGTGCCACGGAGGGGAAGGGTTGTAAGTGGACACAGTTGCTGGTTATCATAGCAGGACAGGAAGGGACCACATCTGAGGTTTGGGAGGAACAACCCTGATTTCTTCGTCTCATGGTACCACATCTGTCCTAAGCTGAAGCTGGTGAATCCATCTCAGTACCGCTTTGAGCACTTGGTGACGCAAATGAAGTGGCGGCTCCAGGAGGGACGCGGTGAGGCTGTCTACCAGATTGGGGTAGAGGACAATGGGCTGCTGGTGGGGCTGGCTGAGGAGGAGATGCGGGCTTCCCTCAAGACCCTGCACCGGATGGCAGAGAAGTATGCTTCCTCCTCCCCTCCCCCAGCCTTAGGGAGGGCTCATGCATACCTAGCCAGCCAGGTCCAAAAGGAGTCCAGTCGTTGCTCTCCTCTCCCCACTGTGCCTGGGCTCCCCACTCCCCTTGATTGAAGATGCTTGTTTCAAAAGCGGTGATGGCAGCAGAAGGGGTGGGGCCGGGCAGGCGTAGATTGCAAGGTGGTGTGAAGTTAAGCAAGTTGTCAGGAGCTCTGTGGTCCAGAGCTAGTCATGTGAAATATGGCAGCTGTGGCTTTTCTGTGACAGGGTTGGGGCAGACATCACTGTTCTTCGGGAGCGAGAGGTGGATTATGACAGCGACATGCCCCGGAAGATCACGGAGGTGCTTGTCCGAAAGGTCCCCGACAACCAACAGGTGAGCACAGGAAGACACCTCCAGCCCTCACTCCCATGGAAGGCTCTGCTGTTAGCTTTTCACTGACCTGGGGTCCTGAGGGCTCTTCAGGGGGCATCGGCACCTTCCACCTCCAGTGCGAGGCAAAGTGCTGGAGACCTCACCTCTGCCAATTCCTTCCCAGTTCCTCGATCTCCGTGTGGCCGTCCTAGGGAATGTGGACTCCGGGAAGTCAACCTTGCTTGGAGTCCTGACCCAAGGAGAGCTGGACAACGGGCGGGGCCGGGCCCGACTCAACCTTTTCCGCCACCTGCATGAGATTCAGTCTGGACGAACCTCCAGCATCAGCTTTGAGATCCTGGGCTTTAACAGCAAGGGAGAGGTGCATGGGCTCAGCGGGGCTCGGCGGGACCCAGTGGGCCAGGCTCTTGAGGGCTGGTGGAGGTGAAGGACCAAGGCGGGGGTGGGGTGTGGAGACCTTTTGGAGCCGTCTGAGGGCACTGTGAACACCTCTCTCCCTCTAAAAAGCCAAGTGAGAATCCACGGAGTTAAATAGAAAATGGGCTAAAGGTTACAAGATGGGGACTCCCTAGGACTAGACTAGGGCCTGATGACTCCTGAAGGGTTGGGGAGGTGCACAGGGACACTGAGCGCCCTGGCCCTGGGCTAGGTGGTGAATTACAGCGACTCACGGACTGCAGAAGAGATCTGCGAGAGCAGCTCCAAGATGATCACCTTCATCGACCTGGCAGGTCACCATAAATACCTGCACACCACCATCTTTGGCCTCACCTCCTACTGCCCCGACTGTGCCCTGCTCCTCGTCAGTGCCAACACTGGAATCGGTACGCGACACTGAGCAGAGGGCAGGCAGGGCAAAGGGAGGAGCTGAGTCTCTCTCCTGCCTGAGCCCCCTCAGAGCTGGGAGCAGCACCAACTCTTCCTTTTCCTTCCTCCCAAATTCTCTCTCCTGCCACCTGCCTCCTTTCTGTGAGGCAGCCGGCACCACACGGGAACACCTGGGGCTGGCCTTGGCCCTGAAAGTGCCCTTCTTCATCGTGGTCAGTAAAGTGGACCTGTGTGCTAAGACCACAGTGGAGAGGACAGTACGCCAGCTGGAGCGGGTCCTCAAGCAGCCTGGCTGCCACAAGGTCCCCATGCTGGTCACCTCTGAGGATGATGCTGTCACTGCTGCCCAGCAGTTTGCCCAGTCACCCAAGTGAGCCTGCCTCTCACCCTAAAGCCTTAGTGGACAGGGAAGGCTACCTCAGGGTCCAGGAGCATAGTGCCCCATGTCTAGGGCCAGGCCCACTATAGTTTAGTTCTTGGCTTTTCTTAGTTTGGGATTGTGGGAGGGAGCTAACCTGGGCTTTGTTGATGCCTGGAACCTTCAAGACATTAGCTGTTCATTTTCCCTGGCTTGCTCACAGTCAGAAAGGGGCTCTCTGCTCACTTTTTCCTGGGTGGGCCTCTGGCTACTGCTTCCTATCAAGACTATTTCATCCATGCATTTGTCTCTCCACAGTGTCACCCCTATATTCACACTGTCCAGTGTGTCCGGAGAGAGTCTGGACCTTCTTAAAGTCTTCCTGAATATCCTGCCGCCACTCACCAACAGCAAAGAGCAGGAGGAGCTCATGCAGCAGCTGACAGAATTCCAGGTGGTTGGTCTGACAAACAGAAGGCGGGGGTGGGGTAGGGTGGGGGCGTGGTGGATAGGCTCAGCTTCTGACAGGCTGAGCACATTTATAAAGGTTGGGGGGCAAGCCTGGGGGCAGGACACTGACAGTTTTCTTTGGCTCTAGGTGGATGAGATCTACACAGTCCCAGAGGTGGGGACCGTGGTTGGAGGGACACTATCCAGGTGACTGCTTCTTTGCTACCCACTCTGCCCAGCCCTCACTTGTTTTTTGTTTTTTGTTTTTTGTTTTTTTGGTTTTTTGGTTTTTTTAGTTTAGAATAGAGTTTATTTACGGGCATGGGAGGGGGACAGGGAAAGAGAGGGTCAGAGAAGTGGGTAGGGGGAGAGAGAGAGAGAGAGAGAGAGAGAGAGAGAGAGAGAGAGAGAGAGAGAGAGAGGTGGGGAGAGGGAGAGGGAGGGGTGCCGGCCGGGGACACGTGAGGAGAGGGGGAAAGTTGTTAGGAGGGGGAAAGGGAGAGAGAGAAAGGGGGCAGAGAAAGAAAAGGGGGAGAGAGAGAGAGAGAGAGAGAGAGAGAGAGAGAGCGAGCCCAGCCCTCACTTGGTACTGGAGACCCCTTGCATGAAGGAGCCCCTGGGGTTGAACTGTGCTAATCCACGGGATGCACTTGTTTGCCTCGAACTCAGAGCTGGAGGCAGCCCAGCACTCCTGGCTTACGAGGGCTGAGATGGGTACTGCTGCTCCAGGCCCCTAGGGCATATGGGTCATGGGGCTGTAGAGAGAAACTGCATTCAGCTGATGTCTCAGCAGGGAAATGAGGAAGAGACTCTTAATGAACCACAGGGTGACACCTAAGGGTAGAACTGTTCCTTTAGGGACGTGGTGTTAGCCAAGCCACAGGTATGCCTCTGCCAGCCATTACTGCTGGCCTTCAGAATCTGAATGCTAGGCTGGAAAACACAATCATCTCCCTACTTCCAAGCTGGAATTTGGGCTCCTTTGCCCCAATTCAAGGGACATAAGCCCAGAAGGGCAGGAGTGTTTTGAGTGACCTTGGCGAAGAAGTCAGAGGGACCTATGCTGACACTGCCACCTGCTGTCTGGGCTGCAGTGGCATCTGCCGTGAGGGGGACCAGCTGGTGGTGGGCCCGACAGATGACGGCTGCTTCTTGGAGCTGAGAGTTTGCAGCATCCAGCGCAACCGCTCTGCCTGCCGTGTGCTTCGAGCTGGCCAGGCGGCTACGCTAGCCCTTGGAGACTTTGACCGTGCACTGCTGCGCAAGGTGAGGTGGACAAGTGGGTGGAAGGGAACACAAGAAGCATCTGGAAGACTGGCTACTGAGCGAAGATGCAGAAACTCAAGGAAGCATGGTCTCTACCTCAGTAGTGTAGGCCTGTTATATAGACTACTGAAAGGGCTTGGGATGGTCAAAACACAGGTCCTTAAATTCCCACAGTGCTCTCCTCTCCCAGGCCTTTCTTAGGAGGTGTGTAGAAGAAAAGGGGATCCGGGAGTTCTAAAGGGTACAGAGTGACTGGAAAGAGTCTAACACGAGGTTCGCCCTTCGTGAACCTGGGCCTATTCCTCCCCAGGGCATGGTGATGGTAAGCCCTGAGATGAACCCCACCATTTGCTCCGTGTTCGAGGCAGAGATAGTCCTACTGTTCCATGCCACCACTTTCCGGCGGGGATTCCAGGTGACAGTACACGTGGGCAACGTACGTCAGACAGCAGTGGTGGAAAAGATCCATGCAAAGGTGAGAGGGACCTAGCCATGCTCCCTTTCTTCAGGGAAAGTCTGTATTCTGACTCCATACAGGAGGAAAGCCTAACATCAGACCTGGCTGAGATCCCCTGATCACATAGAGGGAGCAAAGCTCCCCTAGGGTGGGGAGCAGCCCGCCTGGGGGCCTCACAGGTCAAGAGTCAAGGTTGACAGAATGGGATGGGAGGCACTCGCCAGGGCCGTGACCACTTTTCTCCTGAAGGACAAGCTGCGGACAGGGGAGAAGGCAGTGGTACGTTTCCGTTTCCTGAAACACCCAGAATACCTGAAGGTGGGCGCCAAACTGCTGTTCCGGGAGGGTGTTACCAAGGGCATCGGTCATGTCACGGATGTACAAGCCATCGCAGCAGGAGAAGCCCAGGCCAGCATGGGCTTCTGAGTCCTCAAAACAGCTCTACTGCTGTTCCTACAATACATAAGGTGACTTCCGGCCATGCTGCCCACTGTTGGCGGCTCTGTGTGTTAATAGGCTAGGGAGAGGAATGTCTGCTGCCACTGCTGCCTGCCACACTTCTGGAGAGGTGTCAAGTTTGGTGTGGCCAGGGCGGGCAGGCCTGAGGGAGAAGACACTTCAGGCAGTGCTCAGCAGCCGTGTGCCCCCTGGTTGGTTCATTAAGCCTGGCAGCTGCACAGTCTTGTCTACTGGAGGGAGCAGAACATAGCCATCTTGGCTCACCATCAGGACTGGGCATGACTCACCAGTGTGGTCTCTGCACTTCAGGAATTGTCAACAACTGGGGTGGACCTTGACAGCACTTCTTTTTATACCTCTTCTCAAGGCCACGTAAGTTACCTATCTCTACCTGACTATGGATAAAAGACAGTGCTCCTAGCCATCCGGTGGACCCAGGGACTGAAGAAATGGCACAGAGACCGTGAACGACTGTGCTCCTACCCTGTGTTGATCCTGATGCATATTCCTGCTTCATTTCCTTCTCTCAAGGGCCATTTCCCCAGACCCTCCTGTCATAGGCCCCACTTGGTGCTATTTGTGGTGCTGGCTCAGGCGTGGGGTTGCCAGGCTAAGCCTTGGCACACCAGAGGCCAGCTGCATGTCAGTTTCTTCCCACCCCGTTATGCTGGCTTCCGTGCTAATCAAATAGTGTGGTAGCCGCAGGACCTAATGCAGTTTGTGCATCCTGGGGTCCTCATCCCCAATCCTGCTCTTAACCTAAAATTTTCTCGTTTTAGTACTTTGTAGTGACCACCCCTTCCCTCTGTTGCCGGGAACCAGGAGGAAAGGGAAGGATGTCCTATTTCCTGTTCTAGGCATGGACTCCTCCTTACCCTTGTTAGCATCCTGGGTTCCCGTGAACTCAGGGATTTGTTGAAGATTCTCTGCATATATATATATATATGTATATATATTTAAATACACATATATATTGTACAGAATAAAAATGTTTTATTGGACAGTGTGCTTATGCTTAAGACACAGGCTCAACCTCCAAGGCTAGATTCTGGTCAGGATTAGAAGCAAGTGACACCCTTCCACTGAACTCTGAATAATTGGGATAGAAGCCATCTGTTATCTCATTGGCTGTTCTTGTCCTCTCCCCCATAGGCTCTGTTGTGTGTGCTCTGACGTGTTTTGCATCATTCTTTGAGCAGAGCATAAGGTGAAAAGGCCTTAACCAAGTTATGGACCTGTCAGTGGTAACAGTGAGAACGCTCTCCTCATTTTTCTAAGAATTTAGAGCCTAGATTCTTGAGGTACCCAGGGCCACTTTAGCCTCAGCCTTTTCTATTTCTGTGTTCAGAATATAATACATTTTGGAGTCCAGGGCATTGTACGTGCTAACCAGACACCAACTGAGCTCTATTCCCAGGCTTTCGGACTGTCCCATATCAAATACGGTCTAAGGCCAATAATGTCTGGTGCAGAAGTAGTAGGGACTCTGTCCTGAGTACTGATCCTGGCAAAACAAATGAAACATGGTCCAAGGCTGTGTAGCATTTGGCCTTCAGAGCCTTTTTTGATTTTGAGTCTAGCCCAGGCTGGACACAAACTTGCTATGTAATTGAGGATGACCTTTTGCTCAGTCCTATGTAGCTCTCCAATGGTGCAGTTGTAGGCATCATGTCTGCCTTTATACCATACACACCAAGGCCAAACCCAGGCCTTTCTGAACTTTAGGAACCAACTGAGCTATGGCCCCAGCCCTAGTTTTAGTACTTTTTTTTTTTTTTAATCCTTTTTTCCGGAGCTGAGGAACGAACCCAGGGCCAAGCAAGTGCTCTCCCACTGAGCTAAATCCTCAACCACTAGTTTTAGTACTTTTACACAGGCTTTTGGCTATACAGTGGTCCTCCCACCTCAGCCTTCTCCTTTAGTTAGGATTACAGGTACATATGTGCCACCATATCTGACACAGTTTTTAAAAAATAGTCTTTATTAAAGGTGCACTTTTAGTTCTGTCATTTGAAGCAGAACTCTGTGAACTCAAGGCCAGTTTGGTCTACAAAGCAAGTTCCAGGACAGCCAGGACACAGAGAAACCCCATCCCTGCAAAACAAAAAATACCATTGGTTTAATTATTAAAAAGCCTGTGGGTAAAGCTTTTATTAGGAGCATTGAGCATTGAGGAAGGCAAGGTCACCTTTCCCAGCACTGTTTACAGCACTGCCCCGTAGGCTGTGCAATAGGGGCAGCTCTGCCCATAAACAAGGTACACTGCTGCCTGTGCCCCCTGGTCACGAGCCACCCCCGCCTGACTCTCCCACCTATCTCTAAGGATCTGTGTCTAAGGCACCTGAGTGTCTGCTTCTCTTTGGAGACAAGGTCTCACTGTCTTGCCCAAGCTGGCCTGGAATTTAATTCCAGATCTGCCTGCCTCCATCTCCAGAATTCTAGGAGTACCATGGTCACATCTGGCTCTTTACTTTTCTCTTTTTCAAAGTCATGCTAGGCAAGTACTGTACCACTGGGTTACATCCTAATCGTGTCCCTCATGCAGGCCAGGCTGTCTCACCAAGGATGATTTTAACTCCGGAATGACTTCCCTTTCTCGACCCTTAAAACTGTTGGGATTACAAACATGTACCAAACACCTGATATCACTACTTTTCAACTCCTAGACTGTGACAGTGGCATGGGGCGGTGGCATGCACCTACCATCCTAGCACACAGGAGGATCATAGATGTGACAGCAGTCTAGCCTACCCACCCCAAAATGTCAGAAAAAAACACTGGTAAGCACTTTACATTAATAGAACATGTAGGGGAGTAAAATATTCAAGTCAGGCCCTCAGAGTACATTCTTGTTGTCTCTATGGGCAGTTAGATCTATAGTTTTTTATTACACACATTCAAACAACGTCAAGAACATATTCCATGTAATGCACTGCAGGAGTTCTTGCCGTTAAGAAACTATAAATCTAGGAAGAAGCTACACACTAAGATCCAAGGCAAGGGGGTTGGGGATTTAGCTCAGTGGTAGAGCGCTTGCCTAGGAAGCACAAGGCCCTGGGTTCGGTCCCCAGCTCCGGAAAAAAAAAAAAATCCAAGGCAAGGATGGTTCCTCCTAACCACTGAATCTCGTCTTTGAGACCCGATTACTGAGTAAGTTGATTTGTATTTATGTAGGGGAGATGTGTGTGCTACTTTCCTACCCATGAAACCTACTACCCGATTCATACATAATTCAGTCATGTAATTTATCAGAGAGGCCTAAGAGATTTAATCCCAAGGCCTGCATGGCTGAGGAAGACTGCTGGATCCGTCGCTTCAGCCGTTAGTACTTGCCCATCTTGATAGTCCTTACTTTGAACTGGGAAGTGAACATGGGGCCCCGCACATGCTGTCCTAAACAAGTGAGCCATATGTCCAGCCCCATTTTCCCCCTTTTCTGTTTCAATCTTTTGCGTTACACCCCTAAATATATCATGTTTAGTCCTTAGTCAATATTATAGGGAGGAAAGTGCGATAGCTCGAAGCTGAGGGAGTTTGCCATGGTCCCTTATACCTTTTATGACACTGTATCCCCCTAAAGATTAAAAACATTTTGATCAGCAACAGGATCAGAATCCCATTGGAAAAAAGAAAAAAATAATGTATTAAAATTTCATAGTTCCCTTGAGTAACCAACGTGATTCCATCTCTTAGAAATAAAACAGTAAAGTTCTCCTGCAGGCCCGAGGGCAGCACTAATGTGTCAATGGCTTAAAAAATGATTCCAGTGTCTGCATGCCGTGGGGCCTAAGGCGTTTATTACTGGAAGCCAAAGGACTCTTGGGATTTCTTTTGCCCTGAGGAGACACGGGGACAGCCTGGGGGACAGCCTGGGGTTTTGAAGTACAAGGCTGCAAAAAAGACTTCTGCAACTCCAGTGCAAAATGGTAGTCCAAGTGCTCTGGCATGTCCCACACTGGAACCAGGGAGTCACACTTCTCACAGAGCACTTGGTCCTCAGCTGCCCTTTGGGTCACCTCCTGAGAGTTGTAAGCTAAAGAACTGTTCCCAGCCACATTCACTTCTGTAGAAACTGCTTGAGAGGATACTGGCTTGCACACTTCTTCACAAGAAGCACGGCTGTCTGCACTGTCTGTGGGGAGACGGCTTGGTTGCACTGCAGAGCTGGCCTGTGGAGGGCACGGAGCCGCAGCCTTGCTCAGCTCTGTGTGCTGTAGCAGCAGACTCTTCTGCTTGAAGAAAGACTTAGTTCCTGGGCTTCCGCTGGTTTGGAACAGAAGGGAAGGCTTGGATGATGACTTCTCCACCTTAGGAGGTACAAAGGAAGTCTCTCTCATTCTCTGCCTCTTGGCAGCCTTTTGAAAAAAAGACTCTAGGGATGTGGCTGCCTCTTTAGACGTGGGAGCAGCCAGGCCAGGTTCCTGAGTCCTGGTCCCCAAGCTCGCAGCTGGCACCTTTGGCTGACAACCGGAGTCACTGCTCAGGAATACAGTGATATCCGTGCAGGCTGGAGGGGCAGAAGCAGAGAACTTGGTAGCACAGAGGAAGAGCATTGTGAGAGGAGGGGACCTGTGTACAAAGGAAGAACAAGGAAGTTACCATCATTGTTTCAAGAGCTCAGATTCAATTAATAGATTACAATTCTGGTTCTATCATGAAAGGAAATTTTTTTTTTAAATAATTTTTTAAAGACTTTTCATTTATTTTATGTGAGTACACTGTAGCTGTCTTCAGACACACCAGAAGAGGGCATCGGATCCCATTACAGATGGTTGGGAGCCACCATGTGGTTGCTGGGAATTGAACTCAGGACCTCTGGAAGAGCAGTCAGTGCTCTTAACCACTGAGCCATCTCTCCAGCCCCTAGGAAATTGTTCTTATTGCAGCGTTTCACAGCCATTAGTGTGTATCATGTTAATATTAAAGTAAGTGGACTGGGATAACAGAATTTGAGTGTCTAGCAGGTTCCTGGCTTAGGGTGGGGCAGCACTCTCTCTCACTGCTAAGTGCTAGATCACTGAGAGGACCCATTAGCACAGGTTGCTGTAATTAGGAGATGAGGCAACAGACTTTGGGTTTGTTTTTTGTTTTCTGAGACAGCGTCTCACTGTGTAACTCTAGCTAGCCTGGCACTATGTGGAGCAACTTGTCTCCTGAGTTCTGGGACTAAAGCTATGCCCATCACACCTAGCTTGGGGCCACACAAATGTTATTCAAGGCAACACTTGAGGTCATTCCCAGCTACATAAAAAAGCTTGCCAGCCAGTTGGTCCTGTGGGTGAAGGTACTTGCCACCAAGCTAGGTGGCCTGAATCTGGTTTGTAAGACCAACTCAGAGATTTCACATGTATACACAAAATTAGTGAAAAAAATTCCAATCTTAATCCACGATTATGGAATTTTTCAAGTTAAAATTTCCTATCAAGATTTTGGTTTCAAATCTCAGTCCTAGAAACATCAGGCAGTGGTGACTACACAGGGACACTCTTCTCAAAAACAAAGAAATAAACAAAACAAAACAAAAAACCCTCTCCTCACCCCACCTCTAAAAACAGTTCATTATGTATCTCTCTGCACTGAGCTTCAGAATATAAAACATGCTTTTATACACAGGTTAGTTCTTCAGTCAGATAAAAGCAAGTGCTGTTTTTAAGTTACTGTGAGTTGAATATGGTGACACATGCCTGAAATCCAGTACTAGAGCCAAGGTGGAAAGATGAGTTCAAGGCCAGCCTAAGCTCCACAGCAAGACACTGCCCCAAACAGCAGAAGAAAATGTTGGCACTGTCCTCCTCAGGATTTATACTTTGTACATTATACATAGACAATGCCAGTGGTCCTGTAATGGCTTTCAAATAAGGATCCATGTAAATGCAGCACATGGTTATCACTTGGGCCTGTGTAACAATGTTTATGGACTGCTAACAGTACATCTAGATAGGCAGGACTTTAGGTGAGCTGAGCATTTTTATAATCTTCAGTGACAAGGTTATATTCTGACATGATGAATTTAGAATATCCTTTGGTTTTCTGAAACAAGATCTTGCTACGTAGCCAAAGATGACTTTGAATTCTGATCCATCAAGACTGGCTTGAAAATAGGAGGAGGATGGGGTGAGGAACTGGGGATAGAACTCAGGACCTTGACTCAGGCTGAGGGAGGTGCTTGCCTCTGGTGTGTCTGAGACAGCTACAGTGTACTTCTATATAATAAATGAGCAAATCTTTAAAAAAAAAAAGAAGCTCTAAGTGTGTTAGCCCCCAGCGCAGGCAGGCGTTTCCCGGAATACGGTGCTGCTACGAGGAACGGTGCTGCTTCATTTGTCTTCTGGCTACTAATGCACCCTTGGGTGCCAAATGCACCACATGTAGGAAAACAAAGCAAAACAAACAACCTGCAGCTGACCCCTGCCCTCACAGGGTTTTCTGAGCATACCTGCCTGTCCTGCATCTCACTTTATAGACCAGGCTGGCCTTGAACTCACAGAGATCTGCCTACATCTGCCGCCTCCCAAGCAGTGTGACTAAAGGTCGGGTCACCACTGCCCAGTACCGCCCCGCCCCCTTCTCACCACTCAGTCTGGACTCCAGATGTGTTACAGTTCCTGATAGTAGCAAATGCGTCCTGGCTCATCTTGTGAGCGTCATAGCGAGTGAGGGCACAGCACCGACGCAGGCTGCTGAGACGCTTGTCTCCTTCAACACGAATACTGACGACCAACTGAGTGGCCACCCTGCCATTCTGTGGAGAGAGAAGAATTGAGGCCAGAAGTAGCCACTAAGAGCATGTTCGGAGGAATAGAATGATTTGGAAACTCAGCTAAAAAGCTAGGCATGGCGTTCAGCTCCTTTAATCCCAGCACTGGGGAGGGAGGTGGAGGCAGACGCATCTCTGAGTTTAAAGTCACCCTGGTCTACACACCAAGTTCCAGGTAAGTCAGGGCTGCATAGTAAGATTGGATCTTAAAAAAAAAAAAAAAAAAAAAAACTAAACAAAAAGGAAATATTTACTCTAGTACCTATTTATATGAAATACAAATGTATACTAAATACATGTAAGCACAGGACACTGGGTCCAGTATTATAAGGGATAGAGCCTAGACTATAGTAAAAATTCCTGAATAATAGAAAAATTCCTGAATTCCAGTGGTGACACACACCTTTAATTCCAACACTCAAACGGCAGAGACAGGTGGATCTCTGTTTGAAACTAGCCCAGTCTACAAAGCCAAGGCTGCACAGAGAAACCTTGTCTTGAAAAGAAATCTGATATAGGATATCACAAAAAAAATTGTGCTATTTCTAGTTATAAGAAGCATATATGGGGCTGGAGAGATGGCTCAGTGGTTTTTTTTTTTTTTTTTTTTTTTTTTTGGTTGTTTTTTTTGTGGCTGGGGCCCTAACCCGGGGCCTGGTTTTTTGTTGGCAAGGGCCTTCCCCCTGAGCTAAATCCCCAACCCCTTGTTTTGTTTTTTTTAAAGCAGCATATATGAGATCATGGATTTGATCCCCAGCATAGGAAAAAAGAGGATAGAATTTGGGTGATGAATTACCAGAATATTAAAACATATTCTGGGGATGTAACTTAGTCTGTAAAGTGCTTGCCTAGCATGTGAGCCTTGCATTTGAACATATAAGCCAGGCATGGTGGCCCATGAGGAGGGAGAAGTCATCAATTACAGATAGCTAAGCTTGAGGCTAGCCCGAGATCCATTAGCCGCTGGCTTACTATTTAAGAAGCAAACAAAGACACCGAAAAGTATTTTGACAGGTAATGGGGACAGGATAGAATAAATATATTTGAGACTTTCCTTGATGGTTTTCATGACAAATGACTATGACACTGAAAAACAAGCCAGGAAAATATCTGAAATCTAGGATGTTAAGAATTCTAACAGTTCTCAGTGAGCGTAATTACTCTTCTACCTAGATTCTCCCCCCCCCCCCCGGAGCTGGGGACCGAACCCATGGCCTCACGCTTGCTAGGCAAGCGCTCTACTACTGAGCTAAATCCCCAACCCCCTAGATTCTTATTCTTAAAACAGCTGACTTTTGTGGTAGTACTTTTTCACAGCCATCTGTAGATGACAATGTAGAATACCTCTAGAGACAGCAAGCACTGACTCCAGTCAAGTGGAAGCATCTGAATGCTACACTCAGTAAACATTAGGTAGAGTATATCCCGTAAAAAGTCAGTTTGAGGGGGGGGGGATTTAGCTCAGTGGTAGAGCGCTTACCTAGGAAGCGCAAGGCCCTGGGTTCGGTCCCCAGATCCAAAAAAAAAAAACCAAAAAAAAAAAAAAAAAAAAAAAAAAGTCAGTTTGTGCTGGTTTGAATATGCTTGGTTCAGGGAGGGGCATTAGTAGGAGGTGTGGCCTTGTCATTGTGGGTGTGGGCTTTGAGACCCTCCTCCTAGCTGCCTAGAAGAGCCAGTCCTCTCCTGGTTCCCTTCGGATCAAGATGTAGAACTCTCAGCAACTATTCCAGTACCATACCTGCCTGGATGCTGCCATGCTCCCACCTTGATAATAATGGGCTGAACCTCTGCCTGTAAGTCATTCCCAATTAAATGTCCTTTATAAGAGTTGCCTTGGGGGGTTGGGGATTTAGCTCAGTGGTAGAGCGCTTGCCTAGCAAGCGCAAGGCCCTGGGTTCGGTCCCCAGCTCCGAAAAAAAGAAGAAAAAAAAAAAAGTTGCCTTGGTCATGGTGTCCCTTCACAGCAATGAAAACCCTAAGACAGGCTCCTTTTCAAAGTCAAAAGATACTAGTAAGAACATCCAAAAGATACTAGTAAGAACATCCAAAAGTTATGAGTTAAGAGCACAATTGGGGTGGGGCTGATTATAAGACACATTTGTAGAGGTTTGCATTTTGATTTCTTTTTTATTTTTTTCATTAAGTGTCTTATATGCATGTCTGTGTGAGGCTGTCAGAAGCCCTGGAACTGGAGTTATAGACAGGAGTGAGCTGCCATGTGGGTGTGGGAATTGAATCTGGGTCCTCTAAAAAAGCAGCCAGTGCTAAATACTGAGTATTTAGAAAAACTCCATTATTTAGAGCCAGTATTCTAAATCATGTCTCCAGCCCCAAGGTTTGCATCTTGAGAGAATACAAGCTGCAAAGGAGTTATGGTTGAGAAAGCTCTGTTATTACAGCTGGGCGTTTGCTATGCCCTTAAAGGTGTGTGTGTGTGTGTGTGTGTGTGTGTGTGCGTGCGCGTGTGCGCGCGCACGCAACTGCTCCCTGTGGCAGGACCTCTCCCTGGGCTGCAGCTTGCTGCTTTTCCTTAGCCGCCTAGCAGCCTCCCAGCCTCAGCCACCTCCTGTCCCAGCCGCTCACAGAACTAGAGAATAAGGGCAAAAAGTAGCAGTTCTCCAGAAAAGATGTACACATGGCCAGTAAACCACATGGTGATTTGTCTAGCTATCAAAATGTCAGTGTTAAATACTATAGAGAATAAAACTGGAACGACAAAGAGAAGAGCAGCAAGCCCCAAACACAGGGGGATGTTTGTGCTTCATTAAAAAGAAAGAAAAGGCCTGGAGAGATGGCTCAGAGGTTAAGAGCACTGACTGCTCTTCCAGAGGTCCTGAGTTCAATTCCCAGCAACCCCATGGAGGCTCATAACCATCTGTAATGGGATCCGATGCCCTCTTCTGGTGTCTGAAGACAGCTACAGTGTACTCACATACATAAAATCTTTTTTAAAAAAAGAAGAAAAACAAATTGGAAAACAAAGCTTATGTTCAACTCAAGAGCTGCCTCAGTGGGAGAGTGCACAGAAATCTTGCAGAGGACAGAGTTCAGTTCCCAGCACCCACATCAAGTGGATTCCAACTCCCTTGACTCAGCTCTCTCTTCACCTCTGCAGACACCTGCACTCAGATGCCTATGTAGCTGCTTGTATTACGAATGCTAATCACGTTCCCTAAAACTATTTGCACAAGAAGGTTGGCAAGGGGGTTGGGGATTTAGCTCAGTGGTAGAGCACTTGCCTAGCAAGCACAAGGCCCTGGGTTCGGTCCCCAGCTCTGGGGGGAAAAAAAAAAAAAAAAAAAAGGTTGGCAAGGAGTTTCTGGGACCCTGACCCGAGTTGGTTCTGATTGGTAAATAAAGATGCCAACAGCCAATAGCTGGGGAGGACAGGCAGAGGCGGGATTTAGGATCCCAGGGCTTGGGACCAGGAAGAGAAAGAGGAAGGAGAGAGAAGCCCTGCAGGGAGAGTGTGAAGGAGAGGAGAGACCCCATGCCTGAGAAGAGTGCAGGACAGAGAGGCATGGCCGCCATGTGAAGAAGCCAGGAGAGCTCAGCCCAGAGGGCTGCTCAACTGGGTTAGAACATAGAATCAGTAAGTGGTAACGTGGAGGTAAGGTTCTAGCAGCACTGGAAGCTAGGTAGTCACCCAGCTTATTCTGCTGACTAAGGCCTATTAAATATAAAAGCTGTGTGCCTTTCGTGGGAACAAAAACTATTGAGGTGGGTATCAAACCCATGCTGGGATTTATTAATAATATTTAAATCAATCATCTGTGTTAGTCTCTCTCCCTCACACTGAGAGCAGGGTATAAAATGATGAGACGCTACAGAAAGCAGTGTGCCAAATTACCATGACGCAGAATTGTGCTCCTAGGATGAAAACGTGGAATGTTAGCATTACTGATAATGGCCCAGAGTAGAAATAACCCCAATATCCATTTACTAATAATGACTTTAATAACTGACGTGCTATAATACAGGTGAGCTCAGTGAAAGAACCACATACTGCGTGATTCAGTTGCAGGGATATCTAGGGACTTCGTTTGTAAGGCATGTTTAAGTCCTGCTTAGCTGCTCATGTAATATGGGATGAAAGGTCAGCGCCATCACGCTAAAAGGATGCCGGGAACTACAGGAGACGAGTAGGGAGGAAATGGAGAGTGACTGCTAATGGCACAGAATTTTTTTTTTTTTTTTTTTTTTTTTCCGGAGCTGGGGACCGAACCCAGGGCCTTGCGCTCACTAGGCAAGCGCTTTACCACTGAGCTAAATCCCCAACCCCTAGCACAGAATTTCTTTAGGGAGTAAATGAACATATTCTCGGGCTAACTGTAAAGCTGGGTGCGGTGGCACACACCCGGTATGGCGGCACACACCCGGTGTGGCGGCACACACCTGTAGTTGCAGCACTCAAGAAGCAGATGCAGACAGATGTCTGTCAGTTCAAGGTAGCTTGGTCTATATAATGTTTCATCCAGACCAATCAGGAATACAGTGAGGGCCTGTCTCAAAAATCATACTAAAAACAAACAAACAGACAAACAGCTGGGTAGTGGTGGTGCGCACACCAGTAGTCCCAGCATGCAAGGGGAGAGGCGGGCAAATCTCTGAGCTCCAGGCCAGCCAGCCTGGTCTATAGGGTGAGATCCAGCATAGACAAGGCCACACACGAAACCCTGTCTCAGAAGAAAAAAAAATAAACAACTAAACAAACAAAAATAAATAGTTATACAACTCTGGAACACACTAAAACCACTGAACTGTACACTTTAGATGGATGTACTTTTTGTCTATGTCTGTTTGTCTACCTACCTACCTACCTGTCTATCTATGAATGATCCAGGCCAGGGGATAGACCATACCGCCCATCCTAGTGGTTGGGAGGTAGAGACAGAAGGAAGGGTTCAAGATGCCTAGCACTTGGGAGGTAGAGGCAGGTGGATCACTGCGAGTTGTAGGTCAGTCAAAGCTACATAGTGAGACCCTATCTCAAAACAAAGTTACTTAGAAAGAGAAGAAACAGATGTCTAATGTTTGATTAATACTTGGCCTTTAAAGCTCCCACTGTGGGGTCTGGCAAGGTGGCCGGCAGTTAAGAAGGCTTAGCTGCTCTCACAGACGAGCTGAGCTTGGTTCCCGGCAAATCTTCAGGTAACTCACAAGCAGCTCTAAATCCCGCTCTAGGGGATCCAACGCCCTCTTCTGGCCTCCAAGGGCACCCTCACATGTCACACATACAAAGACTTGAACATGAAAGAAACCAAAACTTTCCACTATGGAGTCCACATAAAGTGCTGTGTAAGCCGACCACCGAGCCCCATCCCTGGATCCTATATAAAGGTAGGACAGAGCAGACTCCACAAAGGCCCTCTGGCGCCGCAAGCCAGTGAGCTCAAGGCTGTTGGACGCTAGGGCGGAGCAGTGCCTAAATCAAAGGAACTTGTTTCTTCAAGCCCTTCAGGCAGTGATTCTGACAGCGAAGGTGGGGAAAAAAAAAACAAAAAACGTTAAAGAGGAAACAGCGAGTTGTTCCAGAGAAACCTGTGAAGAAGCAAAAGCCTGGTGAGACGGAGAGCTCTGGCGTCCTCTGAGCAGAGCAGCCGCAGCACAGATGACAACATGTTCCAGATTGGAAAGACGAGGTCTGTCAGCATTCAGGACTTTAAAGGAAAACTTCTGATTGACATTAGAGAGTATTGGGTGGACTTGGAAGGTGACACGAAACCGGGGAGAGAGGGGTTTCTTTAAACATGGAGCAGTGGAGCCAGCTGCAGTCAGAAAGCTGTGACGTCTGAGCCATGTCAAGGCTGTACTGTCGTGGCTGTATTACTCTGTCTTCACGCTGGCTTTTGTTTCCTAAATGTTGTTTTCCACGCTGTTGTATACTTGGATTGCAGAACGATTTGTAAGACAAATACTTTTTTAAATGTGCATTATTAAGATGTTCTAAGTGAAGCTAATTGTTAACTTTACTAAAGAGGATTGCTTTGTGCCCCTACCTAGTGTAGAAGTTAGACTGTGACCACCAACCCCCACTCTGCTTAAATGCCATGGAGATTTATGTACTCTGATGAAATCCACTAATCCATTTTGTGTTGCAGGAGAATTTAGATGAGAAAACAAAACAGTAAAGGTGAACGGTAAGGAGAGGGCATGATTAGAGGAAGTTCTTACAAAGCTAGGCTTCCAAAGACTCCAGACTGACTTTTTTTAGGGGGGGTCAGGAATGATCTTATCCTCTGGTATTTATTAGGTGCTAGGGATCACACTCAAGAGTTTACGCATGGTAAGCAAGCGCTCTACCAACTAAGCTGACTCCTCCCTGCCAGCACACCGTTTCATGGACCTGTGTTAAAAGAAGGTAAAAGAATATTCAGCCGAGTTTGCTAAGTCATGCCTAGAATCCTAGAAATTGGGAATCTGAAGGTAGGATTGGCAAGTTCGAAGCTAAGCCTGGGCTCCTATTTTTAACAAACTTTTTTTTCTTTTGTTTTGAAACAGTTTCTCTATGTAGCCCTGGGCTCCTGGAATGTACCATATAGTATAGACCAGCCTGGCATCTACCTGCCTCTGCCTCCCTAGTGCTGGGATTAAAAGCATCTGGCCAAGCAAACTGTCATAAAGTTCCCTAAACTGATTCTATTTTCTCTATGTTTCTTCTGCACAGGGTAAGGGGGTCAGTACCATTTAAATCTCAAAGATTAATAGAGAAAGAATCTTACGTCAGTTCGGTCTTTGGTTAGTCTCTCCTCAAGTTCCAGGGCTAACTGCAAAAGCCACCACTGTACCTATAGGAAAAAAGCCAGAGACTTTCAGGTTGCTCATTTAAGTAGACATGTTACCAACAAGGCAGTGGACTGGCCAGCTGATGGATCCCCGTGACTAATCATGGAGCTTTCTGTACTGTGCTCATCCTCCAGCTGAAGATTTTCAGCCCCGCATAGTGGTACACACCTGTAATCCCAGACTCTAGAAACTGAGGCAGAAAAATCATGTGTTCAAGGCTGAGCTACACAGCAAAAACCCCTCGACAACAAGAAAAAATGTTCTTAATTATTGGGAAGAGGAAATGACCACGTAGGTGGGAGTGCTTACAGTCTAAGAATGAGGGAAGAGCTGCAGTCCCGGCACCCACAATACAGTATGACCCGGATCTAGGGGCAGAGACAGGAGCAGGGTCATGGCTTGTGCTGGCTGCTAACACAGTTCCATGTTCAAGAGAGATCATCTCAAGAGAACAGGGCAGGCTAATAAAGATAAAGTGATTTTTAAATAAGCGGGTCATCTGACATGGTCCTCTGGTGTCTGCCCACACATCCACACATGTGAAACACCATTGTTCAGTCAGGATACTGCGACCCAGGCTGGCCTCCAACTCTGTGTAACTGACTCTGTCCCCTGCCCAGAGTACAGGGGTGCTCTACCACACTCAGGCTCCCAGCCCTTCACCTCGCTTTCCTAACAGTGCCATCTGGTAATTCTACCACATTCCACTTCTAAGGAAGATCCCAGACTGGGTGGTGAGGCACAAAATTATAGGTTTTTGAAGCTTATAAAAAAAGACAGGAAATGTCATTGTCTATTTCAGTCAGTTCTATTTTACATGTTTTTGGATTGAAGGAGGGAAAATGACAAACTAAACTAGTTATTTCAACATAAATCAAGTTCTATTCCTTTTGGTATCCTAAAAATAAAGGTAACTTCTAACCCAGTATACTTAGAAGGGCTACCAAAACCCACTGCCCACTTGTGATGGTTTACATATGCTTGACCCAGGGAGTGGCACTATTAGGTGTGGCCTTGTTGGAGGAAGTGTGTCACTGTGGGGTGGGCTTGGAGACCCTCCTCCTAGCTGCCTGGGGATGCTCAGTCTGTTCCTGGCTTCCTTTGGGTGAAGATGTAGAACCCATCTCCTCCTGCACCATGCCTGCCTGGATGCTGCCATGCTCCCGCCTTGATGATAATGGACTGAACCTCTGATCCTGTAAGCCAGCCCCAATTAAATGTTGTCCTTTATAAAACTTACATTGGTCATGGTGTCTGTTCACAGCAATAAGACCCTGACTAAGACACCCCTTTAAAAGCAGCAGTGCTCTGTGGGGAAGTTCTGCGGGCTCACCTGTTCCCGAGTAGCCAGAGCTGTTTTCCCTGGGAAGTTCTTGCTACAGCCAATAGTTTTAGGTAACTGCCTGGGTTTAACCGGCTCGTGTTCAATGCCTCGGCACATGGCATACAGCCAAGACCTATAAAAGCAGCGAAAGACATTCAGAATTATTCTCCTTGTTCTTGTCTACTTCCTAAAGAGAGGGTCTCACCATTCATTCAACTGGCCTTTAATTGTGATCCTACTGGGCTTACAGGTGAGAGCCACCATGCCTGGTTTCTTACGTATTAATAAACAGCATATACTATGCAGCAGGCTGGCTTCTAGCTCATGAAGAGGCTGCCCCAGCCTCTCAACAGTAAGCATAAGCCACCATGCTTAACGTAATTTTATTTTTTTGCTTTGTTTTGAGACAGGCTTTCTTTGTATAGCTCTGGCTATCCTGGAACTCAAGTTGTAGACCAGGCTGGCCTCGAACTCACGGAGATCTTCCTGCCTCTGCCATCTGATTAAAGGAGGGGGATCTAAAGCATGTATCACCATGCCTGACTACTTAATTACTCCTTACTTATACCTACATTAGCCTTTTATCCTCTTCATGAAAAAAATGATTAAGGCTGGGGAATATAGCTCAATGGTAGAGCATTTGTCTAGCATGTGCAAGGCCCTTGACATGGGGGATAGATTCAATCCCCCAGACTGCAAACAAAAAGAAAAAAAAATAATAGCTTGGTGTGTCCTAGTACTTGTAAGGTGGAGGCAAAAGGATCAGGAGTTCAAGGCATGTGTTACTTGAGACCATGTTTCAATTAAATTCATTAAAAAAAATTATCTAAAATTAAGCATACCTAAGCTCTCACAGAGCCTTGGACATTCTTAAATAGTTGACATTGGCAAGTGGAGAACTAATCCTACTTTCTAAAGTTAAACCACTATTTTTTGCAAACCACAAACAAAAAAGCCACAAATTCATCTATTTGTACTTAGTAGGACTGAAACACAAAAATTGAATGTAACATCAGCAAAATCACACACACACGCACACACACTCACACACTCACACACATACACACACTCTCACACACTCACACACATACACTTACACACACACAGATACACACACACTCTCACACACACACACAGATACACACACTCTCTCACACACACACACAGATACACACTCTCACACACACACACATACACTCACACACACACAGACACACACACAGATACACACACACTCACACACATACACTCACACACACACTCTCTCACACACTCACACAGATACACACACTCTCTCACACACTCACACACACACACACACATACACTCTCACACACTCACACATACACACACACTCACACACACTCACACACACACACTCACACACACACTCACATACACACACATGCACAAACACACACACACACACACACACACACACACACACACACTGATATAATGGGACTCGGGCAGCTGAGGCAGAAGAGTCATAGTTCACAGCCTTCCTGGACAACTCAGACGTGAATGAAAAGTAAAGAAGTAAAGGAGAAAAGTGGGTTGGTAATCTAGCTGTTCAGTACGGTGCTTCTCTAGCATGAACAAGGCCCTCAAGTCAACTCCCAGTACTTCAAACTAAACAAGGTAACAGTACATATTCAGCCCTCACATGAACGAGTCTTATCAACCACCCAAGAATATAGGAAAATGACGTTAGAGGGATAGGCCACAGTGAGCTAATTATTTAACTTTTAGAAGTTTTGCAGTGCTGGAGATTGGATAGAACCAAGAGCCTTGTAGCACCTTAGGAAAGTGCTCCACCAATGAATGATACCCCAAACCCTTTTTTGAGGGGGTTCCTTTTGAGTCAAGGTCTGTGTGGATCATACTGATCTCAGACTTGTGCTTCTCTCTCCCAAGTACTAAGATCACAGGCCACCCTCTGGTGGGAACTAATATCCCCAAACCATGAAATGGCCTCCCAGAATACAAGTCCTAGGCTGGGTACATTGATGAATGCCTGTTATCTAAAGGTTTGGGAGGTAGAGAGAAGGCAGAATTAGCACTTCAAAGTAACCTTGGTTACAGATCAAGTTTGAATCTGGCCTGGGTTTTTTTTTTTTTTTTAATATTTTATTTATTTATTTATTATATATGAGTACACTGTAGCTGTCTTCAGACACACCAGAAGAGGGCATCTGATCTCATTACAGATGGTTGTGAGCCACCATGTGGTTGCTGGGATTTGAACTCAGTACCTCGGGAAGGGCACTCAGTGCTCTTAACCACTGAGCCATCTCTCCAGCCCCAATTAGAAGCTTTTATCTGTATTGAATTTAGCATCTCCATAAAGATTATGTTTGAAAAATAATATTAACCATGTAGCCAAGTGGGGTGGCACACTCCTTGAGTCCTAGCACTTGGGAGGCAGATGTAGGTAATCTCTGAGTTCAAGGCTAGCCTGGACCTCAAAGTGAGTTCCTGGACAGCCAGGGCTACACACTGAGACCCTGTCTTAAAAATCAAAAAAATTTTAAAAAGAAAATGAATATAAATCACTTACCCATTCTTCTCTCCAAAATGACTCTGGAGCTGGGCTTCAGTGAACTGGGTCAGGTCACCCATGTATTCTACCCCAAGGACGTCAATGACAGAAGCCCCAAGCTTTCCTCCAAGACTTCGGCTAAACAAAGTAGAGAAGGAATTTAAATATGCAGCTAACCAAAGACATTCTGTTGCTCCAAGTAGCTCTCCAAAGGTTTAGAGAAAATCAGAGTACACTTTAATCCTGCAAACTCTTAGCTGTCCCACACAGAGTGGAGGGTTCAGCAGCTCAGCAAAAAGTCATGCTGACTAAAGAGTCTGATGCTGGCAACCATGACAAATATAGGGCCAGCTGGAAGTGTGCCTGTACACACACACACACACACACACACACACACACACACACACACACACACAGAGAGAGAGAGAGAGAGAGAAATAAAGCCAGATAAATCTTCCCAGCTAGGACCTGGGAAGATTAACAGGAGCATAAGTAAAATATTCATCATTGATTTATTATCAAGTCAACTGTATGTAAAAAATTCTTTTCTTCTTGTTCTTGTATACAAAACTCAGCTGTGTAAAACACATTGTCCGGGGCTGGAGAGATGGCTCAGTGGTTAAGAGCACTGACTGCTCTTCCAGAGGTCCTGAGTTCAGTTTCTAGCAACCACATGGTGGCTCATAGTCATCTGTAATGAGATCTGATGCCCTCTTCTGGTGAGTCTGAGGACAGATACAGTGTGCTCATCTACATAAAATAAATAAATCTTAAAAAAAAATCCAGGAGTTGGGGATTTAGCTCAGTGGTAGAGCGCTTGCCTAGCAAGCACAAGGCCCTGGGTTCAGTCCCCAGCTCCAAAAAAAAAGGAAAAAACAACAACAACAACAAAACAAAACAAAACAAAACACAATATTGTCCCATTTGAAAATTAAAATTCCGGGCTGGAGAGATGGCTCAGCGGTTAAGAGCACCGACTGCTCTTCCAGAGGTCCTGAGTTCAATTCCCAGCAACCACATGGTGGCTCACAACCATCTGTAAAGAGATCTGATGCCCTCTTCTGGTGTGTCTGAAGACAGCTACAGTGTACTTATATATAATAAATAAATAAATCTTTAAAAAAAAAAAAAAAGAAAATTAAAATTCCAAGCCCAGCCTAGCATTTAATACCAGAATTTAGGAGGCAGGTGGATCTCTGTGAGCTTGAGGCTAGCCTGGTCTACAGAGTAAGTTCCAGGACAGCCAGAACTACAGAAGACCCTTTCTTGAAAACTGCAAAACCAACCAAACAAAAAACCAAAACAAACAAAAAATTAAAAAATTTCCAAACTCAAAATAAATCTTTTCCACGGCCAATATTCTTCAGCTGGTTTTGAAACAATCTATCCTTAGCCTACCCTGCCCTGGCTCCCTTGGTTCACTCGACTATCTGATCGCTTTGCCTTCTTTCTGCTCAGTGTCTCCATGCTGCTGTGTCCTTGGCTGGCTCTCTACCATCTGCAGCCCATGACGCTTTCTCAGAGCACTTTTGTTTTCATGCCTCACTGGAGAGCAGTTTGGCACCTCTGGAAACCTTGGTCGAGTCAGGCACGCTAGCTTACGTCTGTCTGTAACCCCAAGCACTAGTGAGCTGAAGTAGTTAGTGTCAGGTGAGCCTGGGTGACACAAGCTAGCCAGGAATGCTAGCTTGGGCAATAGAGTGAGACTCTATTGGAATAAGCAAAAACCAAGCGAACCGCCTGGTAATAGAGAAAGTAAAATTCCTGCTGGATGAGCAGCTCCAACCCATAATCCTAGCATTTAGGAGGCTGAGGCACAAGGAACACGAACAGTATGAGGCCAGCCTACATGTATAGTGAGACCTTGTCTCCGCACCCTCCCAGGAGAAGGAAAAAACTATATTGTCTGTTTGTTTTCTTTATGCAGCCCTGCTGTACTGGAATTTGTTGTGTAGACCAGGCTGGTCTTGAACTCACAGAGATCCACCTGCCACTACCTCCGGGGCACTATCACTGCCCAATGAAGAAAAAATTGTTTTGTTTTGTTTTTCGGGATAGGGTCTCTCTGTGCATCCTTGGCTGTCCTGGAACAAACTGTAGACCAGGCTGGTTTCAAACCCACAGAGCTCCCCCTACCTGTTTCCTGAGTGCTGGGATTAAAAGCATTTGCCTCCCCAGGTAAGAATTTTATTTGTTACATATTTAATAGACTTTTAATAAAAAGCCAGAAGGAAGGTAGAGCTAAAACTCTGGGGGGAGAGAGAAGGAAAAGGAGAGAGAGAGAAAGAGAATGTGTGTTCACACTCAACATAGGCTAGAGGATTTAAGGTGTCCTGTTCTATTGTTCTTGGAATTATTTCCTTGAGACAGTGTCTCTCACATACTTGGAGCTGGGTGGCAGCCAGCAAAGTGCAAGGAGTCCCCATGCCCATCCCCCTCAGTTCATGGGCTACAGGGCACTCTCCTTCCACAGCCTGGAGGTTACAGAGAGCACACAGCTGGCTTTACTGGGGGGGCGGGGGGGGGGATATATGATCTGGCCCTAGTATTTGGACAGCAAGTGCTCTTCCCAGCCCCTGTGTTTTATGTGGGCGTGGTCAGCCTCTGCAGCCGTGGGGAGCAGGCACTGAACTCACAAGTACAGCTCCTGCTGCTGTCCTTCCAGGGCTCAGGTGGTGGGGCATAGATAGCCACGCCCACCTTTTACTTCATTTCTTGTTGCCCTGAGGGTCTGTTACACAGCCTGGCTGTTCTAGAACTAGCTATGGAGACCAGGCTGCTCTTAAACTCAGAGATCCTGGTGCCTCTGCCTTCTCAGTGCTGGGGTTAAAGGTGTGCATCACTGGTAGCTTTTAGTTTTTGTTTTTTTTTTTTTTTAAAGATTTGTTTTATATATGTGAGTACACTGTCACTGTCTTTAGACACCCAGAAAAGGGTATGGGATCCCATTATAGATGGTTGTAAGCCACCATGTGGTTGCTGGGAACTGAACTCAGGACCTCTGGAAGAACAGTCATTGCTCTTAACCGCTGAGCCATCTCTCTAGCCCCGCTTTTAGTTTATTTTAAACATTAGATATATACTGCTGATAATCCTGAAGTAAAAATTCACTTAGAAAAAAGCCTAATTTAGTTTTCAAATATTTCAGTGTTGCCTCTCTGACTGGTACCTATTTTCTTTGTGTCCAACATTTATGAATGAAGCACACTATAAGCAGAGATGATCCCCAGGGAGTGATGGCATTGGAAGGTCCTTTCTGAATCCTTACATTTTACGAATTGGCATCTGGCTGAAGAGCTGTGGCACTGACCCATGTGAGACCAGGGTTTGACGGTTGGGCTTGTTTAGTCCACAAGCAAGTTTTGCCAGGACCTGGAAGAACAGAAAACAGTAAACTCCTTAATGTCGTTGAGATAAAAGCATACACACACACACACACACACACACACACACAGGTGCACACATGTTTAGACACACATGCAGGCACACGCACTAAGTTTCTACAGGAAGTCATTTCCTCATAGTTCCCCGTGTTCTTCCATCCTCAGTTTTCCTCAAGGCATTGTTTTCCTTTTTCATCTATTTGAGATTTTTCTCACAATAGGCTTAAAAAAACAGAGAAGAGAATTAAGATCCACTCTTCTTCAGGTAAAGTTGACAATGCTAAAGTAGGCCGAGGTGGTGGTGCAGTCCTGTGATGCCAACACTTGGCAGTGAGTGTGGACAGAGCCGAGCTCAGGACTGGCCTTGGCGCCCTACACACACACATACATATAATTCCAACGTAGACACACACACATTTACAGATAATTACTCCTTAACTTCACTAGTAAGATTCTTTTTCTTGCTTCTGAGACATGGTCTGTGATCACTATCCTTGGTTGTCACTTGACCACATCTGGATTAATAAAACCCAGATGGCTGGGTATGCCTGTGAGGGAGTTCCCCTTAATTAATTATTTGGGAAGGGAGACTGACTTTGAATCAGATCTTTTGAAATGGGAAGACCTCCCTTTAACAGAAGGTGGGCTATGCCTTCTGCCGGCAGCCTATATAAAGAACACAGAAGGAGGAACCCTGCTCTCTCCGCCTGCTTGCTCTCACTGGCAAGTCCACTCCTTTGTTGGCACTAGAGCCTACTTCTTTGGGATTCTGGCATACACTGAGGCCAGCGGAGACATTCAGCTTCATGTACTGAACAACTATTAGGTTCATGGCCCTTCTGCTGGTAAACAGGCATTGTTGCTACAATCCTTTAACAGAGGATGTGCTGGCTGCCAATCATAAAATTACGTTTGCTGCTACTTCATAACTGTTAACTTTGCTGCTCTTATGAGCTGTAATGTAAATGTGATATATAGAATATCTAATATTCAACCCCTGTGAAAGGGTCTTTCATGCCCCTGAGGACCACTGCTGTGAGAACCCTGACGGTCTCTCTATTATCTGGCCCTAGCTGCACTTGAACACACTATGTAGACCAGGCTGGCCCAGAATTCACAAAGATCCACCTGCCTCTGCCTCCCAAGTGCTAGGATTCAAAGCATGCACCACCATGCCCAGCTACTTCAACAAAATATTTTGATTTTGATAAATAATGATTTCTGTTACATTAGGAATATTGTTTCCCTTCCCGCCATACAGCCAGAAAACAGAAAGCTTTTCTGTGCAACTTAGCAACTTTCCTTCAGAGAGAGAAAAGTGTGGCAGCGGCCTAGCCAGCTACTGCGCAGCTATGGAGCCTTGGTTGAGCTGACTGACGTCCCACGTCTCTCTGCTCCTTATCAGTTAGTTAGACATCAGGTATCATTCTCAGGAACACTGAGAATTGTCTGTGTCCCCTATTGTACAAACACTAGTCCAAATTAAAGTTTCACTACACCCTTGCTCTTCCTGTCCCCACTGCGCTAAAGCCTGAGGACTGCAGTTTGAATCCCAGACATTCGAAACAAGCTGGGATAATCCTGCAAACACCGCACCCCCCAGCATTGGATGGGGAAGAGACAGGAAGGTCTCTGGGGCTGGCTGACTGCTAACATAGCTCTCTCTCTTCCAACAAAATCAGAGTTTTAGGTCAATAGAAAGCATAGGAGTAATAGATTATGACACATGCGTATATCACACAAAACATAGCTACACACATAAGAGGAAACAAGAAAGCAAGCGCAGTAGCGCACACCTACAATCCCTGAACTCAGCGGGTGGAGACAAGAGGGTCAGGGTCATTTTGGGCACACATGAAGTTCAGGCCCAGCCTAAGCTACATGAGACCTTGCCTCAAAAAGTCAAGTTACAAGACAAAGCAACAACAATGACAAAAACATGCGGCAAGCGACAATAAAGAAGTAGGCTACGGATGAGTTCAAAGCCTCTGCTTTTCTGTACAGATAGTTCGGTCATTAAGAAAATACAATTTTTGTCAACTTTCAGGCTGGTGTTTAGGAAAATACTTATATAATGTCAAGTAATATTAAGTCTTTGAGTCTCAACATGAATTTTATTTTAGTGAAGTTTTTGTTTGTTCTTGAGACAGGGTTTCCCTGCACTGAGCCCTCTCTCCAGTCCCTCATGGTTTTCCTGCTTCTACCTTCCCCCAGTGGAAGAAGTAGACATGCACTACAACCAGCCCTCAACAGGACAAACTCTAATTATCCACTAATAACCTTGCCGTACTGAACTAAGAAGTACTAAGAACATTGATGCTTCTCTCTGAAGTCTACCATAAGCCTTCACCTTATTGTGTGAAATCCCGGCTGAGCACTGAAAGCCAGTCTTCCTCTCTATGGCTGCTCTCATTTCTTCCACAATCACCGCGCCCACCGTCAGCCGAAGGTCTGGAGAGGTGGGATCATCTCTCTTAAGAGAACCAAGCCACTGAAGTAAGCCTTGTTTTCGAATATCCTCTGAAAAACGTTGAGATCATATTTAGACATTTGTTTGCTTGTTTTTGTTTTTTTCTTTTCTTTTTTTTTTCGGAGCTGGGGACCGAACCCAGGGCCTTGGGCTTGCTAGGCAAGCGCTCTACCACTGAGCTAAATCCCCAACCCCTGTTTTTGTTTTTTTGAAACAGAGTTTCTCTGTGTAGCCCTGGCTGTCCTAGAACGAGCCCTGTAGACCAGGCTGGCCTCCAACTCACAGATTCACCTGCCTCTGCCTCTGCCTCCCAAGTGCTAGAATTAAAGGTGTGAGCCACCACTGCCCAGCTGACGTTTTTAAAATTATTTCCAGTCATGAATCGCATACTGCTTGCTCAGGGGCATACTACATGAATCACGGTATGTGGCATTAGAACTCAACATGTAGTAGACTGTATGATGTAGCTTTCTCTAAGTCTGCACTATAAAATCACCCAGTGATATACATTTCCCGTGGCTATATTTGCATTCAAGGCAAAAATGATTTGATTTCGGGCTGAGCATGGTGGCACACACACCTTTAATCCTAGCACTCGGGAGACAGAGGCAATCAGACCTCTGTGAGTTCAAGGCCTGTCTAGTCTACAAAGAGAGACCAGGTCAGCCAGGGCTCTGGTACACGGAGAAACTGTCTCAAAAAACAAAACAAAACAAGAGGTACTTAAGATACACAGCTTTATTTCAGAATTCAGTCTTGTCATGTGTGTCAGGAGGTTAGAGGTGGCCTTGAATTCTTTTGAGCCTGAGTTTCAGGTGGCTGTGAGTCTAGCAATGTGAATGCTGGGAACCAAATTTGTGTTCCTCCAGAACAGCATGCACATGTGCGCCAAAGGGGTCAAACTCAGGTTGTTAGGCTTGCCGTGGGCTTGTAAGTGCCGCGGTGTTTCCCCAGCCGACCGTGCAAAGGTTTAGAAGACCAATTACACACCATTCCAGCAGCCTTAGTTTCAGCGTCTGTGAAAACTTAGTGGTGATGTGTAGCAAATACTTTATGTTAACAATTATTCATGAATAATGATTTATTGATTTCTGCAGTACTCAGATTGAAACCCATGATTCACATATGCTAGATATGTAGTCTACCAGCCCATGAACAATGATTTAAAAATAAATTCCCTGGGGTTGGGGATTTAGCTCAGTGGTAGAGCGCTTGCCTAGCAAGCGCAAGGCCCTGGGTTCGGTCCCCAGCTCCGAAAAAAAGAAAAGAAAAAAAAAATTCCCTCAAATTTTCTTCCTTACACTTCCTCTTTTTTGTTGTTTTTTTATTTTTTAAGACGGGGTTTCTCTGTGTAGCCCTGGCTGTCCTGGAACTCACTCTGTAGACCAGGCTGGCTTTGAACTCAGAGATTCGCCTGCCTCTGCCTCCCGAGTGCTGGGATAAAAGGCGTGCACTGCCATTACCGCCAGACTTCTTTTTTTTTTAAACATTTATTTATTTATTATGTATACATCATACAGCTTTCTGCCTGCATATATGCCTGCAGGCCAGAAGAGGGCACCAGACCTGATATTACAGATGGTTGTGAGCCACCATGTGGTTGCTGGGAATTGAACTCAGGATCTGGAATAGCAGTCAGTGCTCTTAACCTCTGAGCCATCTCTCCAGCCCCCACTGCCAGACTTCTTAAACTTCCTCTTGAACACTCTTCTTCACTAGAAAATATTCAGATTTGGTGGGGCTGGCAGTGCCTAACTATAACTGATAGCACTCAGAAGGCAGAGGCAGTAGGATCGCTGCAAGTTCAAGGCCAGCTTGGTCTGACTATTGAGCTCTGTCTCAAAAACAAAAATAAAACCTAGAAAACATTCATAATTTACTCACGCTTTAACTTTCACCGAAACAGGTATTTACATTAGAGAATGATTTCATGAGTAGTTTAAAATCCATCCAAGACATCTTTACAACTCAGTGTAAGACTATTCATGATCATGAACTTAATGGTCATTCGCAAATTCACAGTTGCAAAATAGAATAAAACATGATTATACAGCAAAGGAAATGGATACGCAGGAAATAAGCTCATGTTAGAGCCCATCTTGGCTGCCACCTCCTGACAGAAGACTCCTCTTCTGCTTATCATTCTATAAACATTCAAACCAAACATAACTAAGACCAAGCACATCTTCTTTCTCCAGGGTTCCCCCTCCCAATGCCCTCTGCTCTTAACAAAAGCGTATAATTTAACCAACACTAACTTTTTTCTTTCATTTTCCACTGTGCAGTCAGCATCAAAGCCTACTTCAGAATGATTTCTCTATCCCTCAACCCCTCCTGCTTTACCCACACTTTCTTACTTAAACTACCTTAACTCTTCTTGAAAACCAATTCCCAGCACCCCACACGGCAACTCATACCGACCTGTAACCCCAGCTCCAGGGCCTGACACACATGCAGGCAAAACACCAGTGAATATAGAATAAGAATAAATCTTTAAAAATATATAAAATGGCCGGGCGCGGTGGCGCACACCTGTAGTCCCAGCCACTCGGGAGGCTGAGACAGGAGGATTGCTTGAGTCCAGGAGTTCTGGGCTGCAGTGCACTATGACGATCGGGTGTTCGCACTAAGTTCAGCATCAATATGGTGACCTCCTGGGAGTGGGGGACCACCAGGTTGCCTAAGGAGGGGTGAACTGGCCCAGGTCGGAAATGGAGCAGGTCAAAAATATATAAAATGAATAAATTTTTAAAAATATATAAAATTTAGAGGTCAGAGAGGAGTATGCGCCAAAGCTCACACATGGAGGTCAGAGGACGGTGTGCAGGAGTCGGCTCTTTCCTTTCACAGAGCTCAGGTCACCAGGGTCAGTGCCTTTACTTGCTGTGCTTGTTGGAATGAGAAAGGCCCCATAAGTTCACATGGTCCCAGTTGCTGCAAGTCTCGCTGTTTAGGAAGAATTAGGAGGTGTGTCCCTGGGGTGTGGTTGAGGTTTCCTTGTTAGGTCTCTCTTCCCTGTGGTTGGTGTGAGGCATGTAAGCTCTTAGCTGCTGCTCCAGCACCGTGACTGCCTGCCTGACTGTTGCCTTGCTCCTCCTGACCGTCATGGACTCACCACTGAAACTATTAGCCCAATAATCCCTTTCTTCTGTAAGCTGCCTCGGTCACGGTATCTGCCTAGCAATAGAAAAGACACCCATAGAACAATATCACAGGCCCCACCACTTAAACTCTTCCCACTCAGTTTGAAGATGGACTCAGAGGACAAGCATTTGCTAGTGTACTGGAGGCCCTGGGTAAAACCTCACACCCGTGTGGTAACACAGGCCTGTAATCCTAGTCATTCCAAAGGTTAGGGGAGAAGGTTAGGGAATGTGAGGCCTAGGCAACACGGAAAGGAGGGAAAGGAAGCTTTGATCGGGATGTAAAGCAAATAAATTAATAAAAAGAAGAAAAGACCCTTTTCTTGAGGAGAAAATTTAATTAGTCAACCCTAAGGCCTCCATTTTCAAAGCTTATTCTGGTGCTGAAGAGATGGCTCAGCAGTTAAGAGCACTGGTTGCTCTTCCAGTGGACCCAGGTTATCTAAAGAGATATTAACTATCATAAACATCTTACAGTTTCTCATCATGGAAATACCCAGAAAGATAAGAGATTTTATATATCTTTTCATGATATACACAGGTGGTAATTTAAGTTTCCTTTCAATCATTTAAAAAGAATCAACGTAACCAGGAAAAGCAGGTCCCAGAAGCAGGAGCAGAAGTAACGTGATGCTATACAAGTACCTTTCTCAACAGTGTCCTCTACCGCGGGGCCTCGGGGCAGCCCTTCAATGTATGTGCTTGGCAACAAGTCTGCTGAGACAGGCTGACCTCGTAACTTTTCAAGTCTTTCCTGCACAGCATTGGTCAAATCTATATAAGCCTCATCGATGCTGGCACGTTCAATCACAGCAAAGTGAGACATTATCTCCATCACTTCAACACTAGCTTCCCGGTACCTAAGTAGAAGGATCACACATGCAGGCGATAAGGGGATGTAAGTTTGTGGCTGTCAACCCCATTTGTTCTTTCCATAATGAACAAGAATATTCATAAGCAAGTGACAAGTGGCTTAATAGAGAGGTAATAACAACACGACTGAAGGGAACAATGCTTAGGTAGAAAAGCAACAGAAACAAGGAAAAGAACGTTCTAGGAAAGCCTTCTCATGCAAGGTTAGCATTATACTACGTTTACAAAAGCATGCAGACTCTGAACTTTTATAACAAGGACCTCTCTAAAAAGAAAAGAAGTGCCTAGCATTCTCAAACAGCCTCTGTTCGCTTACCCCTTTCCTATTTATACACAGCTTTCCTATTTATTTTTGCTTCAGAATAAATATTCAAACAACTACAATTTATAGAGAACATGACACTCATCAGAATAGATCTTTCTTATGACAGCAGCTCTCACTACAAATTAACCAATTGACTATGGAGCTCAACTTCAGTCAGTAGTGTTGGGTGATATTAGCTAATCACTCTGAATATACTATCAGTCAAATTATAAAGACAAGTGCCTAGAATCTGGGGATACATCTGGGGAGATAGCTACTTTCTTCAGGGGAATATGTCATCATAGATCTATTTAAAACATGGGATAGTCTTTTGTCAACTTGACCCAAGCTAGGGTCATTTGGGAAGAGAAATTTCAAATAAGAAAATTAATAATTGCTGTATAAGACACAGTTCACTGAGGGCAGTGCTACTCCTGGGCAGGTATCCTAAGTTGTATATGAAAAACAAAACAAAACAAAACAAATTATATACAGACTGAATATATGTGAAACCACACGTGTGTGTGTGTGTGTGTATCAGTATCAATAATGTAACATAAATATTGTAATGATAATTAAAGAAAAAGAGGTCAGATTGTCTGACTTTTCTCTTACAACCTTTATCTGCATTAGGAAAAAGCTGAAAAGGAAAAAACAAACAAACAAACAAACAGTGTACAATACAATCATATACAAAATGGCAAAGAATACTCTATTGTAGTAGTCTGTACGTCTTAACAGCCTCTCAGGGAAGCTACTGTTTTGAAGGATATGTGAGAACCCTTACAAATTACTTACTGCACTGTGGTGGTTTGAATAGGATTGGCCTCCATAGGCTCTGCTTGGCCCACAGGGAGCAGTACTATTAGGATCTGTGACCTTGTTAGAATAGGTGTGGCCTTACTGGAGGAAGTGTATCACTGTGTAGACAGGCTTTGAGGGCCCCTAGTGCTCAAGCTCCACCCGATGTTGAACAATCAGTCTCTTCTAGGCTGCCTTCAAATCACAATGTGAACTCTCAGGCCCTCCTCTAGCACCCTGTCTGCCTGCTTGCTACCATGTTTCCTGCCATGAAGATAATGGACTGAACCTCTGAAACTGTAAGCCAGCCCCAGTTAAATATTGTCCTTGGACATGGTGTCTTCACAGCAATGGAAACTCAATCTAAGACATGTTTTTGTAAATAGTCTATTTATAACCTGGTATCTTAATTACTAAATGATTTGAAATCATCAGGTCCTTTAAACTCTCTGACCTATATACTCATTCCCAAACATCCTAAATTCACAATTGTTCATGATTTACTGAAGATTTGCTTTGCGCTTTGTTTTGTTTTCTGAGGCAGAGTCTCATATACCCCATGTTGGTGTAAAATTTATTCACTAGGTATCAAGGGATGACCTTGAACTCTAGATCCTTCTTTGTCCATATCCTAAGTGCTGGATTTACAGGGACATGCTACACAACACCCAACTACTAAAGGGTTTTTAAATAAATGGTTCTATTGAGGTTAGTGAAATGTGCTTTTCCCCAAACTTTACAGTCAACAACATCTATTTCACAGAAGCTATACTGCTAACATAGCGTGCAATACTGCGTGTCTATTAACTGAATAAATTCTGCTTTATGGTTGAGCTATTTTTGTTGTTGTTTTTGTTGTTATTCCAGACACGGTTTCTCTGCAGACCCTAGGCTGTCCTTGATCTAGCTCTGTAGACCAGGTCGACCACGAACTCACAAAAAATATGCCTGTCTCTGTTCTGGATTACTGGGATTAAATCTGAGTACTTGAATTAAAGACATGGCCTCCCACCTTCAACAGCTTTTGTCAACTATATTTTTAGTCTTCCAGTTCAGTCAATTCATCAAAGCCTGATGCCTAAACCATAACATACAACATACTATGATAATGTATGCAGGACATATGGACCGTGCCACCAGAGGAACCGGCACAGAACAGATAAGGTTGAGCATGTTCAAACCCTAGAAATCTCAAAAATTGAGACTAGAATCTCATCCTGAGACCAGAAAGAGTAGAGCTAACTTCCTCCCTGTTTCCATGCCTACCTGGGAGCACGTAACCCAGAGACCCCCGACCAGGTGGTACAATTGACAGTCATGGAACACAGCGCCTGGAAGACCTCTCCATGCTAATGAGGCATCTCAGTGCCTTAGCTTTCGGCCAAGGACCTTTTTCCAGCCCCCAAACCATAGAACCCTTGGTTCACCCGAAATAGAGGGTATGCATTCAAACCTATTCTGGATAAAGAAGTATGAACAAGCTAAGATCATCTCAGAGAGCTGCTTCATTTAAAGATCTTCAGAGAAGGCCTTCGTCTAAAAGGACAACACTATGGATGCTAATAACTGAACCTGGGGTCCTCTGGAAGATCAGCAAAAGCTCTTTAACTACTAAGCCATCTTTCTAGCCCTTGTGTAGCTTATTTTTAATGGTTTTATTATGTGTGAGTGTGTATATATACACACATGTACATATGCACACACGTGTGGAAGTCAGAGGATAACTTTTGGCAGTTGGTTCTCTCCTTCTGCCACCTTTACTCACTGAGCCACCTCACTGGCCCAATATAAAGTTTTAATGATGACTGTTCATCTCCCTCTCTCCCCATCTCCCCAGCTACCTACATACCAGTCAACCTGTCACGTGTGCGTGCGCATTTGCCTGTGTGTCAGAAGACAACATGCAGGAGTTGCTTCTCTCTTTCTACCGTATGGGTTCCAAGTACAAACACCTGCTGAGCCATCTCACCAACCCAGTAATAATTGATTTAAATTCAATTCTAGCACTCGGGAGGCAGAGGCCATTGGAACTCTGAGTTCGAGACCAGCCTGGTCTACAGAGTGAATTCCAGGACAGACAGGGCTACATAGAGAAACCCTGTCTTGAAAAAAAACCAAAAAACAAAAAGACCAACTAACCAATCAAATAAACCAAACAACAACAATTATGTTTTTTTTAAATTATGTGTGTGTGTGTGTGTGTGTGTGTGTGTGTGTGTGTGTGTGTGAGTATGATATGTGTACCTGACTGCAAGTGCCCTCAGAAGCCAGAGGCCTCCAATTCCTCTAGTGCTGGGGTTACAGGCAGTTGTGAATGTCCAGTATGGATGCTGGGATCCTCACATCTTCTGCAAGAGCAGTATCTGTTCTTAACCATTGGGCCATCTTTTACCTTCCATAATAATTGATTTTTTTTTTCAAAAAAGGTTTACTTATTCCATGTCTGAGTGCTCTTCTGCCTGCACGTCAGCGGAGGGCATCGGAGCCCATTACAGATGGGTGTGAGTCACCATGTGGTCGCTGGAAATTGAACTCAGGACCTCTGGAAGAGCAGTCAGTGCTCTTAACCACTGAGCCATCTCCCCAGCCCAATAATTGATTTTTTTTTCTTTTCTTTTCTTTTTTTTGGAGCTGGGGACCGAACCCAGGGCCTTGCGCTTGCCTACCACTGAGCCAAATCCCCAACCCCCAATAATTGATTTTTAAATAAGGAAGATGATGAATGGTTGCATAAAAGCAGGAACTATTAAAAGCAATGCTGACACGGTTACTACTGAAGCACACGTGAAATAGTTAGCGCAGACACAGATCTGACAGAATGTCTTCGTCTTAGTCTAAACAGCAGTTCACTGAGCAAGGAGCAGCAGACGAGCAGTACCAAGTATCACCTGAAACTTTTTTAAAGTGTGTTCCTTGGTATTAAACCTGGGCAACCACTCTACCACTGGGCCACACTGCATTCCCAGGAAACCCTCTCTAACCCCTCTACCTTCCTGTGCGGTGTTCTTTTGCTTACTTGGTGAGGTTAGCTTTCCCACGGGACTCACGAACTTGTGCCAGCAGAAGATCTGGACATAACTTCTTAGCATCATCAGCCCACATGTTTCTAGTGACGCCAAATGCACGCGCCTCATAGCTCACTGCAATAATTCTAAAGTTAGAGGGGAGAAAAGGAAATAAAACCAAAAATATTACATGATGCTATTGTTCAATCCCAGACACAGCAGTTCGGAAATCTCACAAACAAGATCTAGAACAGAGTTATTGAGTTTCCATAGATCAAAATACCTGTGGGGCCTAAGGTTAAGAGCACTGGTTGCTCTTTTTACCTGGGTGGCTTACAACTGTCTGTAACTCCAGTCCCAGGGGGATCTGACACCCTCTTTTGGCCTCTGTGGGTATTGAATGCAGGTGGTACAGACATGTGGACAAAACACTCACACACATAAAAATCTAGGAGGGGCTGGAAAGACGGCTCAATCAATAAAGTACCTGCTGTACCAATAGGCAGATTTGAGTTTGGATTCCCCAGGACCCCCAGGAAAAGCTGGGTGCAGTAGTATATGCCTTTAATCCTAGATATGGGAAGGGAGCTAACAGCCTCACTGAATCAGTGAGCTTCAGGTTCAATGACAGTGTTTCAAAACATAAAGTGGAAAGCAACTGAGGAAGACCCTCAATATTAACCTCTGCACACACACATACATACACACACACACACACGTGCACACACCAGTCATGACACAATCATGATACATACCCACCACCTTTCCATGATTTGTACTGTACAACTGCACAAGGTTTATTCCTTAAATGAGGATTTTGCCGCTGTTCCACTTGTACGAAAAAACAGTCCATGTCTACAAGAGCAACCACGCGGTCCTGTCCTGGAGCCATTTAGTCTGGAAGACATTTATAAACAGAAAAATCATCTAAAACACAGAACACCTCCACTGCATTTCTACCGGGTGTGGGAGTACACATCTTTGATCTCATCCCTCAGGAGGCAGAGGCAGCAGATCTTTCAGTTTTACATAGGAAGACACTGTCTCAAAGCAATGACTGCCACACATTTACATTCTAATCGATGAGAACAATAACTGCCACACATTTACATTCTAATCGATGAGAACAATAACTGCCACACATTTACATTCTAATCTATGAGAACAATAACTGCTATACATTTACATTCTAGTTGATAAGCCGCAACAGTAGGAATGTGGTCACTAACATGAAGGATATTTTCACCTACTGTTGACACGAGAATAAACGTATAATTTTATGAAGGTGATAATCTAAAAGCTTTAAACATAGTTCTACTTGCCTCAAACTCTACTTGCTCCTCCTGCTTCTACCTCCCAAGTGGTGGGGTCACAAGCACACATCATCACATCTGGCTACCCATTCTAAGGAAAAGACATTTCATAAAGGATACTCATATAGCCCAAAGTTGCCTGTCTTAGTTGCTACTCTGTTGCTGTGAAGGGACATCAGCACCAAGGCAACAGAAAGCCTTTAATTTGAGGCTTGCTTACAGCTCTAGAGGATTAGTCCATGACCATCATGACAGGAAGACAGGCACGGTGCTGGAGCAGTAGTTGAGAGCTTTCTTTCTTGATCCAAAGGCAGAGAGACACGGGGCCTGGGGTGGGTTTCTGAAACCTTAGAACCCCAAACCCAGAGACACAGCTCTTCCCACAAAGCCATTCTTCTAATTCTTTCTGAACAGTCCCACTAAGAACCAAGCATTCAGACAAACAGGCCTATGGGGGCCTTGTCACTTAAACTACACAGTGCTTAACAATGGACTTAGCATCACTCATCATGGAAAAAGGAAATTAAAACCAGAGATCAAAACGCCCACAATGTATATCACTCTGGGGAGAGGACCGCTGTAGTCTCGCTGACTGACGGATCTCAAACATAAATTGAGGGAAAAGAAAAGAAAATGTTCTATATCAATCAACCTCAGATTGAAAACATTCAGGAAAAAAGACCCTGCAGGCAGGGAATGCACATGAACACTTCCGGTATCTCTTCACACAGCCTAGGTGCTATAATCTGCAGTGTCTGCGGAGTGTTGCTCAGTGTGAGAGCTCTTTCCTAGTGTTCTCAAGGCCACAGCTTTGAGTCTCAGCAAGCGCCTCTGTGTGCATGTCTGTGCATGTATGTGCGTGTCTGTGCATGTATGTGTGTGTCTGGGCATGTATGTCATAGTGCGTGTCTGGGCATGTATGTGTGTGTCTGGGCATGTATGTCATAGTGCGTGTCTGTGCATGTATGTGCGTGTCTGGGCATGTATGTCACATCCCAGTTAGGGCATCACAGGATCAATCCTCTGTGTGCATGTCTGTGCATGTATGTCATATCCCAGTTAGGGCATCATGGGATCAACCCTCTGTGAATATAACACCATAGCCTTCATGAAGAACTGGGGGGTGTTGGTGAGACAGGGGCTCACTGAGCAGCTCTAGCTACCCTGCAACTCACTCTGTAGACCAGGCTGGTTTCAAACTCACAGAGGTCCAAACTGCCCCCTGTTCTCATGCAAATTTTAAATCTTGAAACACTTAGAAACAGTTGGACATAGAACATGGTGGCACACTTCTTAAGTCCTAGCACTCAAGAGGCTAAGACAAAAAGCTTTTAAGTTCAAGGCCAGCCTGGATTACATAGAAAGAAGAAAGCACAGCCACATATGAATGAAGAGAATAACCTAATACTATGTGAATACCCCGTTTCTCTGCAAATTTTCAACAACCATGCAACTATCAATAGATACCTTCAAGGATTGCTTTGTGAGGTTCAGTGATTTTCCCATTGTGTAATTCCTTTTTTGTTTTGAAGAATGGTTCTGAATGTCATGTAGCCCAAATCAGTCTCAAAACTTGCTCTGTAGCCACAGATGAACCTGAGCTCTTTGCTCCTCCCCACAAATGCTGAGATTACAGGCACAGGCCACCACGGTCGTGGCACTGTGGTTTTTAAAGGTTCTCAAGACGATTTCCAATATGCACTGCTTTGCATACCAATGGCCTAGCACAAATAATACTTTTTACAGAAATGCAGGAAATGCATTATTTAAATACAAGAAACAGGTTATACAGACGAGTGAGCTAGCACCCAACTGTAACTTTAAGCAGTTATTTTTCAAGTTCAACTTCAAAACAGTGCCGACCCACTTCTACCACAGAGCTGCAATATTATTGCAAAGAAAACAAACGCCTTACAAATCCAACCCTTCACCTAAAACAAAGGATCCAAGGTTTAAAAACCTTTACACTTAAGTCAGGCAAACCTTTGCACTAAAGTGGCTTTTCTGTAATACTGGAACAGATAAAGCCAGAAAATGGCAAATGCACTGTCACAATCAATATAGGGTAAGTACCACAATCAATAAAAATATCAGAGGCAAAACTGGAAGCGAAGCTGTGATTTAAGGGCAACAATTTACTGTAAAAAAAAAAAACACCCCATAAAACATATGCAAGATAAGAGATAATGAAGCCTTTTAATTTATGTGTTCCTTTTGTACTTTTATGTATTGGTGAAAACCCAACGCAGTGACAAAACTTAAAGGACTACGTAAATTTGGGTTCGGCTTTTCTCTTTTTTGGTTTTGTTTTGTGAGGTCTCACGTTGTAGTTCAGTCTGGCCTCAAACTGGAAGCAATCCTCCTGCCTCAGCCTCCCAGAGGTATAGTGGGATGCCTTTTCAAGCATCTCAATTCATCCCATTCTGTACAAAACACGTTTGGAGTCGGTCGTATAGTAACACGCTCGAGAAAATAAACACAGGTGAAGAAGGTTTAACAGTTACAAGAAAAATTCTTTCTACAAGAAAACTCTTTTAGAGGCAATCTCAGGGCCTTCTCTCCCAGTAAGCATGTTTTCATTTCGACCCAGTCACTCCAAGTTAAAACCGACAGCTACAAAAGCAATCCGACGCAGCGATCGCGAATCGCGTTTTAATGTTCTTACCAAGGCGACAGACACCTGTCAAACTGCCAAGAGCGATGCTCCGGGCTCCGGGCTGAGTCCACTGGAAGGAAAATGACAGCGTCTAGACGAGGTCGTCGCCTTCCCAGGAGCAGGTCAGTGGATTCCGAGAGAGACTTACTGCCTGTGGTGACACAGAACCGAGTAGTTATCCCTCGGATCCTTCCGAGCAAACAGCCTTCAGAGCCTGAAGGTTTGCGCCCCACAGCAAGCCCAGGGGAAATTAGGAGTTCAGCACCGCGCGCGCTGAGAGAGACGGTTGATGCGCCTGCGCACCGCAGAACTTCCGTCCCCAGCCCCGCCCAGCCAGGCGCGGCCCTCACATTGAGCCGCCACTTCCGCGCGCGCATGCGCCGTGGCTGATCCGGCGCATGCGCGGCGCTGGGTTCTTCCCAGCTCCAACCTCTGGTACTCACGCTCCTCCTCCCGTTTCTCCACCCCCAGCTCGCCGCGGCCCGGTATCAACGTGTGGTCCCGCCAGGGGAACCGAGCGTACCTCGTGCTCCCGGGACGCCGGTGGTTTTCCCGGCACTAGCCATGGAGATGGAGCAAGTGAACGCGCTGTGCGAGGAGCTAGTGAAAGCGGTGACGGTCATGATGGACCCCAGCTCTACCCAGCGCTACCGGCTGGAAGCCCTCAAGGTAGCTGGGGTCCTGGCGGCCTGGGCCTGCCCCGAGACCCCTATCCCAGGCTTCCCTCACGGCCTCTCCAAACTCAGTTCGTCTCCCGCCTCTGCGGCCTTTGGACCTCCCACTCCCTGTGGGGAGGGTGGCTTCTGGTCGCGGCCCTCACCTCCTCCCACTTGAGTCTTCTCTTGCTTGCGCGCTTGCCTTTGCATCGCACGCAAGGGTCCCTAACTGTTGCACATTCCCTAGCCACTTCTCAGTGGCCCTTCTGCCCGCTCCTCACTTCTTTTCACTCTAGATCACACCGCGGTCACCACAACCGCAGGGTGCAGCGGCTCTGAAGCCAGAGCAAACCCCATATTCCCTGGCTTCGGGGAGCGCACGTGCAAATTCCTGCCCCAGTGCCACCCTCATTCTTCCCTGCTGATCACTCCAGACTTGTGCTGATTCTAGATCCCCGAGTGTCCATTTTCTTACATCCTTACGTACTTCTATCTCTTTCCAGTCTTTGGCATCTCTGGGGCTGATTTGTAATGCTCCTTCCATGTTTATAGCTGTGAGATATTCTTCGGCTATTTTTGCGCGAAGATGAGCTTTACCACTGGCTTTGCATTTGCAAAGGGGCACTTTGGTTTCCTGGAAGTAGTTTTCTTGCATCCCGTGTGCTCTCCGCCCCAGGGTCTAGCTCAGGTTTTGCTATTTGGGAACGCTAATACCTGCAACAGAGCTGCTTTTTCGTTAGAGTGAACGCCAACATATAGATGTATGTGGCGCAGGATTTGGAATCAAACAACTCTGTTCTCTGTTTTTTATTATGAAGAATTTTACTTAGGCACAGAAATAGACCACCACAATGATCCCGAATAGGCCTATGACCCAAACTCAGATGATACAGAGATTTGCTTGTTCACTGTCTCTTCCTGGCACCCGTAGTTTTTAAAGCTAATTCTAGAGATTGACATTCCACTTGTATGGGTATATCTCTAACATTTTTTTTTTTTACTCGTTTAGATCCAGTTTATTTTTAGTATTAGCATGACTAATATCAAAATGGAGAGTGTCTGCATTACTAGTCTAGATTCTCTCATCTTAAAAATACAGCTAAAAGGACAGCAGGTAATCCCTGCTACTGGGGAGACTAAGGCAGGAGATTCAAAAGTTAAACACCTCCCTGAGCAACTTAGTAAGACCTTTTCTCAAAACAAGTAAACAGAACAACCTCAGTTGATGGCATAGAGGGTGAATTGCTTGTAATTATGGCTGGCTACCATAATTCAGGTGTAGGGGAGGAAGAGACTCACCAGCCAGTCTAGGCAAATCCTGAGTTCCAGGTTCTCAAAATAACAGCGAGAGAAAGACATTCAGCTTCAATCTCTAGCTTCCATTTGAATGTGCAGCTCTGTCATCGTGAACATATGCATGGAAACACTGCACACGTACAGTAAGAAAGGAAGCCGAGGATATAGTTTAGAGGTATCGGGCTTGCCCTGCTCGTGAAAGGTTCAGTTCCCAGTAGCACACACAGTCGGCTAAGGTTGTACTTTTATGATTTTTAGTCTCTATTTTTCATGCCTCCCCATGGAAATTTAACGTTCCTTCTTTCAGTTTTGTGAAGAGTTTAAAGAAAAGTGCCCTATCTGTGTCCCATGTGGCTTGAAGTTGGCCGAAAAAACACAAATTGCCATCGTCAGACATTTTGGCCTTCAGATCCTGGAACACGTTGTCAAGTAAGGAACTCTTACCACTATAGCTTGTTGAAGAGAACAGCTCTTTAACCCTTTCACGACCACACAGGTGCTTTCCCAGTGACAAGAAATAAACAATGATTACTAAGGATGAACTCAGGATGTTGTTCTTTCTTCAGGAAAGTGTGTTAAACATACTAAATATTCAACAAGCCAGGCTTGGTGAGTCACATTTAAGGCTTAGCACTGAGGAACTGAAGCTGGAAGATGCCACAAGTTTAGGCCCTCCTGGGCTACATAGTTCTACTATAGTGGGCTACAGAGTGAAACTTTGTCTCAAGAAACCAAATTTTAAAAAGAAACAGAAAAGCTTTTTTGTTTGTTTTTGAAGAGCAACTCTATTATTGTAGATGACTAGATGAAGAAATGCTGATTTGTGACATGAATCCCATATAAATGCTAAGTGATGCATGCATGCATGTATGTATGTATTTCTGTTGTTCCTGTTCTGGTCGAATGTGGACTTTTTTTGTTCATTCTCTGAAGAGTACAAAGTAGAAATATAACCCCCCCCCCCAGCTGGGGACCGAACCCAGGCAAGCGCTCTACCACTGAGCTAAATCCCCAACCCCTACAAAGTAGAGTTTTTAAATGGACTGTTTGTTTGTTTATGTGTGTAAGTGCTTTGCCTGACTGTGTGTGTGTGTGTGTGTGTGTGTGTGTGTGTGTGTGTGTGTGTGTGCGCGCACCATGTATGTACCTGGTACCTGGTTAGATCCCTTGGAGCTGGAGTTACAGATATGATCAACTGCCAAACTCAAGCTCCCTGCAAGAGCAGCAAGTGCACTTAGCCATCTTCCTGGTACCAAGATTCTTTTTAAGATTTTATTATATCTTATTAAATGTGCATTTGTTTGAGTATGTGCTTGTGAGGGCAGATACAGAGGTATTTGATTCTCCTGGAGATTGTTGGTGTTTCTGTGCTGCCCAACATGGGTGCTGGGAGCCAAACTCAGGTCCTCCTAACTACTGAGACATCTCAGAATTGTAATTTCCTTATTTTAAAGGATTTTTTGTTTTATTTTATTTGTTTGTTTGTTTTGGGGTTGGTTTGGTTTAGTTTGATTTTTTGCTTGCTTGTTTGTTTGTTTGTTTTTGAGACAGTCTCAATGTAGCCTTGGCTGTCCTGGAATTCACTGTGTAGCCCAGCTGGCCTTGAACTCAGAGAGCGCCTGTCTCTGCCTCTGGAGTGTTAGGATAGAAGGTGAGTGCCACCACGGCTGGCCAAAAGCATTTCTTAATGAAACCTCTAACATCATATAAAGCAGGAAACACAGATATTCTCCCGTGAAGAGAAGACTGCTGACATGGTTTTGCTGGTTTTCTGTTTTGGTGGTCAGGTTTCGGTGGAACAGCATGTCTCGATTGGAGAAGGTCTACCTGAAGAACAGTGTCATGGAGCTGATTGCAAATGTGAGCAAGGGGTATTGGGAGGCCGTGTTCCTAGGCAACTGTGCCAAAAGTCATGACTTCCACATAGGTCACCCGGGTGACTAAGGAGAGACTGGAAGAGGTTAAAGATGCTCAGCAAATGAATAAAGAAGCTTCTTAGGGGGGCTGGAGAGATGGCTCAGTGGTTAAGAGCACTGACTGCTCTTCCAGAGGTCCTGAGTTCAAATCCCAGCAACCACATGGTGGCTCACAACCATCTGTAATGATATCCAATGCCCTCATCTGGTGTGTCTGAAGACAGCTACAGTGTACTCACATACATAGAATAAATCTTAAAAAAAAAAAAAAAAGCCAGAAAGGGAAAAAAAAAAAAAGTATCATTTTAAAAAGAAGCTTCTTAGAGAAGCTGGGTGTGGTGTCATACACCTTTTACCCCAGCCCTGGGGAGGCAGAGGTGGGCAGATCCCGACGCACTCCAGGCCAGACTGGTCTACACGAGTGAGTGCCAGGACCAGGAAGGCTGCATAGAGAGGCCCTGCCTAAAAGGAAAGATTCTTAGGTATAAGTTAGACGGCCATAACACCGCTCACTTCGTATCTCTTCCTTTTATCTAAGCCGAACTGTGGTGATACATGTGGTAAAATACAGAATGGATTTGTTTCAACTTTTAATAAGACTTCAAACGTGTTATAAAGTGATGGTCTTTTTACTTCTTTAATTCAGACAGGTTGTGGTAATAATTATTATTAATCGGAGGTTTCCACCCTACCTTTGACCATTTATTTCCCAGATAAAACACAGAACCTTTACATTTATGATAAACCTTTAAAGCGCTAGAGCTGGGCAGATATGCACCCTCTAAGCTATTAGTATCTACTTCTGCACCAATAACCCTGAGTTATAACTTGCCATCTGGGCTGCTCTTGCTTTCATGAGTTACCTGCCTCACGGCATCTTCTCCTCTCTACTTTCTTCCCCATTCCTTCATGAGCTCTTGTCTCGGACCCCAAGTCCAGGAACCAAAGCTGCCTACCTCTCCTGCCCAGCTATAGGCTGTAGGCATCTTTATTCAACCATTAGCTTTAAATTAAGGAGCAAGGTCATATAGCATCCCTTGGTATACTGAGTAAATTCTCCTAAGGAATCTTAGATGTAAATTAGATGATTGTAAGAGGATCCTCGGAAGGACTCCTCTTCCTGGGAACAGCCGGCCTTGGAGTCCAGTGTTAGCATTGTAGTACATAGCAACAGACCAGACCTCAACCAGCTGTCCACATAATCTGGATGGCCTCAGACTCTCCTTCCGGGATTCAAGATTTGCCCCACCATGCCAAGCCGGTCTTTCCTTTTTTTGAGACAGGACTTCATTCTGTGGCCCATGCTGTCCTCCACTTGAGAGCAGACCTCCTGCCTCAGCCTTCCACATGCTGGGATTGCAGGCATCAGCCACCATGCCTGTCTTTTCTCTTATAACAAAGGGCAGGAAAGGAGATCCCTGAATATTTGGTGAGGCTGCTTTTTGAGATAAGGTCACATGAAACACAGAGTAGCTTCAGTCTTTCTGTGTAGTGGAGAATAAACTTGAATTTCTGACACTGCTGGGTGCAGCCTTACAGGCAAGCACTAACAATCTGGCCTTGCACTACTTTTAATAAGAAAGAGGCGCTTTGCCAACTTATGGATCCGTTTAGCTAGTGGAGACCTATAATTTACTACTCCAAAGAGACGAGCATTGATCACTCATCAATTTTAATGTTTAAATTCTTGGAAGACAGAGATAGTGTATCTTTCTCTTTAGTATTAGAACTTCTGTGACTGTAGTGCTCTTCAGTGCCCTACCGATTTATCAGTGTTCCAGTTTATTCCTGTATTCCACTTTGGCCTTTAGAACTCCGAAACAGTGTGAAAGTCTCTTTAGTTCGTGAGTCAGAGCGACTGTGCTTTCCTGGCTCTGTGACAGCTGTTCATTAGCTGTGGAAACAGTGACCAGTGAGAATGCAGGCCAAGTGACACAGACATGGAGAACAGGTTAGGTTCAAAGGAGACCTGATGATCAGTGTTGTGCTTCTGTTCATGTAGAGGGCTGGGTGTGGTGAGTGCTTGGCGTGTATTATGAGATCAGAAGACACCTTGAGGTAATCAACTCTTCCCTTAACCATTTGGGTTCTGGGGATGGAACTGAGGTTGTCAGCCTTGGCCCCCAGTGCCTTTACTCACTGAGCCATCTCCTGCACCCTCTCTACCCCCCACCCCCACACTTTTTTTTTTTTTTTTTTTTTTTTGTTCTTTTTTTTGGAGCTGGGGACCCAACCCAGGGCCTTGTGCTTCCTAGGCAAGCGCTCTACCACTGAGCTAAATCCCCCAAGCCCCCCAACCCCCCTTTTTGAGGCAGGGTTTCATGTAGCTGACCTCAAACTTGCTATGTTTCAGAGAATGGCACTGACTCATTTTTTGTCACTGTGTGTACACACTCAAGCACAGACACATAGTAGAGGATGTCCATGAAGGTTGAGGGCAACTTTCAGAGGCCCACCATGGGTTCCAGGTCACCAGGCTTACACAGCAAGCACTTAGCCTGCTGTGCCATCTCGCTGGCTCTGAGGAGGACTTGCTCTTCTGATGCTCCTCTCTCCCCTTCCTGTGTGTGGGATCACAGGTGTGTCCTCTGGAGCTCAGACCCTGGGCCTCAGCAAATATTGTGCCACCTGAGCCATATTCCACGTGCAAGCATTCTGTATCTTTACAGCGCAGTTTTCATGCCTAGAAGTCTAAACCTTAGAGTCTTCACGATCTCATTCTTTTTCAGGGAACACTGAGCATTTTGGAGGAGGAGAACCATATTAAAGATGTTCTGTCTAGAATTGTGGTGGAGATGATCAAGCGAGAGTGGCCTCAGCACTGGCCTGACATGCTCATGGAGTTGGACACTCTCTCCAGGCAAGGGGTATGGAGTGCATGTGTGACTGCATGTGCTTATGTTAGAGCAGGCTGACGGCTCTGCTCTGTAGCCCTGTCGTGTCCGTGGTTTTATCAGTAGCAGGTCATCTGTTTGCATGTGTCCATAATCTAATGCTTTTGTTTAATAGCCTCTTTTCTCTTGGCCTAGGAAACACAGAGGGAATTGGTGATGTTCATCCTTTTGCGACTGGCCGAGGATGTAGTGACCTTTCAGACACTGCCCACTCAAAGAAGAAGGGATATTCAGCAAACGTTAACACAGAACATGGAAAGAATCTTGAATTTTCTACTCAGTACACTTCAGGAAAATGTAAACAAGTACCAGCAAATGGTATGAATTTCTGCCCTGCAACACCCCGTCTTGAGAGGCTGAGGCAGGAGATACTATCAGGTTGAGGCTAGCCTGGGGTATACAGTGAGCTTCAGGCACAGTGGCGCTATATAGCAAAGATTTTGTCTGAAAACCAGGTCCTTTATTGGAACATAGGAAGTTGCTGCCTGGTCTTTTACTCGGTAAAACTTTGGCTTCTTTGTTCTTTTCTTTCAGAAGACAGATGCCTCTCAGGAAGCAGAGGTAAGTGCACTGTGTGGAACTGAAGGGAACCTCTTAAATGCTCAGGTATGGGTAGGTGGACCGCATGGCCTCCGTGCTGGGTGGGTTTTGTCTCTCCCCTCAGTGCTCTAGGGGAATGGTAGATAGACCCTCTTGAAAGAGGGTGAGTGGCCGCACTTGGCAGCGCATTCTTATTCACCAGGGCTCAGCGTGCTCAGAGATGGCTGCATCCCAGGAACAAAACTGAGTCCCCTGCCAGTAATTCTTCCAGAAAAATCGTTTTTCTGACAAATCACCTTTATTTTAGAACTTGAAAATAGAAGTTTAATTGAAGCCTTAGTTGTCAGGACCTGATAACCAGCAGTGATTTCACACAGGCTCAAGCCAACTGTCGAGTGAGCATTGCGGCACTGAACACGCTAGCAGGCTACATTGACTGGGTGTCTTTGAATCACATTACTGCTGAGAACTGTAAGCTGGTGGAGACGCTATGCCTGCTTCTCAATGAGCAGGAGCTGCAGTTGGGAGCCGCCGAGTGTCTTCTCATCGCAGTCAGCAGAAAAGTGAGTAAGCTTTGCAGCAGTGCCCAGAAGTACCTGTGAGGGAAAGGATGAGTGCATCATGGCAGCATGTGCTGACAGGAACAGGAAGCCGAGGGAAGTAGAGGCTGGGAGAGCCTATATATTTTGGAAAGCCCCCCACCACCCTACTTGATACATTGTACATCTGAAGATTCCACACCTTCCCCACGCAGCGCCACCAACTGGGGACCACGTGTTCAGATACCTGCCCGGATAGAGTCCATTCTCATTCAGACCACTGCATATTGAACCCATTCTGTCCTTGGTGTTCCCCAGTTCAGCTGTGTGCTTCATTGCATTTAAAATGTGTGATTTATCCTTGAGCACAACTTACTAGCTGCTTCCAACCCCTTTAGACAGAAATTTGCAGCATTGAAATCGTTGGCATAGGATATTGAAATCTATTAGGCTTAACCCCCTGGCACTTGAAGAGCCATGATTCTTGCCATTTGTGCTTAAAGTAGTATTAAAGTTTAAAGCTCACCATAGTGTCAGTTAGAGGTGTAGGAGACGTCAGCTACTGGATGAAGAGGGTTTTGTCTGTGTTTTTGGATGATGTACTGTCCTAACGTTGGGCACAGGGCAAGCTGGAGGACCGGAAGCGCTTGATGATCTTGTTTGGGGACGTGGCCATGCACTATGTTCTCTCCGCCGCACAGTGAGTCTGCCTTTCGGGTGCTGTGGGCCTGGGTGGGTTTGAGTTTGCTTGGATGTCTTGTTTGTTTTTCATTTTATTTTGTATATATTGTGTGTGTAGGAGTTGGTGTGTATGTGTGTGAGTCCTTTATTGCTCCTTGTTTATTTGAGCTGTCATCTTACTGAACCTGCTCTGATTGGCTAGACTAGCTGGCCAATAAGTTCTAGAATCTGCCTGTTTTCACCCCTGAACTGGGGTTACAGGCACACACCCAGCTCTACAGAGGTGTTCATAAGTCAAATCAAGGTCTCCATACCAGGACAGAAACTATTGGAGCTAAACCCCAGTCGTTAATTTAGGTGGGTGTTTTGGTGCAAAGGATTGAACGACAAACTTCATACATGCTGAGAAAATACTCCACTGATCAGCTCACCTAGTTCTACAGTATGGTTTTTACTTCTTTAATAATTAAATTTTTATTGAGAATATATATAGATTTATTTTCTGTATGTGAGCACACTGTGTCTGTCTTCAGATCCCATTACAGATGGTTATGGGAATTGAACTCAGGACCTCTGGAAGAGCAGCCAGTGTTCTTAACCATTGAGCCATCTCTCCAGCCCTGAGAATACTTTTTTTTAAAAAAACAGTATATTCTGATGACAGTGTCCCCTGTCCCAAGTTCTTTCAAACCTCCCCTACAGTATGCTGTCTTTTGCTTCAGTTTCGTTTGCTGCTTTAGGCAGGGCAGGGAGGGACAGGAGCCCTCTGTGGGCTGCCCTCCTCTGGAGGCTTCTCTCTGAGTCCAAGGACAAGTGTGGACAGACAGTGTGTGCCGGGATCTGGTTTTTAAGGAATTCTGGTACCTGAGTGATAATGACAGCTTTGGCTGGCATAATTTGTCATTATGGCCTAGGTGTCCTGTTCACATTTCTTCAGCTGGTTACACAACACACCCACCCATAGACTAGGAAAGCTGCCATTCAAAACGGGCAGTTCTGCACAGCCAGCGAGGAGGCCACCGGAGTCCATGCTTTCTCATTCTCTCGTACCTCCAAGTCTCACTACTGCGTCTGCGTCTCACATGAACTGTTACTCATGGTCGTTAGTGGCAATAATCTTACTTGTCTCAGACCAGTTTTCACCACCCAAAAAAAAATTAAATGTAGGGTTTTTTGTTTTCGTTTTTGTTTTTTTTTTTTAGAAGAGCTAGCTATTGGGTTCTGATGAATTTTGGATCTAAAGTCAGTATTTTAAGAAAGTGAGAGAGTTTTTGTTTTGCCTTGTTAAAGGTGTGCACACTTCTGCCTGGCTGTTTTTGTTCTTAAGACAGAGTCTCATTATATAGCCCTGGCTAGCCTGGGACTCAGTACATAAACTAGGATAGCCGCAAACCCCAGGAAACGCCTGCCTCTGCCAGGGTTGAAGTGCGCACCATCACGCATGACCAAAGGATTTTTAATTATATTTAATTATATTTTTAATTACATCTCTTTATATGCATGAAAGTATACACATGAAGACATCATAGTGTGTGTTTGGTCAGAGTACAACTTGTGGGAACTAGTTTTTCCCAAACACCCTGGGGTCCCAGGAATTGAACACAATTCTGTATTTTGGTGACAAGTGCCTCCTTCTACCTGCTAAGCGATCTAGCTGGTGGGAGACATAAAACACTTTTTTTTGTCCCTGGTATAAGAAATTGTTACATTGGGGCTGGAGAGATGGTTCAGTGGTTAAGAGCACCGACTGCTCTTCCAGAGGTCCTGAGTTCAATTCCCAGCAACCACATGGTGGCTTACAACCATCTGTAAAGAGATCTGATGCCCTCTTCTGGTGTATCTGACGACAGCTACAGTGTACTTATATATAATAAATGAATAAATCTTTAAAAAAAAAAAAAGAAAGAAAGAAAGAAAGAAATTGTTACATTAATACCCAGTTTCCCAAACCCAAGAGTCTGTGCGAGGCCTCCTGGGTATTAGCCAGCCTTTGTGTAGCTGCTCACAGGTGTGTGTGCTGGCTTTGCAGTGACGTACAACTCAAGTGGTTCCAAAGGACTTTTACGTCTAGGATCAGAGTATTTAATGATAAGGGAAGGTATTGCATTCAGCCATGTTCCACATCAATCTCAGTGTAGGATTTTGTCATTTTTTATTTTGGTTCATTGTTTATTTGAAACAGTCTCACTTTGTATCCCTGGTGACCTGGAGCTAGCTGTGTAGATCAAGCTAGGCTTCCATCTGCTGGGGTTCGAGGCAAATCACGAGTGCCTAGCTTGGTGAGTTTTTTTGTTTGTTTGCTTGAGACAGTTTCTCTTTGTAGCCCTGGCTGTCCTGGAACTCACTAACCTTGAACTCACAAAGATCTGCCTTTGCCACCTGGGCTGACCTGGTACTTGTTTTTTGACTTTAGTAAATACTAAGATTGTATGGACGAGGCAGACAGGCTGTAGAACTTACATGTGGTGGACTCCTTTCTTTGATGATGCACAGCTAATCACAGTTCTCTTCCTCAAACAGGACTGCTGATGGAGGAGGCTTGGTGGAAAAACACTACCTCTTCCTGAAGAGACTTTGTCAGGTGTTATGTGCTCTGGGAAATCTGCTGTGTGCACTGCTGGTAAGCATGGGGCTGCTTGGGGAGTTGTTCACTTAGCAATCATGGTAGCACTTTGCCACCGCACTGATGGGAGCTGGTGAGGCATTGTTCTGCCGGTGTTTTTCATGCAATTCTATAGATGAAGTCATCGTCAATAAAAAGGTGAATATGGGTGCATTGCTGGGTTGTTGCTGATTTCCTTCCTCGACACAGAATCTCACTATGTAGTTCTGGCTGTCCTGGATCGCACTGTGTAGGCCTGGTTGGCCGCAAACACAGATCCACCTGCCACTGTCTCCCAAGAGCTGGGATTAAAAGTGTGTGTGACCACACCCGGATTGAAATGGTGAATAGAGGAGTCGCAAAAATATGAATAGAACAGGTCTGATGAAGTCATGTTTTCTTATAGCCTTTGATTTTAATTTTTTGAGTCACTGTCTCTTTGTAGCTTAGTCTATTCTTAAACTGAGCGTGCTTCTGCCTCAGCTTTCTGGTGATGATAACAGGCATGGATCAAGGCTAAATGGATCAACACATCATTAAATGTTATCTCTTTCCTGTTTATTATCATTCTCCCTACCCCCTCCCCACCTCTATTCAGCTGCTTCTTACTCATTAATGTGCTCCGTTTTCTTCTTTAGGCCTTAGATGCTAACATACAAACACCGGTAAACTTTGGAATGTACCTGGAGTCTTTTCTTGCTTTCACAACCCACCCAAGTCAGGTAAGCTTTATATAAATAGCTTATTAGTATCAGGATGGTCAACCCACATCACACATGACAGCCTGAAGTATTTCCTACTCATGTCTGAATGTCACTTCATTGAACCTAAGAAAGGACTAGAGGGTTCCTTTGAAGTGCCCAGGACCTAGTGGGAAGGCTTAGTGGGTAAAGAGCGCTTGCTGTGCAAGCCTGGCCATCTTGTAAGTCCCTGGGCCCACGGTGATAGGAGAGAACCAGCTTCTGAAAGCTTATGACCTCCGACCTCTGGCTCTGACATAGAGAGATAATGAAAAGAGAATATTAGTCTGTTTCGCCATCACTTCACTGTCTTGGTCAGCAGCTTTTCCCAACAGTGGCTGGCTTTCTAATTGTGCTCCATGGGGTGTGTGGCCTAGATGATTTGAACAAAAAATATTTAAATTTAAAAGTTTAGTGAATTTTGTTACTTTGATATTAATTGCATTCAATTCAATATTTTTCTCATCACTTTGTGATTCTAGTTCCCTTCATAACAGAGAGAGTTGAGTGGTGTCCTGACCACACTGCAGGGCTCACAACTCTCTTATTGATGTGTCATAGCGAGTCATCCATCCTGATGTGCTGCAGAAGTTACTTCAGAATGGAGTGGTTTCTTCCTATGGAAAGTTATTTTTGAGAACTGCTAGGCTGAGTGACAGTCTTGCTCAAGTAATATCTACATCCGTAAGCTGAAGTGTAGGTTTTTTGTTTTGATTTAGTTTCTACGCTCTTCAACCCATATGACGTGGGGAGCCCTCTTCAGGCATGAAGTTCTGTCCCGGGATCCGTCGTTGTTAGCGGTGATACCAAAATATCTTCGTGCTTCTATGACGAACTTGGTCAAGGTAAGCAATGAAATCCTGAGTGTGCAGAATGTGTTAGCAGTAGGATCCTGAGTGTGCAGTGTCTTAGCAGTGGGATCCTGAGTGTGCAGAGTGTCTTAGCAGTGGGATCCTGAGTGTGCAGGGTGTTGGTGAGAGTACGTAAGACTCTGGCATTGTTGAATCTCTTAAACTCCTCTAGGAGAATTCTCCTGTTGAGGAGGAAGTCAGTGAGAATGGTTGTCATACCTGTTCTTCAGTAGTGTAGAACACGTAAATAGAAAGTATGAAGTCGTGCTAGGGGAAGAACAGGACTCAGGAATGAACTCATTGCTGCTTAGGCAGTAAAGCAGGAGTAGCAGAGTGTTTTGCAAATGCGTGAGGGAAGAATCAGGTAGATTCTAAGATGGAATGATGTCTAAGGATTGTTTCTGAAAGTCATGTGCAGTGGGGCTGCACATAAGGGGTGTGGTGGCAGTGAGGGCTCGCTCTTCAGAGACCCGCTCATAGGCTTGTGTGGGATCTGATCAGATCTGGGAGAGCTGCAGCTGCTGGACCTTTGTTGATCTTCCCTTTTCCTCCCTCCCTCCCTCCCCTCCTCCCTCCCCCCTCCCTCCTCCTCCCTGGGCTTTGGGCATACTAGGCAAGATGCACTGGCAAACATACAAACTCACGCCAGCTCTTCATCGTAAGGTATAAAGACAGAGAACAGGAGGACTCTGTTTCCTCAAGAATTTATTTAACACATACTGTGTTCTAATTTTGTTATGGTTTTACAATATCTTTTTGCATTTTATGTATGTATGTATGTATGTATGTTTTGGTTTGTTTTTAGTCAGGGTCTCACTATATGACCCAGGCTGGCCCGGAAGCTCTATATAGACAAAACTCACCTTAAACTTGGAGAGATCATCTTGCCTCTTTTCTCAAATTCTGGGAATGTAGGTGTGGGCCATGATACTCAGCCTCTGGTACTCAGTACATAATAAAATAAGCAATTTCCAATCCCTCATCTTATTCCATATGAAATTAGTACCTTTTTTTGAACTGTGTTCATACTTGGACCTTAAATGGACCCTGGAAGTTACTGAGGAATGTAGAAATTATACTGGCTTTCTGTGTTCTCTTTTTACCACTCTGAAGAGCATTGGCACTGGGAGCCAGCCAGTATACTGTACTTACATTCGTAAACTATCCCCTGCAGCCTTAGCCCCTCTTGGGCTTTGGATGTGGTGGACTCTTCTCAGTGGTCTGTCCTTACCCCTGTCCCACTGATTTTCTTTTCCTTCCCAGATGGGTTTTCCTTCCAAAACAGACAGCCCCAGCTGTGAATATTCCCGGTTTGACTTCGACAGTGATGAGGACTTCAATGCTTTCTTCAACTGTAAGTGGCTGAACTTCTTCCTTGCACTCTCAGAATGGCATCTTCTGCTGTAATCCTGGGAGTGACACCTGAGACTTCCTATTAGCAGTTCTCAGGCCTGGAGAGCAATTCTCTTTAATTTCCAGGTTTTTATTGCAGAAGGGTACTGGTAGCACATTTCAGCATGATGCATTCTAAGCCCATGAATTGTATTTCTCCTTTCCACCACTCTGACTTGTTGCACCTTTTGAGGAGCCAGGCTGCTCTCCACAGTGGCCACACCCTACATGGCCCTGTCTAGCTGCCCCCTTGGCTTTCATAGATGTGGCAAATCAATGTTAGCTTGCTGCTTGCAGGGTCTAGCTGCTAAGACATTGTTAGAGGTAATTTACTTTTAAAGGTTTTGGGGTTCGTTAATTCAACAAAGCAGTAGTGAGCCACTCTGATCTAGAACATGAATGTGTAGTCTAGAACATGAGTGTGCAACCCGGGCCCCAGCAACTGAGCAAACAATGGCTCGAGTTCGTGCCCAGGTGTTGATTCAGATCCTTCTCTTGCCAGCCTCCCGAGCCCAGCATGGAGAGGTGGTGAGGTGCGTGTGTCGACTGGATCCTAAGACTAGCTTCCAGATGGCGGCAGATTGGCTCAAGTATCAGCTGTCAGCTGCTATTGACACTGGACCTGTGAACTGTTAGTTTTTGCTTTTTGTCTTCTATTACTAAATGTTAATATTGTATAAAAACTGTACACACAAAAATAAGCCAGAGGCACATGTCAGAGCAGTGTGCTAACATGACTGAAGGTCAGTTTGCCCACTGCCTACTTCCAAAAAAACTCCTCACGGAGAAAAAACAGAACAGATAATACCAAATACCCACTGCTGTTTAAATTAGGGCGAGACCGCTGACTCGCTATCAGCTTTGACTATGTTTCTTTCCTACTAGAATCAACCGTTGCAGGTTCTACTGTGTCCCCTTAGTCAAACTGCACGTCTAGACTTAACTTCCGCTTTAAGCAGGTGCCAGTGCATAGATTCAGAAAGAATCTCTGGTCAGGCTTACCAGGAACAATTCAAGAACTTCCCATGTCAAACACCTCAGAGCCTTTGGGCAGCCTCATTTTACATAAAACCAAAATTCCTACCTCTGCAAGCACTTGAGCCAGTTAAATGTGTCTGCTTGCCTTATGTCTGTCTTACTCATGCATGTTGTGCTTAGTGGGCAGGATTAATCAGGCAGGAGAGGTGATTTAACAAGGACAAGTCATGCCGCAGTCATGGCCATTCCCAGAGCACTAAGAATTTAAATGATGAGATGTAACATTCACTTGGGACTGCAAATCCACTCTGCAGGTCTGGCTTGACTGAGGAAACCCAGCTGAACTGCTACAAGACAAAACTAGTGAATGGCAGCACTATACAGAAGCTGGAAATTAGTCTATTAGCATCTGTCTGTGGCTGCCTCTGGGGGAGGGGTTCTAGTGATGTTTATGAATTTGGACTCTAGACCATTTCTCAAAATGGAGCTCTGAGAATGGCTATGAGGCTATTGGATTGTTAAGCAGCATATTATAATTTAAGAATTCCCGTGTGTGTGTGTGTGTGTGTGTGTGTGTGTGTGTGTGTGTGTGTTTAAAACAGTGTGTCTATCCCAGGCTGGCCTAGAGCTTGGTATGTAGCCCAAGCTGGTCTCAGATGTAACTGTCCTGTCCCTCAGCCGTTGAGTGTGGTGTTCCCATGCCACCCTTAGCATTCCCAAACCCCAGGGTCCACACAGGACTTTGTAAATAAATGCTGAGTAATGGGGCTAGTGCTGGGCAACAGCCAGCTTGGAACAATTCCTTATGTTCTCAGATATGTTGATTTGGGGGATCTCCACCTAAGGAGGGGAGCAATTAGTATTTGTCAGTGCCTTGTAAGCCATACTGTTTCCTTCCGTGCATGTTCTCAAGAGACTGAATGGAAGTGAATTCAGGTGGTTCACGGGGAGGTGGAAGCTGAGCACCTCCTCAGTCTTCTCACGTCGGGGCGCCCAGATCACCTCTCCTGTGCCTCTGAATTACTGCGTGGTCCGCAAGGCGCCAGCTGGCTCGCTGCGCCTTCTGCTCTCCTCCCACACTGATAAGTGTTTGCATGTGTGTTTCAAAAGCATGTTCTACAGCTGGAACTGGAGAGGGAGGCTTCTGCTCCATCTTCTCACCTTCATATGTGCAGTGGGAAGCCATGACTTTTTTTTTGGAAAGTGTGATCAACCAGATGTTTCGAACACTAGAGAAAGAAGTAAGTAACTTTCCCGTGCTCACTGAGTGATGTGTGACTTTTTGTAAATTGTTGTTGGATAGAGAGACTTAGGGATATGCATCTTATAAACGAGAAAACAGACTTAGATAGTAAGGTGCATGCTCAAGTTCCAATAGGTAATAAATGGGGGAGCTGAGACCAAAACTCAAATCTGGGACTGTGAACCCTTGAGCATTTGGTATCCATGTTGAGGGGCTGGTCAGTGCCTGGTAGTGCATAGGAGCCCCATGGAGGGCGAATCTGTAGTGAAGGCAATGACGAGAACTTAGACTGGGATCACGTCGAGCCATCCTCTTTATAAAGCGTCTTTCTCAGTTAAGACAAGTAAAGCATAATGTTCATGGTGTGTGGCATTGTCCTCCCCGGGATAATGACTGATCATTGGGGGCATGTGCCTGTTGGTTGTGGCAGGGTTTTATACTGGGCCCTTTTCTTCTCACTGTATTGCCGACAGCTGAATCCAGGACCTTGCACAGACAGACAAGCACCACTTCTGAAGCTATAACCCTGGCCCTGGGCTAGATTGCTGGTCCTGGAAGATGGGCATTTGATGAGAATGTAGTAGGGTTATTTTCTTCCTGAAGCCTCATGGTGTTTGTGCCCAGGGTGTGCAGGCAGTAGGCTCTAGCCTACGTCTTGCCACGTTTGTCTAGTCTGACGGTTTGCAGACTGCCCATTTCCCTCCTCCATTGTAAACAGAAGCAACTCAGCTTCTATTTTTTAATGTCCTTTCAGTGGAAGAATTTGGCCAAGAGATTCTTTGAGTAGAAGGCCTAAAAGCTTGCTCCTCCTTTCTATTGTAGCATTAGCTTGATTGTTTCTAGTCCAGGAGAGGCGGCGACTGTCGCATAGGCGAAGCTTTAGCTCCTTCAGCGACGCCCTGATGATGAGATCGTTTGGGGAGTGCGTCACATTGTGATGAGGAAAGCCCACGGCGTTACAGAGCAGTGTGATGTAGCCATAGACAGAGCCTGTTGAAACAATTCCCCCACCTATCTCAAAAGGAAAGTAAGATGAAGCGTGGTTGACAGTGTAAGTTGGGGAAGGAGAGACGGTTCAGTGCCTTAGAGCACTGTCTGTTCTTTCAGGGGGCCTGAGTTGGGTCCTGTTGGTTACAGGCTCACAAATGCCTTTAACTTCAGCTCCAGGGCATCTGACACCTTTGGCCTTAGAGGACACCTGTACTCTCAGGCATTCATGTGTACCCATGTGTGCAGTCATGCTTGAGAATGTGCATATGCATGTACATACATACACACATACACACACACACACACACACACACACACACACACACACACACACAAAGATAGTCAAATAAATCTTAAAGGAAGTAGATTAACTTTTAACACCACAAATTTAGCCATTCCCTCAAAATCTATTCAAATGAACTCATTGAAAATGTACTTATTTACTTGACACAGAGACTTGCTGTGCAGCTTGGCTGGCCTTGAACTTGTGGCAATCTTATTGTCTCTGCCTTTTGGGTCCTAAAATATAGGTGCTCTCCAGCTAAGGGATTCAGCTAAGGCAGCGATCCATCTACCCATGAAAATGGAAACTTTTTTTTTTAAAAGATTTATTTATTTATATATATGAGAGACACACCAGAAGAGGGCATCAGGTCTCATTACAGATGGTTGTGAGCCACCATGTGGTTGCTGGGATTTGAACTCAAGACCTCCAGAAGAACAGTCAGTGCTCTTAACCGCTGAGCCATCTCTCCAGCCCCAACTTTTTTTACTTATAGGAAATTATATATCATTATATATCCCTGTTGTGCTTGTTGGCATTAATTATGGAATTTCTAATGGAATGCTTTAGTGGTTTAGATTTTAATGGTTCAAAAGTGTATAAGCTGGGCTTATGATTGTAAATACTTGAAAGCCTGGAGTAGGACTACAAGTTCAAAGTTATCTTGGGCTCTGAGTTCAGGGCAGCCTGAGCAAACGTAAAAACAGTCTGGAGACAGAGTTGTGGGGCTAGGGACAAAGGGCTGAGATAGGCAGTGGTCGAGCCCTTTCCTAGTATGTATACACGAGGCTCTGGCTTCAGTTCCCAGAAACACTAACACTGCTTGTACGTGCACTGCGTGCAGTCATATATGCTCCTATGTCATAGTTTTAAACCTACGGTGTGAAGAAAACATGTGCTGGTGGTGGTTCATGCGCTGCAGCCCTGCTGACTTCCTTCTTGTGCCTGCCTGACAGGAGCTCCCGGTAAATGAGGGGATAGAGCTGCTGCAGCTGGTTTTGAACTTTGAGATGAAGGATCCCCTCATCCTGTCCTGTGTCCTCACCAATGTCTCAGCACTCTTTCCATTTGTCACATACAAGCCTACCTTCTTGTCCCAGGTCTTCTCAAAGGTATGATCCCATCTTTACGAATTTTATTTTAAAGTATGAGTCCGGTTTTGTAACTGTTTGAAAGTGTGTGTTATAAACTGATGAAGGGGCAGGCGTGTTTTCGTGTGTTAGGTGGTTTGCCTGGTGCTTACATGGGTGAGATGCTGCACTGGTACCCTATTGTTGCGTACCACTGGGAAGGCACAGGCGCAGACACTGTGCCTTCCCACAGGGCATTGCAATGAGTAGATGCATCTCCGTGCTGGGAAACAGGAAAACTGAAGAGGCTTCCAAGTGTGCTGTTGGCTTGGTGGTGGAGATTTTGAGTCAGGAACAGCATGGATAATTTTTAGGTCTCTGATTTAGTGGTTCGTTTCATGGTAAGAGGCCCCACTGCATCTGAAGTTCATATAAAACCTTACAATTAAAACAGCTCTCAGCATTGATAGGAGATTAAATGTCTAGGCTTGAGGGGTGCCGAGATAAAATGTAGGCGTTATCTCGAGACTGAAAGTGTAATGAGGCTAGAGAGATGGGAAGAACACCGGCTGTTCTTGCCAAGGGTCGGAGTCAGTTCCTAGGACCCATGTGGTTCCTCACAGCCAGTGATGTAGGCATACATACAGGCAAAACACTCATGTACATAAAGTGCATAAGTATTTTTTTAAAGGACCAGGCGTTTAGCAGTGGTAAACAGGATCTGTGTGTACACTTGGAGACGTCCTGCTCTAGCCAGGAATCCAGTCTCCGCATCAGTGAAGGAGCAGCACAGAGGGCAAAGGTCCCACCCTGCCTATCCCAACAGAGAAAGCTAGCTAAAGGAACGAAGACCGCACTGCACTCAGTAGAAGCCCACTAAGCCTTGGGAAAGGTCCAGTGGGTTTCTTAAATTGCCCCTTGGGCCAGTGTTATTCCATTCTGGAGGCCAAGGCAGCACCCGCACTGCTGGAGGGAAAGAGCAGAGGGGCAGGTACCGAAAGGCTCGTGCAGATCAGAGCTGTCCTCAGCTGCGCTGTAGGCGATGGCATAGACTGATGGGTCTAGAAACCCCCCACCTCCTACTTTATAAATGCTGCAGAGGGAAAGTCAGGGCTCTCGAGCCTTCTGTAGACACCTGAGAAAGTGGATTGTGACCTGTAACGCCAGTGACCTCCTCCACCCTTCCCGTGCCAGCATGTGGATGCCAAGAACATACTCACAGGGTGGGCGGGAGGGAGCTGGTGCTCACTTAGAGACAGAGAGTAACGACTGTTGCTTTTCTTCTCCCTCAGCTCTTTTCATTTGTCACTTTTGAATCTGTTGGGGAAAGTAAGGTGAGACCACTGTTTTCCGTTTTGTTTGGGGTTATTTTTTGGAACAGGTCTTTCTATGTATCTCTGGCTGGCCTTAATTCGGCCTTCCTACCACTGCCCCCCAGTGCCAGGATTGCAGGCATACACAGCCATGCAAAGCCGCGGTATTGATTTAAACTGCTGGACTCTAACTTCTCATACGCTTAAGTGTGAGTCCCTCACACCCACACTTAACCTGGATTTCTGTGTATATGGACCGGTTAGCAAAGCGGATGGTCACAGGCGTCTCTCTGGAGGCGTCATCCTAGGGCAAGTCTGAACATAGGTTCATGGGGCTGTGACTCTGCTGACTGTTACATGGTCGTCAGGTGCACGAGAGAGCGGTATTTAGTGTCTCTGGGTTGGGGGTGTTTCTCTGCAGGCACCCAGGACTCGGGCAGTCAGGAATGTAAGGAGACATGCTTGTTCCTCCATCAACAAGATGTGTCGAGACTACCCAGACCTTGTTCTGGTAAGCTGCTGGACCCCGGCTGAGTCTGCTGGACCCTGTCTGACTGGTCTTGTGCAGATAGCTTTCTTGAGTTGGTCAGTTCTTCCTCTTTTTACATAGAACAGCGGTTCTCGGCCTTCTTAATGCTGCGACCTTTTAATACAGTTCCCCACATTGTGGTGACCCCCAGCTATAAAATTATGTTGCTGTTACTTCATAACTGTAATTTTTCTACTGATAGAGTTGTGATGTAAGTATCTGATATGCAGGATATCTCATATGCAACCCCAAAGCAGTTGTAACCCACAAGTTAAAACTGCTGTCCGAGTAATACAGGATTGAAGGTAATTGAATTCACCCCTCAAGATGAATGGCTCTTTTCTGTGTGAATGAAATGTTTTCAATCCCTATTGCAAATGGTTATCTGACTTTTGAGAGAGGCTAAATGCAGATTCTAGCCATTTTTTGTGGGGATTCTTCTAAAAGTTAACATTAGTCCACATTAAAAGGTCTCTTTGAAATTGCTTCTGTCAATGCACAGAAAAGGCTTTTTCTGTGTATAAGCAGTAGGTAGATCTTGGTGAATAGACCGTGACATCAGTGTTGGGAAGTGCCAAACAGAACCGCCCCTACCTGGTTCCGTGCTGTTCAGACAAGGAAGACTGTGACAAAGCTATTAAGTGGTGATTTTCTGGCATTCTTGACTGGCTCAACTCTCTGAAATCAGCCTTTCTTCTTTGTGATATGCAGCCCAATTTTGACATGCTTTATAGCCATGTGAAGCAACTCCTCTCCAATGAGCTACTCCTGACCCAGATGGAGAAGTGTGCCCTCATGGAAGCCCTGGTTCTAGTTAGCAACCAGTTTAAGGATTATGAGCGTCAGAAGTTATTCCTAGAGGAGCTGATGGCACCGGTGGTCAACATCTGGCTCTCTGAAGAAATGTGCAGGTATAGGGGAGTTGGGAGCCACTGACTGTGACAGCACTTGAGGAGAACTGGTTGGTATGTTTCCAGAACTGTGTCGTGGGGGCTGAGGATGCAGGGCTGTGCTGGCTGTCTTAGTGACATCATCTCATCTCAGAAAATGCTGCCTTGCTCTACAGTGCTGCAGTAGGAGTGGTCCGAGGTGGCTAGCACGTTCATAGGCACGCAACGCTGTGGCACGTTTGCAGTGCGCCCTCAGCACCTTTGGAGAAACGAGAGCAGCTAGGAAGGATCACAGTGGGATCTGCGGACATGGTGCCTGGGTTGTCCACACAGTGGAGAACCTGTTTCTCTTGTCACTGTTTTAATTTATACAATACACAGTGATAGTTGAGAGTGGGGAATTTTTTTAAAGGTTTATTGATTTATACTATGTATGTGAGTCCACCATCTCTGTCCTCAGATACACCAGAAGGGGCCATCAGATCTCTTTACAGATGGTTGTGAGCCACCATGTGGTTGCTGGGAATTGAACCCAGGACCTCTGGAAGAGCAGTCGGTGCTCTTAACCGCTGAGCCATCTCTCCAGCCCCGGGGAGTGGGAATGTTACCACAAACTTTCAGTGACAGCTTGTAATTCATGTGATGTAACTGTCTTGTAACAACCGCTGCTTGGTTTGGCTCAGCAGCACACACCTTTAACAGATAACCTGTCTCTCGGCTCTTTTTAACTTAGTTTCTCCAGACTGGGTCTACTGGAACCCAGGTTGGCCTCTAGATAACCGTGTAGCCAAGGATAACCTTGAACTCTGATCCTTGCCCTCTTTAGTGCTGGGATGACAAACCTGTGGTAATGATGCTTCATTTGCCTGCTGCTAGCCCTTGTGGAGGAGAGTGTCCTTCCTTAAAGGTGTGATGCATGGGAGCTGTGGTGGCATGTACCTTTAGTACCATCAGAGGTACACACCAATCTGGATTCCCTGTCAGCCAGTCCTGTCTCAGAGGAAGCAAACAAAATTTGGGGGGCTGGAGAGATGGCTCTGCTGATAAAAGAACATTTATTGCTCTTGTAGAGGACACAGGTTCATCCAGTTCCAAGCACCTACATGGTAACTCACTACCATTTGTAACTCCACCCCAAGGAATCCAGAGCCCTCTTCTAGCCTCTGAGGAATTAAACAGTCATGTGGTGCACAGGTATACATAGATGCAAGCAAGCATTCCCCCCATTTTTTTTTTTTTTTTTTAGATCATGATGTAGGGACTGGAGGGATGGTGTAGTGGTTAAGAAAGCTTACTGCTTTTTCAGACAACCAGAGTTAGTGCCCCGCACCAGGCTGACCTGCTCACAGCATCTGTAACAAGCTCTAGGGCACCCAGTGGTCTCTTGGCCTCTGAGATCACCTGCACTTCCATATACATACCCACACACAGGCGCACAGACACCAGCTTGTCTAAACAAAGATCACGATGTAGCTTTTCTCCCCTCACCTCAGAGCACTGTCAGATATTGACGCCTTCATTGCCTATGTGGGTGCTGATCTGAAGAGCTGTGACCCGGCTGCGCAGGACCCGTGTGGCTTGAACCGTGCACGAGTAAGACTCTCCTGGGAGTGGGAATTTGACTGGCAGGGGCAGTAGGTAGGGGTTTCATTTATCACGTTTCTCAGATTTGTTGTGTCTTACTGGTGAGAGACCCACGAGTCTCTCCTGCCCTAAGCTTCTCCTTTCTTTTCTTCTTTAGTCTTGAATTCTTGAGTTAGTTCTCACAGCAGAGCACATGGTCTTTTCTATGAAGTCATTATTTTGGCTTTAAGGATCCCTAAGTAGCTCGGAAGATGGAGGTGTAATGAGGAAGTAGGTCAGAACTTGGTCGCAGGGTGAGTCTTCCCTGCTATTGCTCTCTGGCATGTGAAGTCCTAGGTGATGGCCAAACCTTGAGAACCTGAGGTGAAAGAACTGTGGTGAAAGACACGTGATCAGCCTGGCATGAGGGGTTGGGGGTTAGGCTGCAAACTGGAGTCCTGGATGGAGGGTCAGGTAAAAATGGCAGTTTAAACACCTGGTGCTTGAGCTCATCCAAGCCACCCCTACCCCAGGGTCCTAAACCCCTGGAAAGACATCCTAATGAAAAGGAAGCTTCCAGAGCTTCCTACCACTGGTCCTGAAAACGGCAGTGAGAAGACCTACCTCCCTTGGACTGAACCATAAAGACAAGGACTGAGGTCTTGCCGGGGTGGGAGACACAGGCTTTTTCCCTGTCTCTGTCGCTGTCGCTGAGCTGTCACCTGAATACAAGTCACAATGCTTTTCCCCTTAAGCCCCGCTGTATTTTCCATTCTCCATAGATGAGCTTTTGTGTGTACAGCATCCTGGGGGTTATGAGACGAACTACCTGGCCTTCCGACCTAGAAGAAGCCAAAGCTGGGGGGTTCGTGGTGGGTTATACACCCAGTGGGAATCCAGTCTTCCGTAACCCCTGCACAGAGCAGATCCTTAGACTTCTCGACAATTTGCTTGCCCTCGTAAGGTGAGTCAAAGATATTCTTTGTTTTTATTTTAACCCTAAGAATCTCAAAAGTTTAATCTTTTATGTCTGATCGCACTGGTGGTATGAAATAGGTCCTGATTCTGTTGAGAGAGGAGGCTCTTTTTTTTTTGTCTTTTCTTTTCTTTCTTTTTTTTTTTTTTTTTTTAAAGATTTATTATATATAAGTACACTGCAGCTATCTACAGACACCCCAGAAGAGGGCATCAGATCCCATTACAGATGGTTGTGAGCCACCATGTGGTTGCTGGGAATTGAACTCAGGACCTCTGGAAGAGCAGTCAGTGCTCTAACCACTGAGCCGTCTCCAGCCTCAGAGGCTCTTCTCTCTAAGGGCAGTTGTCTTCCCTGGGTGAGGTATACTCTCGCTATAGACGTAATGGTGTTGTCTGTTATATCCTGTTTTGGTTTTTCAAGATGTGTCTCTCTGTGTAGCCTTGACTATCCTGAAACTCACTCTAGACCAGGCTATCCTCAAACTCAAAGAGATCCACCTCTGCCTCTCAAGTGCTGGGATTAAAAGCGTGCACACTACCAGCACCTGACTTTTTAAAAAATGCAGTCTGGTGGGTTTTGTTGTTGGTTTGCTGTTCTATTGTTGGTGCTGTGGGGCTGACGTGGATGGACCTTGTGCATCTGTGACCACAGTATACCACTGAGGTACATCTCCGCCCTTTCTTACTTCTTTATAGCTCATGCCTGCTTGAAGGCTATTTTGTCTACATTTTTACCGGGAAGGGAATGGCTTGTTGGAGTGGGACAGTTGGTTTCTGTAGGAGTATTTCTCCAGATGGTGTCCATGTGCACTAAAATGAATTTCTTACTCATGACTGAGCTCATGTAGGCCAGGCATCCATTGGCTCAGAAGCCAGAGGAGAGCTTGATGTCTTTCACCTCAGCTTGTGCCGTGCTTCACTGTGACACCTGTGGCATCAGCAGCCACCTGAGCCCTTGCTTAAAAAGCAGAATTAGGAACCCTCTGCAGACTCCGTATGTTAACAAGCTACCCTGGAGTTTGATGTACGCATGAGCAAGTTGGAAGCATTACCCTGGGTCACATGAGCTAACCTGCGCAAATGAAAGCTAGTCAGTCCAGGCTTACTGGTTATGAGAAGTGTGCTTTCAAACTTCATGTAAGTGAAGATACTACAAACACGCATCCTTGGCCTCTGACTTCTTTTGCTCAACATCATGGCGTGGGAGCCATGCAAGTTCTGTGTAGCTGAGGTCTGTTTTTTCTGTCTGTGTGGTATTCTGTGTGGCTGTCCTGTCTCCTACTGGCCCCAGTGGGCTTTTGGACAGATTATTAATAATACACATACAAAAATTTGATAATAAGCTCCTCTCGCCATCTCAGGAATGTACTTGTAAGATATTTGCATAATCTCTTTGGTTATACACGGGAGGGCAGAATTCCTGAGTTGTAAGTTATGTGTATTTTTAGTTTTCCTGGCGAGGGCGGCTTTCAGATATGGTTGTGATGATCATGCCCCCAGCAACTGTGAACAGGAATGGTGGAAAGTTTTTTGGTTCTTTCTTTTTGTTGCTTTTGAAGCAGTGTACCACCAGCCCTTTGTGTGTATGTGTGTGTTTGCAGTGTGTGTTGGGGGGGTGTTTGCACTAATGTACAGGTATGTGCAGAAGACAGAGACCCATGTCAGGGCGTCTCTCCATTGTTAATTCTCTGCTCTATTCTTTGAGACACAGTCTCCAACTTGAACCTAAACCTGGAAGTTTGTGAGACCGCCTGGCCAGAGAACCCCTGGGCTGTGCCTGTTTCTGCCCACCTCAGCCCTGGGGTTATGGGCGAGTGCTGGCACAGCAAGCACTTTATTCTCCAAGCCATCTCCCCAGGCCCCTTTTGTGTTTTATAGTTCACCGTGACCTTGAACTCTTGGTCCTTTTTCTGTCTTCCAACTGTTACCATACCCAGCTTAGGCTGTCTGTCTGTTTGTTATGGTCACATTTAATAATGAGTAAAAGCAGAGGTCGGGTATACTGCAAAGCCCGTTACAGCACATGTAATCAGATCACTTGAGGCTAAAGCAGGAGACTCTTAGGCACAAAACATTGTCTCAAAAACACCCAAAGCAAATGGGCATGTTTCACACGCCTTTACTACTAGTGTTCGGGAGCAGAGTCAGGCTGATATCAGCCAGAACTGGTCTTCAAGTTCTAGGCCAGCCAAGGCTGCATAGTAAGACTTTGTCTTTTTTTTTTTTTTTTTAAGATTTACTTATTTCTGTTTCATGTGCATTGGCATTTTGACTACATGTATGTCTGTATGAAGTTGTCAGAGTCCCTGAACTGGAGTCACAGACAGTTGTGAGCTGCCATATGGATGCTAGCAATTGGACCCAAGTCTTCTGGAAGGGCAGCCAGTGTTCTTAACCACTGAGCCATCTCTCCAGCTCCAAGACCTGAGAGAGAGAGAGAGAGAGAGAGAGAGAGAGAGAGAGAGAGAGAGAGAGAAACAAACAAACTATGGCTCATTTGCTCAGAGTCAATTTAAATTCATTCAAGTAATTATATCAGACATTATTTTATACTATTACCATGATCCTAAACTTCTGAGAGAATTTTGTTTCAGAAAGCAAAATACTACAAATTGAGCAGAGTGTAGTTTTGTTTTTGTTTTTATTTTTCTGAGAACCTTGCTCAAGTCAGGTTGACCTTAAACATACAATTTTCCTGTCTCAGTGTCAGACACTTTTCCTGGAGAAACAGTCGTCTGTCTTTGTTCCCTAGACAGGCACTAGTAAGAGTCTGCGTCGGTGAACGGGCGAGTTCATAGAGGTCAGCTGGGAGTGCAGGTGTCTCAGACGGCTTAGTCAGCAAAAGGCCTGTGCGTCCCTGGGGCGTCCCAAACGGCCTACAGCAGAGGGTGCCCTCCTTCAGGGACCGTTCACTGTTGAAGAAGCTTGGCTCACAGCCATCTGTAATGGGATCTGATGCCCTCCTCTGGTGCATCTGAAGATAGCCACAGTGCACTCATACAGAATAAATAAATAAGTCTTTAAAAACAAAGCAACAAGCCTATTAGAGGTCTTTACACTGAGCTCATCGCGTGGTAGACGGAACAGGAGGACAAGTTCAAGACCTGACTGTACAGTACAGCTAGCTCTGTGCTAGCCTGCTACCATCTGTACAGCTAGCTCTGGGCTAGCCTGCTACCTTCTGTGGGCTCCCCACAGAGGCCAAGGAACATGCCATCCCCTGGAGCTGGTTTCAAGAAGTTACTAATCACTGTGTGGATGCTGGGAATCAAAATTTTGTCCTCTCCAGGAGAACAGGTGCTCATGGCTGGTGCGCCATCTCTTAGGCCTTTGTTGTTTCTTTTTAATATTTGCTCACTTTGTAAGCTCAGGCATGCCAACGGGGTCAGAGAACAACTTAGAAGAAGTTGTGGGGTTTTTTTTTCTTCTTCTACCCTATTGGTCCTAGGGATTGAACTCAGATCAAATCAGTCTTAATGGCAAGCACCTTTACTGCTGAGCCATCTCACCAGCCCCAGCCCCACACATGTTTTCTTCACATCTTTATTCTGCAAGTGGATCCACTCCCCACCCCCACATGGAGGCATGGACTTTATTAGCTTAGGCTGCCCAGGGTCAGGATTCTGAGCATCAGTTTCCCACCTCCGTCTGCCGATAGCTCTGTAGGAGCCAGGGATGGGGCAGCAGATCTGTCCCTAACACTCGGGAGGGTGGAACAGGAGAACAAAAACTCCAGGGTAGCCTGAACCACAGAGTAGACCCAGTCTCAGAAGAGAAAGCTCTCACAGCCACTGACACGCTGGGAGAACATTTTCTAGGATTATGAAACCTCTGGACTGGCACGAGACTAAGGCTGTTTAGAAACTTCTTTTAAATCCTCTATTAGATTGTGGAAAGAAAAGCACTCTGCTGTATTTTTTTTTTTTTTTCATTTGATTTGTTTTTTAAGAAAGGACATCTCTACATAGCCCTGGTTGTCCTGAAATTCACTGTGTAAGACTAGGCTGGCCACTAAGTTATTGAGTTCCTCTTACCTCTACCTCCTGAGGGTTAGGATTAAAGGTGTGCACCACCATGCTGGTCTGATATTTTTAAACTCCAATAATTCATGAAGTGATAATCACTGGTTCTCATTGCCATGTATGTATTCCATGCCATACATAATTGTAGGCTGGAGTGTTCTGTGACTGTCGATGTAACATGTTTGTTGCACTGTATCCACTACAGTCTCAGTGCAGCTGCATGCACTGTGGTGTCCATCTCATGGTTGGTCTGATGGGATCCCTCTTGTGTGCATTACTGACCAGCACGTCATTCTGTGATGCATGTCTGTCTGTCAGTGCTCGATACTGCAGATGTCCTAAAGTCACCTTTCAGGAGAAGCATAGGATTCCCAGCTTGATCCTTGGGCTTTTATTAGAAAGTTCAAAGGTCACTATGGCTGTAGAGTAAGTTCAAGGCCAGCTTAGCTTGGGCAAGTTAACAAGATCTCACCTCAAAAGGGAGTCATCTAAAGTGACTCACACTTGTAATTCCAGAAGGTAAAATGGGAAAAATCTCTGAGATCAAGGCCTGCCAAATTTGTATAGCAGGCCCCAGGCCAGTATTAATGTCTAATATTAATAAGACATTTTCCCCCTTTTTTAAGTCAACAGAAAGCTGAGGTGACTAGAGAAATGGCTCAGAGCTTAAAAGGCACTTGCTGCCCTTTCACAGGACTGGGGTTTGGTTCATTGCACCCCATCAGGTAGCTGATAACTACATCCAGCTCCAGGGGATCTGGTTCATCTTCTAGCCTACCAGGGCACAGAAGCTCATGTGGTCTACACACACACATCATAATTAAATCAGTGACTGTTTTAGAGTTGGTAAACCCAGTGGGTTTTACAGTCCTGGGTCCTGGGTTTGGTCCCTGTCTCCAGAAAAGCAAGGGTGGATGTGGCTGTTGACTGTGCAGTGAAGTAGTTAGTATGAGCAGGAGTCAGGCAGGTCCTGTTCCTAGTCCTTGTCCCTTGGTAACACATGGCATTTTGATGGGGAACATGTTTGAATTTTTTCCTCTTGGAAGCTGTGCTGACGTTTGTCAGGTCTGTGCTCCATAAACAGAGACAAGGAAATGAAAGGTGGGTCATACCGCTCCTGTCCTGCTCTGGCACATTCGTGTCACGGACATTTCTCTCATTGGTGTGGTGATTTGAAAGTGCTTGGCCCATAGAGAGTGGTACTTTTAGGAGGTGTGGCCTCGATGGAGTCAGTGTCACTGTGGGGTAGGCTTTGAAGCTCCACCCAGTGCGGAAGAGGCTGTCTGCTCCTGGCTTTCTTTAAAGACAGAACTCTCCATTCCTCGAGCACGGGTGCTGCTGCGCTTTCCACTATGATGCTAATGGACTAAAAGTCTGAAGCTGTAAGCCAGCTCCGGTTAAATGTTGTCCTTATAAGAGTTGCCTTGGTCGGGGTTGGGGATTTAGCTCAGTGGTAGAGCGCTTGCCTAGCCAGCAAGGCCCTGGGTTCGGTCCCCAGCTCCGAAAAAAAGAAAAAAGAAAAAAAAAGAGTTGCCTTGGTCATGGAGTCTGTTCACAGCAGTAAAACCCTAACTAAGACCGTTAGGTACCACCAAATAGTCAGAAAACTGGGAGTGTCCTGCATCAACTCAAGCCTAAACGGATTTTGCTTTAGAGTCATATTGTTGTGGCTGTCCTTCGATCTCAGGATTTGATGTGTTATTAGGCCAGGGAGATCGTACACAATGTAGTTAACACTTCAAGAGTGCATCTTTCTCTGGAGAATCCTCATTTTTTTCTTTGTTTTTGTTGCCTTTCTTGAGGGTAGTGATGATGGGGGAATCTGCTTGGAAGGCTAGCCAGATGTTTACATGACGCCCTTATTTCTTTCAGAACTCACAATACTTTATATACACCGGAGATGCTAACCAAAATGGCAGAGCCTTTCACCAAGGCTCTAGATATCGTTGAATCTGAAAAAACGGCAATATTAGGTAAGAAGGCTTTACCTCCCTGTCAGGTTCATCCTAACCTCCCCTGACCAGGTCTCTCAATTTTCACCCTGATAGAATCACTCATTCTTACCTTTGATAAAGACAGAAATGACAAAATAGTCTTAAATGTGGACTCTGCTAGGAAGGAAAGAGGCAGGTCCTTGGGAGAGTGTCAGTTTGGAGGCCTAACCTGTTTGTCTGGGAAGTTCCTTCCTGAAGGACTAGTGAAAGTTAACTATGTCAAATGCAGGAGAGATTCTGGGTTAACTGTCGTGGACCTGGCCCTGGGTCTCGTACCCAGTTGCAGGAAGATGGGAGGAGGAGAAAGGTGTAACAACTTCACGATGGTTTTAGTACTCTGCTGACTGGAATTTACGGCCACTGCTTTGTAATGTACACCTGTTCACATACACGCCTGCTCTTGGCTGTTGGCTCTTTGGGAAAAGCATGTTCCCAGCCCATTTCTTATTTGTAGGATTACCTCAGCCTCTCTTGGAAATCAATGACCACCCTGTCTATAGAACCATTTTGGAAAGAATGCAGCGGTTCTTCGGCATCCTCTATGAAAACTGGTAACGGCCCAGCACTGCTCCACGAGTCCTCACTAAACACTCATTCTGTAGGGAAGCTAACACAGACTTTGGTGGGGAATTCTGGGGTAGGGGTGAGGTGGGGCAGGCAGTAGAAGGGAAGTTGGTGTTCATTCTATGGAGCAGCCTGCTTTCCTACATCGCACCTTACTGTGTCACCTCACAGCCCTGGCTGTGACTTGAAGTTTACACTCACTGTGTCCGTGCTCATGCATAGCGATGAGCCAAGAGTTAAGAGGGGAGTGCGTCTGCTCTCATCTGAGTGCTTGTCCTCTCCTCCTCGTGGGCAGTGGGAGGCAGCTAGCCAGGTCTCTGTTCTGGTTACAGGGCTTAGTGATGCCCAGCACATGCACACCACACTGAGCTGCAGCCTCGGTCTACCAAGCACTGCAGGACCCTTGAGCAGGTCTGACAGCACTGAGTACCAACACCAGTGACTTTGCCTTACAGTTACCACATCCTAGGGAAGGCAGGCCCTTCCATGCAGCAAGATTTCTACACTGTGGAGGACCTTGCTACCCAGCTCCTTGGTTCAGCTTTCGTCAACTTGAACAATATTCCTGACTTCCGGCTCAGATCTATGCTTCATATCCTCAAATGCCCTGACAACCCAGAGGCCAGAAAACTAGAGAGAGGAGTGAGAGGGAGGGAGACCTGACTGCAGGGAATGGTGGGACAGTAGACTTGAGTGAGATGGGGAAAACAGGAAGGCGGCTCCAGTGAGGGGGGGTATTTTACAAACCCTCAGAGGGCCTCTCTGGAGATAATTATTGTCTTCCTACTTCTGAGAAATACAACAGTTTATTTCCTTTTCTACAGTTTGTTCAGTGCTTCTTTTTAGTCGGTTTGGATTCGCCAGGGACGGTATATATGTAGTTTAGGCTAACCCTACACATGCTGCCCTCCTGCCTTAACCTCCTAAATGCTGGATTCTAGGCATGAACCACCTGGGTTTTGTATTTATTTATTTTAGAGTTCTCTCTTCGGCCTATGCCTCCTAAGTATTGGCTGCTACCACTCCTGGATTTATTTTGTTTTGGTTTTGAGTAACAATCTCAGTGTTCTCCAGGCTGACCTGGAAATCTTGGGCTCACCATCTTCCTTAGCCTCCTGGTAGCTGGAGCTACAGATGAAGGCTGGTACAAAAGAACACTCAAGACTTCGTCTTCATCCAGAGCCTTTTGTGTAGGATGTCTTTTAAGTCTCCTCAGCAGCGCAGGCCTGGGATGTACAGCTAAACAGAAAAGGCAGTTAGACTGATGCACAAGACATTGAGTATTTGCAGCTTAGGATTCCAGGTCAAGCAGGAGTGGTTTTCCTGCCAACACAGGACATGGTTGGCACTCGAAAGCCCTGTAGTACTGCCCAGTAGTGCAGCTTGTTGGCTGGAGAGAGAACGGCCTGCTCATGTGAGGAACTCCTTAACCTGCGGCAGCACGTGTCTTCGTGAAGCCCCTCGTGCTCTTCTGCCCCCCAGAACACTACGAGACCCTGATATCTCCCATCCTTGGACCGCTCTTCACCTACCTTCACATGGTAAGTGGGTCGGCGCAGTGGGCAAAGAGAACTGGGGAGATGGCTTAGGCGCCCATAAAGTGTAATGACGTGAATGTAGATCTCCAGAAGACACACGAAAGCCAGGCGTGTTGCCACACATCTGTAACCACACAGCATCTGGAGCTCTTTGGCCCAACAGACTATGATAATTGATAAGCTCCAAGTTCGGGGAGATTCAAAACTATGATGAAGATGGATAGAGGGAAACACTTCATCTCCAGCCTCAACACAGGTGTGCACATGGTCCGTACAGAACACCAGATGCACACACAAAGGTGCATGGCTGCTCTGGAGTCTTACCCTAAGGGGCTCCTGAAGTGCTCCCCCAGCGCCGACATGCCGTCTGTGAGGTGTCTCCCCAGCAGGTGATTGCTGCTGTGTGTAGAGCAGCCCCAGAGAAGCAGGCAGCTTTGTTGCTACGGGGCACCTTCAGTCCTGCTTAAGTCCTCCAGTGAGGAGAGATGATCAAAGGACTGTTTCCTCTGCATCTGCCCATGGCTCTAGGATGAAGCAGTAGACAGCTTGACAGAGAGCAGATGTTTCCAGAGAGACCCAGAACTCCTCATGTGTTAATCAGTTTCAGCACAGACCGGTTGACACTCTGTCCTTGTCAGTCAGCAGAGCAAGGCTATAGACACCGTACCTCCTTGTCACTGTATTTGGTCTGCCTGGCTTGGGAGATGTTACAGGAAGGTGACTGACACATCCCTGAACCCCTTAGATTGGCAATAAATGCAAATATTGAATTCTTCAACACTTGTAACATAGAAGTTTGATATCTGTTCCAACAATTCAACTCTTTCCTGTCTTGACTAAATCAAAACTTTAGGTTGGCATAATGAGTTTCTTTCTGGGTAATTAGTTGGGCCTATAGTTCACCTTAATGGCTGTGTGTTACACCTTACATCTATAATCCCAGCACCAAGGAAGCTGGAACAGGAGGATCACTCACACGTTTAAGGCGAGCCTGGGATTTATAGTGAGTTCTTGGACAGCCTAGACTACAGATAAGAAGAAAAATTAGTAGTAGGCCATGTTCTCCAGCCTCTGTCCATTCTAGCACTTGTCTTGTCTCTCCAGAGGCTTTCTCAGAAGTGGCACGTCATCAACCAGAGGAGTGTCCTGTGGTAAGGAGTACCCCTCCTGGGTGGGTGAGCCAGCAGCCAGCTTCCGGTGGGGAAAGGAAGAAGGGGCAGGCAGGTTCTGGCTATCCTGTGGCTAGAATGGCAGTGGTTTATAACCACCTCCAGCCTAGATGGGAGGCAGTTTGTCTGGACAGGCTGTTACCAGTGAGTGGGCAGATACTGAACTCAAACCTTTCTGTGGGGGGGGGGGGTCTTTCCCCCTTACCTCTCCTGAGCCCTCCATTATTCCAACCAAGCAGTCTCAAGAGACAGTGTCCTGCAGTGGACTGCTGCTGATCCCTGATAACAGCTTCAGAACACAGACATAGGGAGAGACAGCATAGAATTGGCCTTGGGGAAGGGCAGGTGCGGGTCACCACTTTTCTTGTCCTCGGCGCTTTTGCTCTTTCATGGAATGTGTCCCCTGGTTCTTGGCAGTGGAGAAGATGAGATTGCAGAGGACAACCCCGAATCTCAAGAAATGCTGGAGGAACAGCTGGTGAGGATGTTAACCCGAGAAGTCATGGACCTAATCAGTAAGTGACTTGTGGGGACCAGGGAAGCTGCTCACCCGGCCACCCCAAGGCTGAAGGATGACAAGTCAGTCTCTGAATGAAGTGTTCACAACCAAATAAGAAAGGGATCCAAAATGAGAACTTGAATTAATGTTGGCAACAACTTTCTAGCTAGATAAAATAAGAAAAAGCTTAATTCTTGAACATGGATGTCAATTTCTATGTTCAGAAATGTTGACAGATTCAATACTAGTCATTTATTGTCAATCCAAAGTAGTTAGGGATATGTCAGTCACCTTCCCTAAGAGTAGTCTGTGATGTCCCCCTAGCTGACTGACTGGAGGAGGGACCCCCTGTCTGGTTGGGGTCCTCAGAATACCACTTTCTATCGGGGAAGCTGATTTTTATTCTTGGACAGTATCTGCCCACCAGCCTTCATGTGGCCAGCGATGGCCTGAGATAGTTGGTGAGAGGAGGCTGTTATGGAGTGGGTAGACGGGACCTTCTCCTAGCCTAGGAACTGTGCTCTCTCCTAGTGGCTTGTTGTGTGTCAAAGAAGACTGCCGAGCACACTGCCACTCCCACTGCGGATGGAGACGGTAAGTAAGCAGTGGCTCAGCCCTTAGAGAGAGACAGGACAGACCTACCATAGTCTCGTGCTGCCCCGCTTGCAGTTTCCTTCTACCATGACATGACCCTCTCCACTCATCAGTCTCCGCTCATGTTATCTCCTCCACCAGTCTTCATGTCCGGTCTGCGAAATGCCACATTCCCAAGCACCTGTGATCGCCTGCACTGTTTCCGTTTAATTCCTTGCCTGTCCCCCTCGCTGTGGGCTGTCTTAGGGAAGGGACCAAGCTATTCCTCCTGTCCTCCAGTAACAAAGTTCATGCCTGGTAGCATGAGCACTCACATGCGACATACCCTAGTGTCCTCAGCCACTCACCACCCAGACGCTCCTGTAGTGCTCGCTCCCAGGCGTCATCCACATCCCTATCTAGGTTGTCACTCCTTCATGGACACTTAGAGGGCAGTGTAGCACTGCTCAGTACTGGCTGGCTAGGGCTTTCAGCTCGGGTGTTCCTCTTTGCTGAGGAAGAATAGTGCTTAATGTTCCACATTGTTTACAGACGAGGAGATGATGGCCACCGAAGTAGCCCCTTCGTCTGTTGTGGAGCTCACAGACCTGGGCAAATGCCTGATGAAGCATGAGGTGGGTGCCTCTCTCATCCAGCTTGGACTTTCCTGCTCTGGGCAGATGCTCTCAGTACACTGCTGCAGATTCCTGGTGTTTGGCTTCTGTAGCCCTGAGCTTTTGTCTATCCCTCACACAGCTATTTCTACCCCCACCCCAGCCTTCGCTCTCTCTTTTTCTAAAAGAAACAAAATCTCACCTTGTCTGGCCTGGAACTCACTCAGTAGCCCAGGGTAGCTGCTGGGACTAAAGCCCTGAATTGGCGTCTAGGGCAACCAGAGGTAACGGTGCTTAACCCCATTATAATCTGTCTTTCCTACACAGGATGTTTGCACAGCACTGTTGATCACAGCATTTAATTCCCTGACCTGGAAGGATACCCTGTCTTGCCAGAGGGCGACCACACAGCTCTGTTGGCCTCTCCTCAAACAGGTGTGCTTACTCACCTCACTCCTTTGTGTGGTTGGAGGGTGGGCCTCAGGCCACAGCGTGCTAGGGAAGCACTTCACCACTGAGCTAAGCCCAAGTCCCTTTCCCTTTTATTTTGACTGAAGGGTCTGACTAACTTTACCCAGCTAGCCTTGAGTTCACTGCTTCATCCCCAGGAGGCCATGTCTTTGCCAGCCTGCCTCAGTCTTAGTAGCTGAGCTCACAGACCTCAAGCCCGGCGGTTACCTTTGTACTGCTGTGACGCCATTCACCTAACAGACTAGCTGAAGTCAGGAGTCTCAGGTTTCAGTCCATGGTGATAAAGTGTGGTTGAGTTCACTGTGGTGACAGCTACTCACCACACAGGAAGCAGAGAGCACAGGCCAGAACCAAGGGTGTGCAGTATAACCATTAAAGGCCTGCCCTGCTGAGTCAAGCTCCCCTCCCTTATTCAGAGTAGCAGGAGACGGAGTGTCGAGCACAGGGCAGGGGCTCTTCACTCTGTCAGTTAAGTCAGGCTAGAGGAGCGAGTCAGTGTGAGGACTGGGGTATGGCCCCTTCCGAGGTTGGCGTGGCTCCTGAGCACAGCTGTCTTCCCAGGTGATGTCTGGGACCCTGCTCGCAGATGCCGTCACGTGGCTCTTCACCAGCGTGCTCAAAGGGCTGCAGATGCACGGGCAGCACGACGGGTGCATGGCTTCCCTGGTCCACTTGGCCTTCCAGATATACGAGGCACTGGTAAGTGTGCCAGGCGGGGTGGCTGGCAGCCTAGTGCTTCACTTTACCTTGCTCCCCAGATCCTGAGCTGTGGCATCTGCCACACTGCCTGTGCTGCCCCTGAGAAGTGGGTGTGGCGTGGATCCAGTGAGCTTATCCCCATTTAACCAGCGCCCCAGGTACCTAGAGATAAGAGCAGTAATGGAGCAGATCCCTGAGATAAACAAGGAGTCTCTGGACCAATTTGACTGCAAGCTTCTAAACCCCTCCCTTCAAAAAGCAGCTGATAAACGACGGAAGGACCACTTCAAACGCCTCATCGCTGGCTGCATTGGGGTGAGTCATGCACCCATTAGGGCTTGCAGTCCCACACAGTGGTGGTTGTCTTAGACTGCTGCAGGTAAACTCAAAACCAGCTAGTCACTTGACTGTTCTGTGTCCAAAGTGTGTGTGTGAGGGTGTGGTGGTGGAGGTCCTCTAACCCACAGCCTGGACCCAGCAAACTGGTCACTGCCTGTTCTGACAGTATGTGGGTGGGGGTGGGGGTGTGTCTAACTCATCCTGGACTCAGAATCCATTTTCTTTTTTGTTTCCGACAGAAACCCTTGGGAGAACAGTTCCGAAAAGAAGTCCACATTAAGAACCTTCCCTGGCTTTTCAAAAAACCCAAACCAATGCTGGAGACAGAAGTGCTGGACAGTGAGGAGGGTGGACTGGCCACCATCTTTGAACCCTGAATCAAGCTTTTGGGCATCCTTCTCCGGCCTCGGTTGTCATCTCTTCTTCCCTGTGTAGCTAATTTCTAGGCCCTCCTCACACTGCCACCTCACTTCCCACCGAGTCAGCCTGGAGGAGCTCAGATCCAGGTAAAGCTGGAGCAGAGTGGGTCCTGTGAGAGGGCCTGAGTCATCCCACTAAAGTAAAAGGGTATTGGGACCTCCACCATTCCAAGGAGGTGGCCTGGGAGTCGGCAGCCACCTGCAGTGTGGGCTTCTCCAAGAAAAGCTAGAGCACCATGGCTTTGCCCAGAGCAGCTGCACCAGTGCAGACAGGAGGACCAACCAGGGTGTCGTGCCCAGCCCCACTGACCTGATCGTCCGTGTGCGCAAGGGCTCAGCCGGTTTCCTTTGGACGGCACTTGAGCTCCTTGCCATGGGGCTTTCGGGATCCTCCTCCACTCCAGGGGCATGTCTGGCCGAGGTGCTACATGCTGACCTGTGTCTGGCCAGCTTCCTCGTCTCAACCTAAAGCTAGAATCTGGTCGCTTGGTGGGACCGTGGTACAGGCTATTGCTAAAGTCTGAGCACACCATCCAGGGACAAGAGCTGGGCAGAATTCCTTAGAGTGGACATCTTGCCCTTCTGATGGACCCTGGAGGGTTCCCCAGTGACACACCAACCATACGAGAGTAATCAGACCAAGGAGGCTTCTGACGAGTGAGCAGAGCCACTGTCCCTCCTGGGACTAGCTGAGTCCGGGTGCCTTTGAGAATCTCAATGGTCTTTTAAGCTTCTGAAGGTCAAAAAGCGTTCCAGTCATTGCCAACACTTTTGGTCCCTGGAAAGGGAATGAAGCAAACAAAGATGGGTGTGGGACCTAGTCCTGCCTATTGTGACAGGCAGATGTGACCTGTGTGTCTGTATGCTAACAGGCCCACTGTCCACCCAGCCCCAACTTTGACCTGGTGTGGGACACAGGCAGGCATGGTAGAGTTGGAGTCAGAGCTAGGAAGTAGCTACTAGGATTCGAGGTCACTGTCTGCTCTACAGCTGCACAAAGCCGGCCGTCCTCCTTCTGCGTGGTGCTTGGGGTCTACAGATTGTAAGGTGAGCTCAGTATTTCCCTCCAGATTTGATAGCTGCCTACTCCTGTCTGCTTAGGGCTACGGAGGATGTAGTTGTATTTATTATGTTGTAATATTTTTAACATCCTATGACTTCATGCTAGAGATTTTCTATTGTTTATAGAACTTTTGTAGAAATGCTAACTCTAAAGTACATGTGCATGTCAGTAAAACCTGTTTCATACAGAAGGCCCTATTTTCCTTCTTCAACCCAGTGACTCCAAGCATCCTGTTAGGGGACAACAGAGGGACAACAGAAAGACTGTTGACGAGTCACCCAAGCTATCAAGCAATCAGGTCCCTGACCACCAAAACCTAAGTCTGTCTCTCCTAGGCTGACAGTGGCGACACAGCTGGGACTAATGACAGCTCTTTCCATTGGGAGCCTGGGAGATGCACAGTAGCGAGCTTCCTGTGTCTTCCCCTCTGCTGGAGCTGTTGTAATCTGGCCTTTCTCAGACAGCTTTAGTAAACCCAGTCCTTATTATTGCCAACCTGCTCTGAGGCAGGGCTTCTTACTAGACAAAAGTCAGCCTGAAAAAACTTTTAAGATCAATTTATTTACAGCAAAGGCCTTACAAAGGCATCTTAGTCTGTGGCACATTTAATAAAATGTAGTAACTAGAAATGAGACTGAAATCAGACCTCCAGTTAACACCGGGCATAGCGGAGCAGTTGGGAAAAGGTCACACTCCAAGAGCAGCCAAGCCCTTCCAGAAGTACTGTGGAAGCCTCAGTCCATCTCAACTGCATCTAGTTCATCCAAGAACCGCCGGCACTTCCCCATCAGGATCTTGATAGCTTCACTCACCAACACATCTGGTGGCAAAACCCCAGTTGACTCCACAGAAACTAGAGAACAAAGAAAACACTCAGTCCAGCAGGACTTACCTTTTATAGGCCAGTTCTAAATCCTATCCAGAGAGTACTACCGTCACTCACAGATGTAATGGTCCCGAACACGGGCAAGCCGCACGGCCTTCTTGAGCTTCTCATGACGGAAGATCTCCCTGCTGAAGGTATCCAGCCGAGCGTTGGCAACCCTGGCCACCTTTTTACCTAAGGAAAACAATACCACACCTTGCCTATTAAGAACTTTCCTTGTCTGTTACCTTCAAACAAAACACCCTTGGGTCTCAATCACCAAAAGCACACCTTGTACTTCCTGCACCTCAATCACGCCGGGTGAGAAGCACTGGCTCAGCTCCTCGGCTGCTTCCCCTTCCACAGGTTCAAGCAGGGTGATGTCCGGCAGGAGCCTGTAGCTGGCTGTGGCCACCGGTGAGAACTTGGCATGGTCTTTGCCTGGGACAACACAAACACGTTGGCTTTCTGCCTGTTGGTGCCACATCCTACTGCACCACTACAGTCAGACTCACGGGGTTCTCACCGATGCCCTTGACGCAGTGCATCATCAGGTCAATCTCCTGACCGGGCCGAAGCTGGGCAATGAGGATGTCGTCATGCACAGGGCGAACCGTGCCCTCCGGGAAGACATCAGCCTGGTTTCCCAAGGGCACCCACGTCATGTGCCTGGTATAAACTAGAGGGAAAATGTCAGAAACCCCAGATCCTACAATTGCCCACCCAGGCTGGTGGGCCCTCTCAGCACCGCTCACCTTTGTGGTTCACATAGAGTTCATTGGGGTCGGAAGAATCCTTAGCAGCACTGGGGTTCCTGGTACACCTGACCTGCAGCCGAAACTGTAGCGTATCTATCTCTGTTCCCTCCTCCTCTCCTGTACAGGGAGAAGCAGCAGGGTTGGTTTGGCTCTGAGATAGGGTTTCACAAGCCCTGTCTATCCTGGAATTTGCTGTGTAGACCAGGCTGGCCTTAAACTTCTGCCAGTCCTGGGAGTAAAGATGTACACCACCATGCCTGCCTGGCCCTACTAGCTCTAGTAACAGGCTGACAAGAAGCCTCAGAGTGAGGGTGCATGCTCGCTTAAACCCACAGACCCAACTTCAATCCCTAGAAACCATGTAAAGGTGGAAAGAGCCTCTGAGCGCTGCTGGCACTGTGCTAAGAGTGAGGGCGCAGCCGTTCTCACAGGCGAAGGCCCATGTACAAGAGCCAACTAAGATCACAGTTAATTAGGCCTGGGATCTGAGCCCATGACAGATTCCAGGACAGTTCTGCCTAACTCATAATCTCAACCTCTCAGCCTCACCTGGGTTCCGATATTCAAAGAGACGTGGATCAGCAAGAATGGGGATGAGCCCCAGGCGGTGAGCAAGGATCTCATCCTGGACGATGGATGTGTTGTTATACACCAAAACCTTTTCCACAGCCATTGTTGGCACCTGCCCAAGGAAGCAAAATGATCTACCTGACCTCCACCCATCCCCTACCTGGAAAAACAAGGGGCAGCCCTTTTTAGTTTTGCCCTTCAGATTTGATACAAGGTTTACTATGTAGCCCGGACTGCCCTCTGAAGTGTTCATATTATAGGTGTTCATATTATAGACTGCCCGGGAGTCTACAGATGGGTGAGTTTCCACACTCCAGTCCACGACTTCTAATACCTCAGCTAACAGAATCCTCCGGAAGGCATTGGCAATGGCAGCATCAATCCCCACCATGTCGAACTCCAGTGTGCTCTCGTCCATATGCACCACGTCCACACGGAAGTTCTAGAGGGGTAGGGAAAGCCCAGTGGGTGGGAAACCTGTTCCTCTTGTGTGAATCCATCCTACCCTGGCACTATCCCTCATGATCATCAGTAGACATTTTGTCTCTAGTCCCACTGGGAGGGCAGTGCACTGTTTCTTGTTTACGTTTTTCAAGACATGGTTTTTCTGTAGCCCTGGCTGTCCTAGAACTCACTCTGTAGACTAGGCTGGCCTCAAACTCAAAGATCCACCTGCCTCTGCTTCTTTTTTTTTTTTTCTTCTTTTTTTAGGAGCTGGGGACTGAACCCAGGGCCTTGCGCTTGCTAGGCAAGTGCTCTACCACTGAGCTAAATCCCCAACCCCCTGCCTCTGCTTCTTGAGTGCTGGGATTAAAGGTGTGTGCCACTATGCCTGGCTTCCCAGATAGTCCACAGACCACCCAGCGAAGCTACTGTACAAAAAGCAGAACTTCCCACCTATTTAAACCATTTGATACTTGCATTTTTAAATATCTACTTTTCCTTATCTAAATTTTCTCTTCCACCCAGTAAATGTTACTTTCTCCCAGGTTCTAAATCCCCTGGGTGACCTTCATGCTGCTGACTCAAGCAAGGGCATAGCAGCTCCTGACCTTGGTCTGACTTCAAGCATCACCACTCGACCCGTAGACTTCGCAAACAACTGTGCCATCGCCCTCGTTCTCCCGCTTAGCAAATGACACAGCCAGCAACACAGTTTCCCAGTGCGGCTGGAGTTAAGAGCACTTACTGCTCTTGCAGAAGAATGGATTTGGTTCCCAGCACCCAGTGGGACCTCCTCACACTGCTGGGAACAGTGGTGCACAAATACACATGCAGGCAAACATACATACCAAGAAAAGGTTATCCGTTCCTCAAGCCACAAGGTCCTTTCTCACACTGCCCTCACCACAGCAATGGTTCGCATCAGCTAGTTACTACTCTCACTCCATTACCACCATCTGCAGTTCATCCATGCCCCCAATTTCAGCCTCCATACACTAGCTGGCAGATTCGCCAGATTCATTCCTTCCCAGCTATCAAGATTGCAAAATTTTATCAGTCTACTGAAAAATTCTAACGGGGCATGGTGGCTCATGCCTTTAATCCTGTGCACGGGAGGCAGAGGCAGGTGGACCAATCTGAGTTTGAGTCCGGCCTGGTCTACAAAGGGGTGCCAGGGCAGCCAGGGAACCCTGTTTCAAAAAGACATAAAAATAAAAATCTATCACCCACAGAGTCTAAAATGCATTCCAATCTTATCTACTGCTCATGCTAGTGGACTTACATTCTGACAAAAATGAGCTGCTGCAGCTGACTCAGAGCAAACCTTATACAAGCGTTTATAATGAAACTCCAATTAGGCCTTCACCGCTCAACTTTTATTCATAGTTCAAAGCTTAATTCAAATGTCACTCCCTAACTACGTCCCTTCAATTGGCTGGACTAAGTGCATCAATGATTCCTACCCCATCCCAGCATCTTCATCGCTATTTTATTATACTGAAATAACTTGTTTGTGGCCCATTACCCCACCGAGAGCAAACAATTTATTCCACAAACAGGGGCGGTGTCTGACGGCCCGTCCATGGATCGCCTAATACATACATGTTTCATGAAAACAGCGATCCCCAACCCAACCTGTGAGGTCTGGCCCCTCAAGCCGTCTGGACACTTCCAGCCCTACCCACCTTCTCGAACCGGTCCTGGTCCCAGGCATCATCATAACCGGAGTAGTTACCGGGAAAGTCAGTGGTGTGGACCTAGAGCCAACAGAAAGGGCAGTAAGGCCAGGCCATACACCAGGCCTCCTCTCTCCCGTGCCTCCCCCATCCCTCCCGCGGTCCGATCTCTTACATTGCGAACCCCAAACTCTCCCAGAACCACGCGAGTCCGCATTTCCTCCACTGCCTGAGCAGCCGCCATCTTCCACCATCCGCCGTGAGAGGAGGCTCCAAGTTAGCGCGTGCGTGCTAGCGGCCCGCCTCCGTCTCCGCGGCAACGTTCCGTCTCCGGCAATCTTCACTGTCGCGATATCTTGTCCCGCCTCTGTCCACGTCCTTCACTTCCGGACGTCAATTGGGGCCAAACATCCGGGTTTCTCACTTTTGCGTTCCGGCTGGTCCTACCTCGCCCAGTCGCTCCTCTGAACCTTTCCTTCCCTCGGGCCCAGGTCTCACACTATTCCCACGAGCGCTAGCTTCAGCGACGGGAAGCCTCGAGGGACATGGCGACTCAGGCGGCGCCGGCCAGCGGCGTCCGAAATGGTGCTGGCCCGGAATGGGGAGGCTTCGAAGAAAACATCCAGGTATTGAGAGCTCTTGCTGCCAGCAACTCCCCGGGCTGGCGGCCGAGTGTGGTTGCTATTTTTTCTCGCGGCGTGGAAGTCGGCTCCATTGCCACACTGCCTGTCCTCTTTCAGTCTTCCACGCGAAAGTGTGTAGAGCTTGTGCTGGCGTGAAAGGGCTAGACTAAGGTTCGAGTCTCTGTACCTGCCCAGGGCTTTGCAGACGGGTTGGGGGATCTGCCTGGATCAGGCATAGTATGGGACTACAGGATAGAATTCACTGGCACTTCCTAAAATAGGCTTGTTTGAGAGTTGGGAAAGGCAGATGGGCTTCTTTGCAACTCTTTGGAGCTTTGGGAGGGGCGAGGGGGGAGAGGGCGAACTACAAGTGTCGCCACTAAGAGTTGCCAGCAGTGAAAGGTTATGTATAACACAGTGGGTAGCAGTTCCAAGCCATATCCTCGTCAGTGGAAGAGCAAAGCCTCAAACTGTCAGATGAGGGGAGAACCAAAGGATGCAACGGAAGGGCCCCTCACACTAGGAGCCATTGTCTTCACAGGGTGGGGGCTCGGCTGTGATTGATATGGAGAACATGGACGATACCTCAGGCTCCAGCTTCGAGGACATGGGTGAGCTACATCAGCGCCTGCGGGAGGAAGAGGTAGATGCTGATGCAGCTGCTGCAGAAGAAGAGGACGGGGAGTTCCTCGGCATGAAAGGCTTTAAGGGACAACTGAGCCGGCAGGTAGCAGATCAGGTAAGCCAATGGAAAGGAAGACCTGTGTGTGTCCTAGGTTGATACACTTTTTCCACTTAGACCTACACAGAAATCAAGCGGAGGCCCGGTAACAGTCTAGAGCCAGGAGTTTTTCATAATACCCATCTCCTTTCAGATGTGGCAGGCAGGGAAGAGACAAGCTTCAAAGGCCTTCAGTTTGTATGCCAATATCGACATCCTGAGACCCTACTTTGATGTGGAGCCTGCCCAGGTCCGAAGCAGGTGAGGAGCCTTCTCTGAAACATCTGTCCTCACATCTAGGCCCTCGTCCAGACTTCAGTCAGATACAGAGCCCTGAGCTCTGGTGGGCTCCCATACTTGTAACCCCATCACTCTGGTCACTGAACTTGTTGCTGAATACATGGTGAAAAGTACAATTGGCTAGGTCCTCCATCAAGTGCGCTAATCCCCGCCCCCGTCGTTCCCCCACCCCCACCTGCACCTCCCTCAAATGTGCTGACCCCCCCTTCCCTCTACACCTCCATCAAGTGTGCTGACCCCTCCCCCGTTGCCTGTGCACCTCCCTCAAGTGTGTTGGACCCCTCCTCCCCCAGCTCCCTCTGCACCTCCCTCAAATGTGCTGGACCCCTCCCCCTTCTGCACCTCCCTCAAGTGTGCTGACCCTCCCCTTCTGCACCTCCCTCAAGTGTGCTGGCCCCTCCCCTTCTGCACCTCCCTCAAATGTGCTGACCCCTCCCTCCGCTCTACACCTCCCTCAAGTGTGCTGACCCCTCCCCTTCTGCACCTCCCTCAAGTGTGCTGACCCCTCCCCCTTCTGCACCTCCCTCAAGTGTGCTGACCCCCCTTCCCTCTACACCTCCATCAAGTGTGCTGACCCTTCCCCCCGTCCCCTTCTGCACCTCCCTCAAGTGTGCCCCCCCTCCCCTTCTGCACCTCCCTCAAGTGTGCTACCCCCCCTTCCCTCTACACCTCCATCAAGTGTGCTGACCCTTCCCCCCCTGTCCCCTCTGCACCTCCATCAAGTGTACTGACCCCTCCCCTGTTCCCTCTGCACCTCCATCAAGTGTACTGACCCCTCCCCCCTGTTCCCTGTGCACCTCCTTTAAGTGTGCTGACCCCTCCCCCTTCTGCACCTCCAAGTGTGCACCTCCCTCACCTCCCTCAAGTGTGCTGACCCCTCCCCCCTTCCTTCTGCACCTCCCTCAGGTGCACTGCCCTCTGCACCTAGTTTAAGTGGCACTCACTTTGTTCTCATCCCTTCCTAGTCCCTAGTCCGTCCTCACCTGGACTCCTAGACAGCTCTCTCCTCAGGTGGCTCCTCAAGTGCAGTGCGTTCTTACTCCTGAGCCAGTCTCCCCTGACACCAATGGCTCTCAGGCTCTGCAGCCCTTACCCCTGCCCCCTCTGGCATCAGAACAGACTGGGCACCGGTACCAGAGCACAGTCATTAACTTGCTTATCCGAAACTGGATTTGGTCCTGGCTTCATTCTTCACTCATCCTCTAACCAGCACAAAAGCTAGGGCCAGTGAGAAAGTGCACACCGAGTTCTGACGCTGTGTGGAGCACTGTCCTGAGAATGTCCCACTCACCAGTGAGGGTGGGCTGGGGACTCGGCCCTGAGCGCCGGGACACACAGGAGGGACGCCGGAGCCTAGAAAGACTTCGGGGTCCAAAAGGGAAGGCTTACCAAAGGAAGTAATATCTTAACTGAAAAGAATAGTCCAAAAATCGTTGCTAAAAACAAGAAAAGCCCAAGCTATAGTAGCCATGGGCAAAGGATGAAATGACCCTTTTTTATTCTGTGTGAATTTTTTTTTCTTTTCTTTCTTTTTTTTTTAATCTTTATTTCTTATTTACATTTTGATTGTTATTCCCTTCCCGGTTTCCAGGGCCAACATCCCCCTAACCCCTCCCCCTTCTGTGTGAATTTTTAATACCGGTTCAAGTATATTTTTCCAGAAAGATGCTCACTGCCTGGAGCAGTGAAGAGGAAGAGGCAGGAGGCAGGAGGCAGGCTGCTTCTCTCACCCCTCAATGTTGTACAGTTCTGGGGTGTCTCTGCCTGTCTTCTCCCGGCCATGTAGGTAAACAGTCAAATCCAGTTCTCCAAGTTCTCCAAGAAGCTGCCTCTCCACTTACCTCAGGTTCCGAGGGCTGTCCTTCCTCAAAGTGACTTTGTCATTCTGTTTTTACCCCTACCCCTCTCGTCCAGTATGTCCCCCGCGAGCCAGCCCTATTCCTGGCAGAGACACATGAGTTAAGATTCAGACCCTGTCCACCAGAACACAGCGTAGTGCTGCTTCTGCTCTCACCTGTCCTCTCCTCTCCTCTCCTCTCCCAGGCTCCTGGAGTCCATGATCCCTATCAAGATGGTCAACTTCCCCCAGGTGAGGAGGGAAAGGCCTGTCTGCAGAGCAGGGGGAAGCATCAGGGTGGAGGGCGGGCACCAAGCTACGCCTGTGAAGGTGTGCAGAAAAGGCGTCGCGGTCTCCCGTGAACGTATTGCTGTATTGACAGAAAGTCGCCGGCGAGCTCTATGGACCTCTCATGCTGGTCTTCACGCTGGTTGCCATCCTTCTGCATGGGATGAAGACTTCTGACACTATCATCGTAAGCGGGACACAGGCCTGGGGAGACGGGTGGCAGGGGGAGGTTGAAAACTCTCTGAGGATATGACTGTGGAGTAAGACAGGAGCAGCCCTGCAGAAAAGGCCCTGGGTAAGGCTGAGACCCGAGCTCTCAACCTAAGCAGAGTCTTCACCCCACAGCGGGAGGGCACCCTCATGGGCACAGCCATAGGCACCTGCTTCGGATACTGGCTGGGTGTCTCGTCCTTCATTTACTTCCTTGCCTACCTGTGTAATGCCCAGATCACCATGCTCCAGATGTTGGCACTGCTGGTAAGGAGCCAAACCTGGGGTGCACGCAGGGGAGCCCAAGAAGCTCTGCTGCTCTCCTGGGACCTGTGGGCCTAGGGTGGGAGGACCAGGAGGTGAGCCTGGGGTGGGAGGACCAGGGGGTGGGCCTGGGGTGGGAGGACCAGGGGGTGGGCCTGGGGTGAGAGGACCAGGGGTGAGCCTGGGGTGGGAGGACCAGGGGTGGGCCTAGGGGTGGGAGGACCAGGAGGTGAGCCTGGGGTGGGAGGACCAGGGGTGGGCCTGGGGTGGGAGGACCAGGAGGTGAGCCTGGGGTGGGAGGACCAGGGGTGGGCCTGGGGTGGGAGGACCAGGGGTGGGCCTGGGGTGGGAGGACCAGGGGTGGGCCTGGGGTGGGAGGATCAGGGAGGGGTGGGCCTGGGGTGGGAGGATCAGGGGTGGGCCTGGGGTGGGAGGATCAGGGGTGGGCCTGGGGTGGGAGGACCAGGGGTGGGGCTTGGGGTGGGAGCAGCAGGGGTGGGGCCTGGGGTGGGAGGATCAGGGAGGGGTGGGCCTGGGGTGGGAGGATCAGGGAGGGGGGGTGGGCCTGGGGTGGGAGGACCAGGGGGTGGGCCTGGGGTGGGAGGACCAGGAGCAGCAGGGGGTGGGCCTGGGGTGGGAGGACCAGGGGGTGGGCCTGGGGTGGGAGGAACAGGGAGGGCCTGGGGTGGGAGCAGCAGCAGCAGGGGTGGGCCTGGGGTGGGAGGACCAGGGGTGGGCCTGGGGTGGGAGGATCAGGGTGGGCCTGGGGTGGGAGCAGCAGGTGGGCCTGGGGTGGGAGGACCAGGGGGTGGGCCTGGGGTGGGAGGACCAGGGAGGGGGGTGGGCCTGGGGTAGGAGGACCAGGGGGGGTGGGCCTGGGGTGGGAGCAGCAGTCCAGCCCAAACAATGGTGCTCTCGTCTCCGTAGGGCTACGGCCTCTTCGGGCACTGTATAGTCCTGTTCATCACCTATAACATCCACCTTCACGCCCTCTTCTACCTCTTCTGGCTGCTGTTGGGTGGGCTCTCCACCCTGCGCATGGTAAGCCGAGCAGATTCTGCAGTCCACCCCACAACGGGCCCTAGAGGCGTCCACTGACAGTTCTGCCCTGGGCTTAGAGTATCTTCTCCACCCCTCACTTTGAAACCTGGCCTTCTGAACTATATACCTGTGGCCCTAGGTGGCAGTGTTGGTGTCACGGACTGTGGGCCCTACCCAGCGGCTGCTGCTCTGTGGCACACTGGCTGCCCTGCACATGCTCTTCCTGCTCTATCTGCATTTCGCCTACCACAAGGTGGTCGAGGGTGAGTGGCAGGAGTGCCGTAGAGGGAATAGACTGGGTGAGCTGACCGGGGGCCTGCCCAGCTCTGTCACTCATTCTCCATCCTTCCTCTTTTAGGGATCCTGGACACCCTGGAGGGCCCCAACATCCCACCCATGCAGAGGGTCCCCAGAGACATCCCAGCTGTGCTCCCTGCTGCCAAGCTTCCTGTCGCTGTGGTCAATGCCACCGCCAAGGCCATAGCAGTGACCCTGCAGTCACACTGACCCTCTCTGCAGTCCTTGGCCTGCCCTGACCCCCCAGCTCTGGGGCAAAAGATTAGCGGACAGTGCTGAGGATGTGGCTCTGCTGGGGTCTGCAACCGCCAAGCTGTTGCCTAAACATCTGGGCGCCAGGCGTGGCTTCTGAGGGGCTCAAGGCCAGGAACTCATGACTAGGACTGCAAGTGTCTGCAGCCAAGTGCAGGATGTGTGTCAGCTCTTCTGGGCCTCACCACCTACCCCTTTCTCTCCCTTCCCTCCTGTCTTGCTAAATATAGACTTGGTAATTAAAATACTGATGAGGTCTGGACCTGCAGCTCCTGCCCCAGCCAGTCTCCTGCCCCCCATTCTGATGCCCTTCTCTGTTCCTGAGCCATGGCAGTGCCGCGTGCCTTCTGTGCCCTCACACCCAGGATGAGGGCAGGATAAGCAGACAGAGAGCATGAACAGCCGATTGCAGAAGCTGTCCCCAGAGCGGCACAGGCCCGAGCATAAGAGCCCATGGTCCTCGTGGCCATGCACCCAGGCCTAAGTCCCCAGGCTGCTGTCCTTTTGAGAAGCCAAGGCAACAGTGACAGATCTCCACTTACAAGGACCTTCCGCACTTGGGCCATCGTGGAAGAATGTCCCCATCGAGCGGACATTTGAAGCCAAGCGTGGTCTACGAGGCTTTAGTTTCCTAAAGGTTTTTCCGAGTGTTAACAACCACTCCCCTTTAACCTCCACTGAAGAAAATTCAGGCCGAGTGTGGTGCATTCCTCGTAATCCCAGCACTCGGGTGCATAGGGAGGCGGATCTTCAAGGCCAACCTAATCAACAGAATTCCAAGCCAGTTAGGGCTACACAGTGAGACCCTATTTCAACAAAATGTAAGTTCAGGATGCTGGAGAGCCTGCTCAGTGGTTAAACAGACACTGCTCTTCAAGGGGGAATGGACTTCAGTTCCCAGCACCCATGAATGTCTCACAATTGCTTTGAACTTCAGCTCCAGGTGCTCCAAGGACCTCTGAGGGACCTGTGTGCTCACTGCACAGGCACAGGCACAAACACAGTTAAAGTAAGATCTAGGGGCTGGAGAGATGGCTCTGCTTAAGCGTGTACTGCCATTGCAAAAGGATTCAGTAGCTCAGTTCTCAGCATCCACGGTGTGGGTCAGATCTCTCATACCTTTAGCGCCATCTTCTGGCTACTAGAGGCACCTGCAAACCTGTTAATATTTTAAGTAAAACGTAGTTAACAGAAGTAGAGCTGCTCTTTTTTTTTTTTTTTTTTTTTCCGGGATGGGCATGGGGGTGGGATACGTTCTCACTGTGAAGCCCTGGAACTCACCTTGTACGCCAGAGAGATCCACCAGCCTCTGCAACACAAAAGCTGAGATTAAAGGTGCGTGCCACCACGCCCTCCTCTTACTTCCCCTCCCCTTTTTTTTAAGGAAAAGAACGCACCTCCTCTGGCTACTATACTGTCCTGTTGCATTAATTAAGCCTCCATTGCAATCAGAGATAAAACTCAGCTTCACTGTGGTAGTCGTGGCTTTACACACCCCCACCCCGATTCCCACAGCTCTGGGATGATCTGACAACCTTTAATTTGGGCAACCCCGTTTTCCAGTATGTTAAAACATCTTGAAAGGTGGTTCACCTGCCCTGTCCCATGCAACCATATTGACCTGGCAGTCAATTCCTGTGGACTGGAATCCCCACGCATGCTACGCCTCGCGTCACTGGGACATAGGGGCGGGGCACGGCCGGATTAAAGAGCCTATGAACTTCCAAGCAGGACTGAATGTCCTGACCTTTGGCGAAGGCGCTGAGTCTCGGATCTAGACCTTAAGAATGGAGAAGCACCAGAGAATAAGAGGCGGAAATGAGATCAAAAGCTGTCTCAATGTGACTTGCCTCCACCCTCCCCACGTGAGACTGCATCCTTCTACCTACTTTTCGCGCTGTCAGGCCCTCAGATCCTAATCCTTTGCCCTAAGACACGCACCCCGCGCGGGCCGCGTGGTCCATGCGGGGATGGGGGGGCGGGGCGAGGGCCAGTGACGCAACCGTTGCCATAGGAACTCGCCGCCTGCTCCAGCTCAGCAGCTGAAGCTGAGCTGCATCCCGCCCCGGCTGTCCCCGAGAGCCCTGCTGCCGGGCCCCGGGCCCGCACAGCGGGCGCGGCCTCCCAAGCCGCGAGGGAGAGGACCAGCGCGAGGTGGCTACCGCTCTGTCCCCGGCCGCCCCCGCCCCCGCCCCCGCGCCGCCCCTCCTCCGCGCCTCCGCACCCGGCCCCGCGCCTGCTTTCGATCCGGCCGCAGCCGGGGCGCGCTTCGTCGCCGCCACAGCCGCCGTTGCTTCGGGCTCCGCCGCAGCCTCTGCCGCCTCCGCCTCCGTTCCCGCCGCGACCCTAACCCGGACCACGACCTGAGTCCCCGCCCCGCCCCCTCCCGCAGCCCGGCCAACTTCTGCCCAGGCCGGGACACCGGCGCCAGCCCCCCGAGGCCCAGCCGTGGGGACCATGCTGCCTAGCTCCATCCAGATTTCGGGGGAGCCGCTGTCAGGCGCCGAGGTGCGGGACATCTGCCGCGGCCTGCGCGACAACGCGGTGCGCCTGCTCTCGCTGCGCGGCTGTCGCCTGTGCGACCGCGACTTCGGCCGCATCTGCCGGGCCCTAGCTGGAGCCACGTCCCTGGCGCAGCTCAACCTTAACCTGGGCGTCGTGTCTAGCCCCAGCCGCATCAAACAGCTGGCAGAAGCGCTACGGACCAACCGCTCCATCCAGTCCCTCTTGTGAGTGTGTCCCCTCGCAAGGGGGTCCCGGCCACTGCACCCCTCTACACACCCTCTGCCACCTCCTGTATTTCCACACTACCTTTCCAATACCTGTTCTCCCACCGTCCTACCTTTGCAACCTCTAATGCACGTCTCATCTCTGGGTCCACCACACCCTCCCAGAAACATGCATCGGTTCTAGACTTTGCTCCACAAGCTATCCTGCTGGGATACCTAGCCCTACCTAGCAGAGAATGCTGACCTCCCCACCCCACCCCCCAAGTAACTTCATTGTGTGAAGCCCCTCATTTTTGATGAAGAGTCACCTCCCATGGAGGCTAGAGCCGAGCTGTTCCAGCCCTTCCCGCTGAAGGATCTCGGAGGACCACGAGCGTGTGTGCTGGCTCCGCGGTTCACTGTCCATCCACACGCCCCTCCCTGTGCAATGTTCTCATCAGTTCCTGCCCCAGAAACCAAATTCCCTTTCCATGCACTCCTTCAAATCTAGGATTTCTGTTCTTCCTTCCCAGTCTTGTCACAGGGAGGAGCGGCTTCCCCAAATAGACAAGGCTGGTCATACATAACTAATCTCATCTCAACCTTCAGCCTACATGGAAGCCCACTGACAGATGCAGGACTGGCCTTGCTGAATCCAGCCCTGGCTCTCCACCCTGCCCTTGTGGCTCTTGACCTGGGGGACTGCATGTTGGGTGATGAAGCCATCAACCTCATCTGTGGCCTCCTCCCTCCAGACGGGGCCAAGTCTGGTGAGCAGGGCCCTACTGAATGCATGGGCTAGTGTGACTGGTGAAGGCTAAATGCAGAGAAGGGGGTGTGGTCCAGTGTTGAGGAGCTGGGAGGGCGCAGTAAGAATGCCTTTTTACCCTTCTCAGGAAGGGAGAAGCTTAGGAACTGAGCAGAGTGGAAACTGATCCAGGCAGGGGAGGCGTGAGTAGGTCCCTAACTGCTCTAGACTGCTGTGGTTGGGGGCAAAGTGGCTCCCAGCCACTAGGGTTACCCCCATAGCCACGGGGTAGAGAAGGGCCTTACTTTGCCCATCCTGGATATTCACTCTGCTCCTGCTTAGGTCTGAAGGAGCTAACACTAAGCGCCAACCCTGGCATCACCCCTAAGGGCTGGAGCCGTCTCGCTATTGCTGTGGCCCACAGCTCCCAAGTCCGAGTTCTCAACCTGGACTACAACCCTCTGGGTGAGCTTAAGATCATTCTCCTCAATGTTCACTGCTGCCCTGTCCCAAACATCACATCATCAGTTGCCATAGTAACAAGGGAGGGAGGGAGGATGAATGAGAACCCCCAAGGGTCTTGTGAGGGAGCCATCCTCACATATCAGATTGACCAACAGACAGGTAGGTTTAAACCTTGGTCAGAATCTGGATCTGACTTGCTTCGTCTCACTTAAGATGCTGCTACCTTTCAGGCCAGGTATTGGGTCCTGACCAGGAGCAAGGATTGACAGACCTCTGTTTTCCCCAGATGGCTGAGCATTTGTGCTATCTCCCTAGGTGACCATGTGGCAGGGATGCTGGCTGTAGCTGTGGCCTCAAGCCGTACCCTAGAAGTCCTAGACTTGGAGGGCACAGGGCTCACCAACCAGTCAGCTCAGGTGAGAAGCCATCGTGTTTTGGAGACAAGCTAGGGGACAGGGTGAGTTATTGTCTGGGACACACCCAAGGCTGGCCTGTTGGGTTCAAGGACTGCCTAAATCGTGTTTTAAGTTTTATAACTTAGTATTTAATATAACTTTATGTGAATGAATGTTTTGCTTCTATGTCTCTTGTGCCCATGGAGGCCAGAAGGTGGCATCAGATCCCCTGGAACTGGAGTTATAAATGTGACCAACAGTGATATGGGTGCTGGGACTTGAACCCTGGTCCTTAGGAAGAACAGCCACTACTCTTACACACTAGCCATCTCTCCCGTGTTTACTCTTTTCTGTGCACATCTCCCCTTTCCCAAGACCCTGCTGGACATGGTAGAAAATTACCCAACAGCCCTGCGGAGCCTCGTGTTGGCCGAGAACAGCATTAGCCCAGAGCTGCAACAGCAGATCTGTGACCTCCTGTCTGAGGGAGAAGAGGAGGAAGAGATGGCAGGAGGGGCTGCTGACACCCAGGAATGGGGGAGAGGGCGGGAGCCTGCTGCCCACCAGCGGGGTGGCAGCTCCTGGAAGTGCCCCAGTGGTAAGAACCTGGTGGGTGGGTGAGTTATTTCTGGAAGATCTGGAAAAAGGGCATGGTGGTGGGATGTGTGAGGTCCGCTATGGAGTGTATGATGACCTGAGCATCCTTCTGCCTGTCCACAGATCCCAATTCTCAGATGGTGCTAATGACATCAGGACTAGGGGACAGTCTGTTGGCTGAGACCGAGATGTGACTCTCTACTTGGACTTCTGCACATCATTACACGTCTGTGTCCCTACTACCTTCCTCTACATGGCAGGGAAAGGCCGTGGCTGGGGCTCTGGCAGTTCCCAATAGTGGTATGAGCTCTGAATGCTGTCAGTGGGCAACAGCCTCGGGGGGTGGTGGGGACTTGAACCCAGGGTACTGACTTTGAACTTGCTGGCAGCTCTGGCTGCAACCCGCTGGCTCGGAACAGATTTTATAAACTCCACAACCTGACTTGCAGCTGTAGTCACTGGGGGATGGCCAATGGGAGGGACTGGCAGTACCACTGACCAGCCTTAGGGGTGATGTCACCCTACAGCTCAGACTCCAAAAGGTCAGCCTAGGTCTAGAAGCTGGGGTCCTGGGAACTCGGACACTCGGAGATATATGGTGAGGGCTGGGCCGAGCTGGACCTTTCTTCTTCAGGGAGTATTATTAGCCCCTGCTGTTATCTGAGCATCCCTCCTTCCCGGGCCTCAGGCTAAGGGAAGCCAGGAAGCCAGGTAAAGGGGAGTCTGGCAAAGACTAGGCAAGGTTGGACTAGAGACACTGAAGGGCTGGAGAGGTGCTCGGGAGCTGACATGTTAACTCCAGCTCCGGGCCACCCTACACAAGTGTGCGCTCACAGAGCCCTAAGTGTTAGCTAGGCATGGCGGTGCACACCTTTGACCCCAGCACTCTGGAGGAAGAGACAGGTGGATCCGGGAGTTCGAGGCCAGCCAGTGCTACATGAGTTGCCGTCTCAGCAATAAAAGCAACAAGGGGGTTAAAGTGGGAAGGAGAAAAGCAATCCTTCCCTGTAAAATAAGTTTTATTTAATTTTAAAATAGTCATTATTATGTGAAAACTTCCCAAATCTGGGAGTAACAGTCTAGAGCCAAGGTTAAGAGGGGGCCGGGCCTCACCTAGAGTCTAGCTTGAGGCCCCTGAAGTCATGCCCTCCCTCTGGAAGAGAGGGTGGGAATAGCTGAGGGGAGCCCTGAGTGAGTCCACCCTTGTCTCTGGGGCCAGCCTAAGAGCAGCTCACGCTGGGGAAGAGTAATAGAGGTCAGCAGCACCAAGACACCCTCCCCCAACAACCAGAGCTCTTAGATATGAAAGGAGAGAAAATGAAAACTGACAAGTCTGCCCGTCACTTCCATGGCAACAGCTGCGCTGAATGAATGGTGTTAGGAGCTTGGGGCTCAAGTGACTTGTTACCCCTGGAGAACAGGTATTCAAAGGAAAAGAAAAATCCACGAGGCAGGCCCGCACCAGTCAGTGATTTGATGTGGGCTCCACTCACAGAGCTGCCAGGTCTGAAGGAAGAGTTTGGGGTCAAATGCAGCCCTGAGGTGGTGGTAGGAAGGCGGGCAGGCCTAGCTGAGCAGGGTGCCCTGCTCCTGGGCTTGCGTTAGGCTGTCCTTGCGGTGCAGGTGGTGTACTCCCATTCTCTTGGGGCTGCGCTGGGGGCGGCTGGAACTGGAGAGAGGCCAGGCCCTGCCATCAACGTGGGAAGGGCTAGGTCCCTCCCCAGTGTCCTCTTTATCAGGCAGCAGGCTCTGGCGCTCTTCCTCAGGGCTGACAGGCAGGTTCAGCATTTCCTCTTCCTCTTCTCGAGGAAAGGCGGACTCAGGTTCTGAAGGCAGCACAAGCCCACGCTCACGGCGTGGGGAAGGTAGTGGGGCTGTAGAGTGGCCCGGGGGTAAGTGCAGCTGTAGTTCAGGCAGCGCATCTCGTCCAAAGGCTGTGCGCTGGACCACGGCCGCAGGAGGCGGGGTGCGGTCCACAAATGCACGCTGCCAGCTGGCCAGCAGGTCCTCCTCAGAGCTGGCTGAGCTGGCTGGGGCACTCGGTGCTGAGCGAGCTGGACTAGGCTGGTGATGGGGTGACCCTCCGGCTGAGGCAGGACTGCTAGGCACCGGGCTGCAGTGCGCCCGCTCACCGCCGTCCTCCACCAGGCTCAAGGAGATGGCCTGCCGGGTGGCATACGTACAGTTGGGGAGGGGGCTGTTCCGAGGGATTCGGATCTTGTCCTCAGAGAACTCTATCACCTTCCTACCAGGGTACAATGGGTGTGGTGGGGATGGGGTAGGGTAGGGACTCAACTTGTCAAAGGCTGGCAAGGGCAGCTCCTCCTCTGGGGAGTCCCCTGCAGTACTCACAGAGCAGCACTCCCCATTGGGTTGTGGAGAGGGACTGCCCGGGGCAGGGGGGCTGGCTGGGTCACCCCCACTCATGTCCACATGCACAAATACATCCTCAGCCAAGGGGCGCCCAGCACTGCCTGACTGGTCTGAATTGAGCAGGAGGGACTCGGGTTTCTCCAACACCCGGGCAATGACTGAGGTAGGCACCACAGCTCCTGGGGCCAGGCTGGAAGAAGGGCTGCGGCTGGGACTGGCAACCTCCTGACCACTGCGCAGATGTTTCCGAACCATGTCCTGTAGCTCACAGGGTAGCTAAGAGAAAGGAGAGAGACATGAACGAGCCCCACAAGGAGAGCTTGACCCACAGAAAGATGCTGGGCCCTGTGTCCTAGTAAACCTGTACACTCAGCTTTTAAGCTCCTACACAACCTCACGTCAGAGAGAAAGACAAACGGTAGGGATAAAATAACACGAAGTCAACCAGATCCGCTGCTGAGACGGTGTCCGCTGACACATCACCTCCTGTCTCAGTGGAGAACTACAGACCTTGCAGCTCTGCGGGCCAGACCAGCCTTGGCCTTGAGGCTTGGAGTCGGAGGCTTTGCCCCAGTGGAGTGAGAGCAGCTGGGTTTAATACACAGCCGGGAGCTCTAACACCCTCCTTCCTGCACTGCCTCCTCAGCCCCAAGGAGTGCCTTACAGAAACACTAAGCCACCCCAACACTAGCAATGGGCCCCAGCAGCACCCAGGACCTCAATAGGGGGCAAAGGAAGGAAGGACAAGTGGAAAGAGGAGGCAGAGTCCTGAATGGTGGGATGGTGCCAGCCGGCGTCTCACTCACATCAGCAAACTTGTGGTTCCGGAAGTGGGACTTATTGCACTTGAGAAGCTGCACAGCCAGGTTGCAGTCCAACCGGTACCGCTCCTGGAGACACGGAGCCGCTCAGAGCCCAGCCCACCCAAGGGAACAGGCCAGAGCCCAGCCAGCCGGGGATGGGAACATACGTTGAGCTCTTCCAGCTTGTTGATGGTGTTCCTGGCGTCCAGCAGCTTGTTGGTCAGCTCCACAATCTCCCAGTCCAGCGTCTTTCTGTCCATCTCAGCCTTCTTGATCTGAGGCACAGACTTATGGTAAACACAGCCCAGACCCTAGCCAGCCCTCTCCCCCTCCACCACCTCCGAGCCCAGAGACATAAGGCCACACACAGGTGCTAGGGCAGCCAAGGCAGACAGAGCAGACAAATGACAGACAGAAGGACACTCGGCATTTCCCCTGCTCTGCAGGCTGCCTGTGGGAGGGAGCTTTCTGAGTAGGACCCGAGGCCATGGACCCCCAGACAGAGGCAGTCTAAGAGCTATCCATCCTTTGATGGAACCTAAGGGACTCTCGGCACCAGGCAAGGCACCGACACCCTAGAGGCAGGGACTGCAGCCAGGACTGAGCCTGTGAGCAGCTGTTCCAGGATCAGACTAGGAGAGGGGTACCTAGGAGATGGGCTGGATGGGCAGGGAAGAGCTGCAGGATGGCAAGCAGACTCTGATCTTCCATCCAGGCTGTACCGACAGCCTGGGCTTGCTGCCACTGCCACAGGGAATCCTGAGGGATAGCCTCAGTGCCTCGCTGGAGCCGGGAGAAGAATCCCAGCTCTAGCTCCTTCCCAGGAGGGAGGCACTGCGGGCCTCACAGTGACAGGCAAAGAGAGGATGTGTTCAAGGGGCAGAGGGAAACAGCCAGGGCCCAGCCGGGGCCCACACAATCCCTGATATGGACCAAGGAGGTCAGGACCAGGGAAAACAAACTTAAGACGCAACTGCAAAAATCCAGCTGTGGCTAAGAGAGGCCTGAGAGGAGAGTGCAGCAGCAGCGGTGGCAGCATGGGTGGGAGACGAAGAGAGAAGAGAAACAGTGTGAGCATTACTGTCCTGACTGGCACAGCACACTGCGGACCCCTCCCCACCACTGCCCTGCCCTCCCCCCTCCCCATGGCACCCCCCTGGCAAGTCCTAGCCCACTGCTATGCTGTGAGAGCAGTGCCAGACAAACTGCCCTTCCCAGCACAGTACCAGTGCGTGCAGCTTGTCCTCGAGCTCCTGGTTGGTCCGCTGGGATGCTGTGTAGCTGTTCTGCAGCCTACACAAGCAGAGAGAAGGCAGAGCCTGGTCAAGTCCTGCTCTGCAGGCCCCACCAACCCTCCTCTACACGGGGGTCTTCCCAATATCTGGGTTACTAATAAGTCAGGTGCGACTGAGGCTCTTCCAGCACACTGTGAACCGGGGACGCTCCCACTAAAGGGAGACATTTGCCCCTTGTTCTGCACCTGCGGAATTTGTCCTTGAACTTGTCCAGCTCCTCCCGGCTCTGTCCTAACTCCAGTTCCAGGCAGTCTTGCCCGATTTCCAGCTCCCGCTCCAAGGCCTCAGTGCGTCTGGTGGCTGAGGCCAGGCGTCTGCGAAGTTCTTCATTCTCCTGCTGCAAAAGTCTGGGGTGGGGGGCAGGGAACCATCAAAACCAGCCAACTCTAGAGCACAGACAGGACTGAGGAAGGAACAGACAGGCAAGTGGGTCCCTTTAGCCTCAGTCTAGGTAAGGAGACTCAATACATGGGCCCTCTGGCCTTGAGGAAGGTCTGGAAGCCGTGTGTCTAGTGCAGAATATTCCAGATGGCCCTCCCCAATATAGAAAAGTACTAGGTCAGAATCAACAGGCAGTAGCTCCCAGCTGTCTCTAGTTACCACCCAAGCCAGCAGGCACCAACCAAGCCCTGCAGTCCTGTTTCCCCTGCACAGTCAGCCTTCTCCATTATTAATCTCTTGGGAATCCAGGCCAGCACAGTTGTCCTCCAGGAGGCCTCACATGCCTGACAGAAAGGCATAAGAAGCTGGCACAGGTGGGTCACTGTTTTCTGGAGCCAGCAGCTGGGCGAGGTCTCTCTGCAAGGACAGGTCCTCAGCTCATGGATCAAATAAAACCCTTTTCCCAGGCATGAGCCCTAAAAAGCCATACCCCAACCTTTACCCCTGCTGAGCACGGGGTGACACATGACACACATGGCTGTGCGTGGCCGAGGAAGGCTGTGGATGCAGCTCAATGCAAAAGCCATAAACTCACTTAAAGTAACCCTTTCCTGCAATGTGTGTCTGTTTTGTAATTCAAGCGTATGGCTCTTGACTGTCGAGGACACTGTGCAGTGTTAGAAGTTGGAAGGGCAGATGTAAGGGAGTCTGGAGATGCCAATAGCCCAGCAGGGAGTGAAACGGGCACAGTGCGCAGTCCAGTGACGGGCAGTCAATACTCACTGCATCCTCTCTGCGTCCGTCAGGGGCTCCTGGACAAAAAGAGGAAAAGCCTGAGACTCAACTCCAGACCTGGCCTCCTGGTTGGTTCACACTGCAGGAGAGCACCTCAGCTGGCTGTCACGGGAAGCAGTTAGTGCACTGCCTCCTCAGGCTTCTTCAGAGGCCAGAGCTGGATGCCTTTCCTCTACCAGCACCTGGGGGAGGGGCAGCTTCCCACAGCGTGGGTATGGATACAATGGGCTGACTGATACAGGGATCAATCCTGCGAGCTGTAAAGACTAGGGCTCCCTGACATGTGAACACACGCACAGCCCTCCATGACATGTGAACACACGGACAGCCCTCCCTGACATGTGAACACACGCACAGCCCTCCACCAGCACTACTGCAGCTGTATCAGCACACTGAGTGTCTCGCCTCAGCACTACTGAGAGGCTGGCCACAGATGCCTTCAAGGGCCTGCTTCTGCCCCTGCTTCTGTCAGCCAGGGCCAGACCCCAGCCCTGCTGACCTGTTGCTCAAGTCGGGACACAGGGGTTTCCAGGCGCAGCTCTCGATGCTCGGGAGGTGCCTTCCGGTAAGGTTTCTTAGCAGGGGCAGCACTGGTCATCCTGGAAGGTGTTGGCTCGGTGACCTGCTGAGAGAAGCCAGGAAGAAACAGGCTAAAAGATGTAGTTTAGAGGCTCTCAAGGGTCACTGAGATGGCTTGGGGAGGGTAAGGCACTTACTGCTCCTGACCAGAACCCATTAGAAGACAACTGTCTCCCATCAGCCATCTTTCCTGTATAGGGGGTACTGTGGCACATGCACACCCGTGCCTACCCACTCCCTCACATGCAAAATAAATTAATGAAACAAGTTCTAAGGTGTCTTTGGCCTGAGAATTCAAAGATGGCCAGGGATGTATACTGATCCCACAGGCAGATGGACCTGACCTACTGCTGCGCCATTAGAGGGCTGAACTTTGGTGGATCAGGCTGGATGGATCAGGGGAGTGCTGGAGATGAGGGCCAGAATTCAATGGAGAACAGATAGGTAACAAAAGCAGGCTCCAGGGCCTGGGCCCCAGGATGAGCAGACTTTGCTCTAAGAGTGCAGTGGGAGCCTCAACAGCAGCCCACACTGCTCCTTGTAAATACAGAGAGCTGCAAAGCATCAATTTTCCTCAAGTTCAAGGTGAGGGTATAGGCAGCAGCAGCAGCTCCTAGGCTGCTGTGAAGACTCCATAGTCCACAAGGGCATTGCCACATTAGGCCAGCAGAGTGGTATGTGCTTCTGACCAAAGCACTCGGAAGGCAGAGGCAGGGAGCCTCTGTGAGCTCCAAGACTGGTCTATAATGAGTTTCAGGCCAATCCTACACTGGAACCTGCCTCAACAGACAAACAGAGAGAGATACAGCCAGTGACACACATTTACAATTGCAAGCACTGGGGAGGCAGAGGTAAGAGGGTCCTAAATTTGATGCTAGCCTGGGCTACATAGCGAGACTGTTTTAAACAAAACTAGTGCTCAGCACTTAGGTAACTTTAAGTTCAGGTTCGCCTTCCATAAAATGTGAACAAATCTTAGACGTCTGGGGACACTGGCCCACCCAGGCTCCTGGACTGAGGGTCTCTAAGCTTGAGCACTCTCTGGTCACTGCCCACAAGGGCCAAGCCTCTTTGGCCCACCTATCCTTTTTGTGCTGGCTCCACTGAAAGCCAGCACCTACACAGCTCCTCCTACCAGGCTCCCAGAAGAGAACCAAGTAGGGACTATAGGCCTCATGGGGACATACCGTCTGTGCGCTGGCACCTCTCTCTGTTCTGCTCTCCTGGAGTTAGCCTTCCGCTCTCCTCATCCCACGGCCCCTCTACTTCCTCTAGCCAAGAGCTCCTGAAACCAGAGAAGGGGAGAAAGTGGAAACCTGGTGTCAGCTGCCTGCCTGTCCAGTCTGGGCCCTGAAGGCTCCCAGAGAGCAGTGAGCAGACAGACCACAGCACAGTGGGTTTTAGGAGAGAGCGGCAGAGTAGGAGGACCCTTAGTCTGACAGTGTCCTGCTTTATGAAGGGAAACCAACTCAAAACGGGAAACAACCAAGGTAGCGAGTCCCTGACTTCCTCTAACGACACAGCAGGTGTGTTACTGCACAGGAGCACTGGCTGTCTCCACTTAGCACACGTCCCGTCCCAGAACAGGCCCGGTGCTAGTCTTACTCCTGTCTCCTCCAGAACAGGCCCGGTGCTAGTCTTACTCCTGTCTCCTCCAGAACAGGCCCGGTGCTAGCCTTACTCCTGTCGCCTATGCCCTTTTCATCTCCTAGGCCTCCCAGAGTCTAAGGTTTACAAAAAGCTGGGAAATTTGAGGAACACAGATGACAAATGAGACTACGAACCCCAGCAAAGGAGCAAGATGATGACCCTACTGCAGAGTGCCCCTAGCAACGACTCTAAAGGAGTCCAGAGACCATGTCTGTGTACAATGGTTGGTGTGCAGAGGCCATGTCTGTGTACAATGGTGTGCAGAGGCCATGTCTGTGTACAATGGTGTGCAATGAACCTGGCAACGAGCAAAGGCAGACCCAGGAAGAAAATCCCAACTCAGCAACTTAGAGCAGTGATTCTCAATCAGGTGAGTTCACTCCTGTTCCTCCCAGGGACAACGGGCAAATGTCCAGAGACATTTTTAGTTTTCAAAATCTGTAGACAGAGAGGTACCACCGTGAGTCAAGATCAGGACTCTGACTAATCCTACCACACACAGGGCAGCCACAATAACAGAGATGGTGAGGCAAAGGTCAACAGCGCTGAGGCTGAGCAGACAGAACAGAGTGTGGGAGCGGGCAGGGCGGCTCAATAGGTAAAGACGCTTGCTGCCATGCCTGAGGACCCAAGTTTGATCTCTGGGACCCCACGATAGCAGAGGGAACTGACTCCCACAGATGGCCCTCTGACCTCCACATGCGCACTGCAGTAAGCACGGACGACAACCATATGCTCAAAAGAAACAGGATAGAAAAAATTTAAACCGGAGCCTGGGGAGCTGAGACCCAAGTTTCCAGGCCCAAGGCTGCTCCAGCAAACTGAAGCGCCTGGGTAACAAACTTCCCCACTGCAAATGCCTGCTCTACATCTATGCCAATGGAGGGGCCAAGTGACCTGCTAGGTCCCCCCAGCTTCTTGGGATTGAGAAGCACCTGTAATAAGCTGGGCTACAGCATGGGGGCAGCAGCCACCAGTGATCAGTAGAGACAGTAACCCTAGGTGGCTTTCTGAGCATTTAAAAAAACAAAACCTCTTCCCACCCCCATCAACCCAAACAGAGCTGGGGGCTGAAGGCGGCCTTACGGGCTAAAGCATGTGTTCCTACTGTCGGGACATGCCCTGGCCATGACTCCTGTCACATTCCAGCAGGGCCTGGGGCAGCAGGGTGGGGGCAAAAGAGGGCGGGGAGGAGCAGCAGTCTCTCCTCTATTAGGTCCCTGGCCTGGATCTGGGGAGAGCCTGTGTAGTAAAGCGCACGCAGCCAGCCCCGCCCCTTGACAGGAGGCAGAACGTGTCCCCACAGGGCACAGCAGCTGTCACGCTGACTCCCCGCACAGGAATCTGGGAGGGCCAGAAAGGACACCACATTCCTGGGGTAAGGGAGAGCAAACAAGACACAACCACAGTGGCTGTCCTCCAGAGGGCCCAGAGTGGGTACTCAACCTGGAGCAGGGATACAACCGCAGGGACTCCTGCGGCCTGAGGGAGGACCTAGAAAAGTTCCAAAGCAGTGTAGGTTAACCAGGGCCTAAACCAGGTGTGTGTGCCTGGGAAACAAGGGAGGACCAAAGCCATGGACTACAGGGGAAACAGGCAGAGCTGCTAGAAAATGATGGGTAAGCTTCCAGGAGCCAGGGAGCCAGCTCTCTCTGTTTGCTCCCAGAAGGCTGAGGAACCGTTCACTCAGCAGGTCCCTGATGTGCTTGTCCTCCTACCTCAGCCCCTGTTTTACTTACCGAGCCCAACTCCTGCCAAGGCTCACACTCTCTTCTAGGTAGCGGGGCACTTGTGCCAACACTGGACAGGAACAGCAGACAGAGACACTCAGGGACCTGATATCCTGTGTGTGGGCAGACCTGCCTCACTGAGGCGCCACATCCTATAGCTTGCCCTGCCTTGCCCTGACAGTAAGTCCTGGCTGCAACTACGGGTACATTTTTATTCTTGGGCTTCTCTGTCTGCTGGTTGGGGGCTGGTGTGGCTGTGGCGAGGACACAGAGCAGATGAGACTCTAAGGATGGGAAGGTGAGGTAAAGACTACTTCCCTCAGTGACGCACGGAGAACATTCCTGACTAGGGAAGCAGGGGTGATCTACCAGGGGGCCTAGGCCTCAAGGCAAACCTGTGCCCCTCCCTGCCCCGCGTCCATAAGCATCAGAGCATGTTGGGGCACCTGAGCCCTTGCTTCAATTTCCAAAATCTATTCACTGGATCTTGCCTGTAAGAACTGGACAGACTATGGCCTAGCATCACTACCCTGGACTAGAGAACAGGCCTGGGAAGAGCAGGAACATCTGGATTCGGTGGTCCCCAGGCTGGGAGAAGATAACAAGGTGATTTAAAAGGCATCAGAGCAGTTACATCAGAAGTCTTGGCTACCAGCCGAGATGCCTCAACTGAGCATAACTCACCTAAAGGTTTTCCAGAGTTCAGCCCAAGGAAGATTCCTGACCCTGTGCTGAGAGGAGCAGGTTCCCTGGCCATCACAATCAAGCTACAGCCAAGGTCGGTCTCATGGCCTCTAGTTCAAGATTCTTTTTTTTTTTCTTTTTTTCGGAGCTGGGGACCGAACCCAGGGCCTTGCGCTGCCTTGTGCTTGCTAGGCAAGCGCTCTACCACTGAGCTAAATCCCCAACCCCTAGTTCAAGATTCTTGGAGGAAGATCTAGCAATGCATGGGGAAGAACTCCACTCCCAACTACCTGGTCCCCAGGAGTCAGGATCAGGTGACTCAGGGTAGGGGCTACAGCTTGCATGCTGGGTCTATACTAAAAGCTATGCCCAAGCAGAACCCCTGGCTGACCCAGCAGAGCAGCAGGAGGAGAAGGGGCTCCCCTCACCCTCACCACCCCTACCCCACCCTAGCTAACCCTGTCTCCTTCCTCTGCTACATAGCATTCATTCTTCACTATTCAACATCAGGTCAGAAGAAAGACGACCTCCTATCTGCTGAGGAGGAGGAGACAGCGCTTACTAATTGCCATGTTGCAATCTGCCAGTCAGTGTGGCCGCCTGTTGCCACCTGCCCTGTATTAAATACCTTCTCCCTGATTCCAGCCCATGGGGCACGATTAGCTGCCTTCAGAGAACAAAGTCTACTTTCATTAGAAATGGGGCTCAGCACACAGAGGCCCTGCACTGTGAACCCACTGAGCAGAGCACTGACAGATAAGACACAGGGCACGTGACCGGAAGCAGCCTACCTACTGTCAGTTACTCAAAGGGACAACCGTCTACCCAGGGGGTGGGGTTCACGTCTGTCCCTTTTCTGGGTGGGTACCATCAGGGGCTTCCACTGATGCCAGAGATCACCGTTGCAGGAGACCAGTGGGATAAAAGAAACCTCGTCAGATCCCCGACTCACTCAAGCTTCTATCCTTATTCTTCTAGCCAGGGACGCCAGCAACAGAGAAGCCCCAGCCTGCAAAGCTCCACTCCCTCTGCTACTCTACTGAGGTCTGCACAAGGCCCAGCAAGGTCAAAGGGGCGGAAGAGGAAGTTCTAAGTATGCAGCTTTCTGCCTATCAAGGACTCAGAGAACACCACCCTCCAGACAGACACACACACACACACACACACACACACACACACACACACACACAGACACAGAGAGAGAGAGGGGGGGAATCCTAGATGGATGCTGCTCTCTGCCTTTTGCCAGTCAGCCTTCCCCCATGAGAAGCCTCCTCCAGCTCCTCAGGTGCTGCACTGTCAGTGTGAACAAGTTCACTGACCCACATCAGCATCCTACCCAATGAGCCCATCTCCTACCACGCACACACACCTCCTTTAGGAAAGGATGTCATTTATGTGGGTGCAGATTATTGTAAAACCGAGAGAAAAAGTCTGCTCACAGCTGCCAAGGAACTAAGTTAGTGAGGGTCCCTTGAGGTGGTCAATGAACCTTTCAATCAGGGTGGGGCCCTCACTATAAGAACCTTTATAGTTTTTCTTCCTAACGGTTTTCAGAGAAGTTAGTAATCGCTGTTGCTTTCTAAGTGAAAGGAAAACTGATGCCGACTTCAGAAGACAGCTGAGCTATGTCTACAGCCATAACTTCTGGACCCAGCAGGATATAAATAGGTAATAAACACCTGCCCTTCTTAAAGCCCCCATCAGCCCAAATCACAGCGTCCTGATCACACAGGAACAAGGTACCTCTCCTTGACCTTCTTGAGCCACATGCCTAGGATATCCAATTTCTGACATCTGCAACCCAGGGAAGTTGCACATCACAGGAGCAGGCAACACGCTTGCCGTGCAAGGCTGGATGGTTCTGAAGCCTTTGAAATCTAGGCTCTGACTCCAATGAATGACGCCAAACACAAGCCACCATGCTACAACAGTCAACCCCATGACCCAATAACCCAACAGTATAGCCCTAGGTACTGCCCATGAAGATCCCCACCGCTCCACACTACAACACAGCCCCTCCACCATGCCTGCTGTGAAGAGAACTGTCTTTACTACAATACATGGTTTTACCAAAGCTGGATTTAACCTTCCCCATGCACCCCTACCCCCTCTCATCTGCCTCAGCCCCCAATTTCCGGCATGCAGCTGTGCCTGAAGTCCATGAGCAAAGCCCTCAGCAATCCTGTGCGCGTGGCAGGCAGGCAGGCAGCCAGCAGCTCTCGGGGTGGGGCCTGGGCAAAGGTGCTGCTCTGGGCTGCTGAGTATGGTAGATGATGCCAGTCTGTGCCCAGACCAGCCCTGCTGCCCCCCATAGCTATTCTTGCCTGGGTAAGTACAGCCTCACCCTCTCGGGGATAAGCTGCCCGTGCTCTGTGCTGGCCCCCTGCCTACACTAAGCTGAATACACTGGCAGGACTCTGAGACCTACTCTAACCAGTTATCATGAAACCTCAGGACTAGTGCTGGTAACCCTGAGAACTCACCTGGCTCCCCACCTGAGCAAACACCTTGTCTATCTGTCGGGCCTTTCATCCAGCAAACAGCAAACACTTGACAAGAACAAAGGGGTCAAAGACACTGATGGTGATCCAAGTGAACCAAACCCTGGCCAAGGAAGTGGGGCCAAAGCCCCCAGTCCATGCCTGCCCTTGACATTAGACTCTGTGCCCCTTCTAAGGAGAGACGTTAAGCTGTGGTCCTGGTCAGTGTTCCTCTTTGCTTTTCTAGTCAGAGCCAAGCCCAACAGCCCTCCCCTCTCCCCTTCAGCTTGCTAACCCCCTACTCAATTTCTTAGGCACTCTGGTAGTAGCTATGCCCCTCACATCCACACACACCCTTCCCACAGTGCAGCCACAGCCCAGTCTTCTCCCTTTCAGCCAACAGAACAGAATCTGTGCGGAGGGCTCACAAGTCTCAAGCTCCAGCCTCATCTCCTGAGCCTGAAGCGGCAGTTTGTGGAGAGCTACCTATTGGGACTGCCAGGAGAGCAAGGCAACTGACCTAAGTCTGTCTGGCATCCCTTCTCTGTCCCCAGCACGAAGGATAAGGCCTAGGGGAGCAGCTCTGGAGCCAGGCAACACTCACCAATCACCACTGAGGCCAGGACCTTTTCTGGGATCCAAAGTCAGATCCTGCCCTGTCTACCTGAGGCACCCTCCCCAGTTCTCGGCTAAAGTCCACCTGACACTCCATGTGGAGACCAAGCTCCACCTCAGAGCAAGGGTGACTATGGGACCACAGCACCACACACAGCCCTGAATCTGACATTCACTTTACTTCACTCTCTGACCAAGAAGTCTCCAGAGCCAGGCCAAGGGAAGCCCCAATCTCCCAACGAAGAAGAGACCCTCACTTCTCATTCTCAGTGAATAATAGGGGGACCGTCCATACTTGCCCTCTTGGCAAAGGGAGGAAAAGCATCTGGGTGCTCCTCAACCTCCACCTATCTCTGAAGCAGAGAAGCAGAAGAGTGTGGTAACTGAGGGAGTCTCCAGCTCATGCTGCTAACAGCACAGCACAGCACACACAGCACAGCACAGCACACACAGCACAGCACAGCACACACAGCACAGCACAGCACACACAGCACAGCACAGCACAGCACAGCACACACAGCACAGCACAGCACAGCACAGCACAGCACAGCACAGCACAGCACAGCACAGCACAGCACACACAGCACACACAGCACACACAGCACAGCACAGCACAGCACAGCCCACAGCACAGCACAGCACAGCACAGCACAGCACAGCACAGCACAGCCACAGCACAGCACAGCACAGCACACACAGCACAGCACACACACACAGCACAGCACAGCACAGCACAGCACAGCACAGCACAGCACACACAGCACAGCACACACAGCACACACAGCACAGCACAGCACAGCACAGCACACACAGCACAGCACAGCACACACAGCACAGCACAGCACAGCACAGCACAGCACAGCACAGCACAGCACAGCACAGCACAGCACAGTCAACCAATTCTGTCAACCAATTCTGTTTTATGGGAAGACTGAGGTGTCCGGTATGAAAGAGAGGGAGAGGCAGGAGTCCTGTAGCAGACATCTCTCTTCTGGCCATGAAGGGGGTGGCTGTTTGAATGGCATTTGAATACTTGGTCCCTAGTTGGTGGAACTATTTGGGAAGTGTGAGGTGGTGTAGCCTTACAGGTGGGTTTTGTGGTTTCAACTGAGTCTCACCATTCCTGGTCTGTTGCTGTGTGCTGGTCTGTTTACGTCTCTGTCCCTCTCTCCCTCCCCTGAGTTTGGGGATCGAGATCTGAGCTCTCAGCTGTTCTTTCTCTCTACAGTCAGACTCCAACCCTGACATGAGAAACCCAGCCAAACGCTTTCCTCCCTGAGTTGCCTTGGCCATGGTGTTTTACAGAGCAACAGAAAAGGGACAAAGACCAAGGAGGTTATCTCCACATTAGGGAAAGATGAAAGAAAGGGACCCAGAAAACAGAGGTGGAAGCCTGAGCAAAGGAGGCAGGCCGCCTGACAGGGATGTGGGGGACACTGATGTCAGCCCCCCAGGGCAGGTTAGCTAGCCAAGGTCAGACTCACAGGGTTAGTGTCTTCTCCCCAGCCAGCCAGTTCTCCTGGTTAGTGGTGTTAGCAACAGACTCATGGCAGACGCCCTCCAGGCACTCCATATAAACAGACAGCTTGGGGTGTGAGCAGCTCAACTCCGGAGCTGCAAAGAGAGAGCATAGAAGACCAAACTGAAGGATCCCCCAGCACGTACTCTTCTGTGGGGAAAGCACCTCTGACTTACTGCGGGACTCTCAGGGGCTTCCCACCACCAGAAAGCATGCCTGAGGAGACCAACATCCCACCTTGCCAACAGTGAGTCCAGCTTTCTAACCCACACAACAAGGCTCTCTGGATGGTCAAGAGAAGGCAACTATTGTGGAAGGCAGCTCCTGTCTCCCTAACTCCCACACTCCACTGCCAGGCTGCACCAGGACTGTGAACACTGGCCTATAAGAACAACCCCCACCCCAGATGCAGCCGCCACTCATCCAGGCCTGTGCCCAGAGTACTCCACCTCCTCCCATAGGCTGCAAAGAGAGCTGCATCAGAACGCACGGTACAATGGGGCAGTGTGCGACCTAGCCCCAGAGCCGGGCCACTCAAGGAAAAGGTGGCACGCTGCCAGACAGATGGCCCAGGGAGCCCTACGAGGACCCCCACACGGTGACGATGCAGCACAGCACAGCTCCCCAGCCTCTGACAGGGGCTCTTCCACCCTCTCAGGACACCTTCCCAGGGCCTGTACGGACATACGGACATCCTGGGGAAGACAGTGTGAGCCACAACAGTAGAGTCTTGAAAAGATGTGTCCCCTGAGGCTGCAGGACAGGAGACTCACTTCCCACATCCGGAACAGGCAGAAAGGCCCTGCTTGAGAGGCCCTGCAGGCAGAGCAATGGCTCAGCTAAACGGGAACTACAGTCTCTACCTGCCCCCAGTGTGGGTCTGAAGTCACCCAGCTGCCTGGCACACTAAAGCAGGAGGATGACAAGTTCAAGGCCAACCTGTACAACTTAGACTCTGCCTTGAAATTAAAAAAAGGAGGCTGGGTGCTGGAGAGAGCCCAGGGGTAGAGTGCTTGTTAGCATGTACAAGACCCTAGGGTTTATCCCCCAGCATGCACCACGAAAATGCAAGCGCCAACAGGTTCCTGAACTGCCCATTAATTGAGACTCTCTGACTACTGCCCCCGAGCTTAAAAAGTCAACCTGCGGGGTTGGGGATTTGGCTCAGTGGTAGGGCGCTTGCCTAGCAAGCACAAGGCCCTGGGTTCGGTCCCCAGCTCTGGAAAAAAAAAAAAAAAAAAAAAGTCAACCTGCAACTGTGGAGAAGAGACAGTGGTCTAAAGCAGTGGTTCTCGACCTTCCTGATGCTGTGACCCTTTAACTCAGGTCTTCATGTTATGGTGACCCCACTACCAACAACCACAAAATTACTTTTGTTGCTACTTCATAAATGTAATTTTGATACTATTATGAATCATAATGCAAATATCTGTGTTTCCCTACGGTCTTAGGCAGCCCTGTGAAAGGGTTGTTCCACTTGACACAGGGGTCTTGACCCACAGGGTGAGAACCACTATTTAAGAAAGCTAAATCTTGGGGTTGGGGATTTAGCTCATGGTAGAGCGCTTGCCTAGGAAGCGCAAGGTCCTGGGTTCAGTCCCCAACTCGAAAAAAGAACCAAAAAAAAAAAAAAAAAAAAAAAAAAGAAAGCTAAATCTTTCTAAAGGCTTGGCCTTCTTCGGGGAGGAGGAAGAAAGCCTGGCCCCAGCAGGTGGCCTTCAGACCCTTCCCCACAGGAGCAACAAGACAGTAGCTAAGTCAGCAGAGTCTGGATTGCTTTCTAAGGCAAGAACATTGGGTGTGGCGGTGAAGGCCTTTAACTTCAGCACTCAGGAGGCAGAAGCGGTCGAATTTCTGCAAGCTAGAGACCAGCAGGGTCTACACAGTGAGTTCCAGGACAGCCAGGTACACAGAAAAACCTGTGAATACCCAGAATCCCAGCACAGATGACGAGGAAGGATTTGAAGTTTGAGGTTAGCCAGAGCTAAACCTGTCTCAAAAAAAAAAAAAAAAAAAAAAAGCAAGATCTAATCTAGTCTGGGCTGCAGAGCGAGACTTTCATCTGAAAAGGAAAGAAGTCCTAAAGACTGGTAAGGTCTTACCAGCAAGATTTCATCTGCTCCGATCCACTCAGAAAGGGGGGCTGGACCTGATCACAGGGCAAGCACTTTCTCACAGGACCTAATGTTTGCCGTTAGTTCCTTGTTCCTAAGTAGCCCCAGACTCAGATCTTCCTTTTAGAGGGGTTAACAGTGACTCAGTGTGGCACATGCTTCGAGATCACAGAGGACAAACGACTGATCTGAGGTCATATAAGCTTGCTCTTCAGAAAACAGGGAGCCTGATCGTCTGACTGCAGGCTCAGGCTGGAGTACCTTGCATGCAGTTCAAGAGGTTCTAACTGCTAAAACCAATTCCCTTGGTATGTGTTGAGAACTGGTACCTACAGACCCATTCCCATCAACTACAGTAGAAGAGAAACTGGAAGAACAGACGGTGACTCAGCCACCAGCCATTTCAGAAGAGGATCAGGGGTGAGCCTGTGGCACCAGACCAAAGCCCTAAGACACGGGGGCCTGGAGTCTGGCTCGCTCAATAGCTGCGCACATTCCTCTGGTTTCCCGACATTCTTCAGTCCCTAGGACACTTGGGAACTCAGGTCCCAAGGCCTCCGTGCTGGCTGGCTTGTTAACTGACACAAGCTAGAGTAAAGCAGAGGAAGGATGCCCAAAAAGAAACTGCCTCCATAAGATTGGGCTACAGGCAAGCCTCTAGGGCATTCCCTTAATTAGTGACTGATTAGTGACTGGGAAGTAACCTAGGCTACTGTGGGCTGGTGGGCTGTTAAGAAAGCAGGCTGAGGGGTTGGGGATTTAGCTCAGTGGTAGAGCGCTTGCCTAGGAAGCGCAAGGCCATGGGTTCGGTCCCCAGCTCCGAAAAAAAGAACCAAAAAAAAAAAAAGAAAGCAGGCTGAGGAAGTCGTGAGGAGCTACCCAGTGAGTAACACTGTGACCCCTGCATCAGCTCCTGCCTCCAGGTCCCTGCCATGCTTGAATTCTAGTCCTGACTTCCTTTGATGATCAACAGTGATGTAGACAAGTAGGTCGAATCAACCCTTTCCTCCCCAGGTTGCTCTGGTCATGGTGTTTCGTCACAGCACAGGAAACCGAAACCTGACGACAACACGCTCCATCCAGTCTCTTACGGCATACAACCCTCTTGTGGATCCAAAGCCCTAGTAACTACAAGCCACCATCCACTGGTCACACTCAGAGTCACTCCCGGCCTCCCCAGGACTGGGAAGCGGCAGGCATACTGTGGTCCATCGAGAGTCTCTGCAGCCCAGGAGGTGGGGTTGCACTGTGATCTGATTTTCACAAGTTGTTCTGTGATGGCACTCCCCTTCTCAGGCTGGGATTCTCATTGTTACTGCATCACAAGAAAGGAGACACTCGGGGTTGGGGATTTGGCTCAGTGGTAGAGCGCTTGCCTAGGAAGCGCAAGGCCCTGGGTTCGGTCCCCAGCTCCGAAAAAAAGAACCAAAAAAAAAAAAAGAAAGGAGACACTCTCCATTTACCACTACTCAAAAGGTGCCTGTCTTCAGGACAGACATCAAGGGGCCTGAATCTTAAAAAAGGACAAGGAATCTTCCAGGTAAAGAAAACTTCCAACACTGCACAGCTCGTGTAGTCGTAATTTAAAACCAATCCCCTAGCTCCAAAAGCAGGTTCTTCACACAGCCCACAGCATACACTCAGTGCGCTAAACCCTTCCCCCCAAAATGAGGGACGGTCCCTCCATGTGGTCAACAGAGTGCACTCCCCACAAACAGACTGAGCACTGGAAAAGACTCTAACAAAGCTCCAGAGTCTTACAGGGAGGAGAGCAGGAAAGACAACATGGAGCAGGCATGGTAAAAAGCCTGACGTCACCACGGCTACCCAGCAAGGCCCTAGTCTCTGTCCTCTTTTTCCCCCCTAAGGTCCGGTGAGGAGAAAACTTCTCATAGAAGTGTCAGACAAGTTATTCTTGGCGCATGGAGACATGTGGACTGGGTACAGTGTGAAGGCCATGGATGACAACAGGTGCAACTGTGGAGCCATGAAGAACAGGATACAGGGAGCACAGGGCAGGGATGCTAGCTAACAGGCTGAGCTGGCTTTTTGTTTCTTGCCAACTTTACACAAGCTAATGAGAAGAGGGATCCTCAATGAAGACGATGTCTTCATCAGACTGGTCTGTAGGCAAGTCTGTGAGACCTTTTTTTTTTTTTGAAGTTCAAGCAAAATGAACCCTCTCTTCCCCACGTCACTTTTGTTTTATCGCAGCAACAGAAAACAACCCAGGTCAGGCAGAATGCAAGGTACTTTTTGCATGCCACAGTGAAGAGAGTGAGCTTTAATTACATAGGGAGAACCATGGGGTTGCTAAAGGCACAGGGGGAGTCTGTTTGGAGGCAGGCAAGGCCCGACTCCATCCGCCAGGCTGTTCTGGAACCCCGAGCACAGCCTCGGTACCCAAGAGCTTGTTCTGGTTCACCATGGTGCTTAGCTAGGGCAGTGCTGACTAGGAAAACATGTCCTTGTTCTCAGAACACTTACAGTCCTGGGAGAAGCAGACAAAACAAAACAGGCAAACACAATGTCCACGTCAGCATAGACACAAGAGACGGAAGAGGCAGAGTCTTAAGGACAGGGACATTTAAGACAAGGTCTGAAGGACAAGAACGCTAATGGGAACAGGAGAGATCCAGAAGTGCAGGCAACAGCATCCATGTGTGCAAAGGCCCAGACGCTAGAAAGGATGAGGTAAGCTCGATGGTCATTACGAAGCTCATCTGCCAGGTGAGAGGCACATGCCCTTAATCCCAACGCCCAGAAGGGGAGTCTCAGGGGAGACAATGCTGCATAGTGAGACCTTGACTCAAAAAAGAAAGGGATGGACGAACAGACGGACAGATGGACACAGAGAGAAAGCCAACAGCACTCCCTTCTGGTCTCTGTGGGCATCTGCACCCAAGTGCACATAACCACACATACAGATGAGACAAAGACTTAGCTCATGAAGGGGTTCTTCTCATGCGGTAAGAAGGCGATACGTGGATGAGATTTGAACAATACTCAAGTATGCACGTTTCAAGAGAAAACTAAATCACACAATGGTAAGGCAGGACTGGCTCAAAACCCTCCAGTGCTCACCCTGCAAGCTGGCTGTTCAGTAAGCTGTAACCTGAACTCAGCAAGTCCACAGGTCTCTACAACACTGGGCGCTCTATTAGGAGAACGAGTTGCAGCACGTTCTGACGGCTGCACAAATCAAGGCAAGGTATGTTACCCTGCGATGTGGGGCTTCTAAGACAATGTCGGTGGGAACAAGATTGTGCCACAACAAATAGAGAAGTTCATTATGGGGTTGGGCCAGAGTTCTTAGGGAAAAGTCCAGACCTGGGCCTCCAATCCCCTAAACTCCAGTCATATACCAGGCACACGCCTACTGCCAGGGTAACGTCACTTACTGAAGGGAAAGATGGGCCCTGCGGGTACGTTAAATACAGGACGTGACTCAGAGGGACGAGGCAAGTCTTAAGCACAGGGCAAGGGAGAGCCAGTTAACCCAACCTGAAGCAGGCCTCTGCCCTCAGGCTGCAGGCTGCCCCTGCCTGGCAAACAGGGACACCCACGGCCTACGCCAGGGCCTTAAGCAGGCAGTACAGCTTCACGACAGGAACATCTGTTTTCCATTTTCACCAACGCTGAGAAGAAGCTATTTAAAATGTCACCCATTTTTCCTCGCGTAGGTTGCTATTTTTAAAAGAATGATTACATACGGTCTACGAATTTAATACTGTGGCTACTTCATCTCCACATGTCAGTGACCAAAAATCAAACCCCAGCCTTAGTGTTTATGTCTAAATTAACACAAAGGAAACATCCTTCTTTAAACCATGCTAGCATGCAGGGCTGTTCTGAGATGTGGTCCTGGCTAGCCTGGGCTCAGAAGGCCATCTGCATGTCTGTCACTGGCCAGGCTACACTACCATACCAGAGTCAGAGTGCATCGCAATGTTAAGACTGCTCATCTCACAGAGGCCCGAAGTTTTGTAAAGGGTATTCCCTGAACTGAACTCTGAAAGGAGAGAACAGGTCTAACATGAACTCCTCTGCACTGTCTCTGCCTTATGTATTATTTCTAAGAGTAAACAGAAGGGTGAGCTGAAGAACTGAGTCCCAGAAAAGGATTCTGAAAACCCAAAATATGTTTTCCCTGGGTGTACACGGAACCAACAGGACAAACAAACACGAGCTGGGGGAGACAGACGACCTCCAGCCATATCTAAATCAACTGCACACATGCCGTGCCTAAGGAGCTACCACAATGAAAGCTGAGGCACAGGGATCGATTTTAAAGCCTAGGAGGCACTGGGGATTCATTCAGTCGTGGAGCACATGCCTAGCATACGTGAAGGCCAAGGATCCAGAAGCACACATCGATGAGCTCAGGTTAGGGCTAAGCTGGGCCACACGAAAGGTAACTTCAGATAGTTACAAATGCCCGAGTGGGGAGGGGCCTAGAGAGGCATCTCAGCGGTTAAATGTGAGTATAAGTCAAGAACAGTATGTACTGTTCTTCCAGAGTTTGATTCCCCAAACCCACAGCAAGTGGTTCAAAACCATGTGTGACTCTAGACCTCTATCTTCCAATTAAAAATAAAACAAATATGTTTTAAAATAGTAACAATGATAACTAATTTTTAGTCATGGTCTTACTATGTAGTCCTGGTTGGCCTGGAACTTGCTAACAAGACCAGGCTGGCCTTGAATCCACAGAGATCCAACTGCCTCTGCCTCTTGAGTACTAGGAATAAAGGTGTGTACACCACTATGCCTGGCCCCAAAATAATTTTTTTAATGTATTACATATAAAAAAAACAAACAAACAAACCAGCTCTTTCAGTTGCTGAAACAAAGTATCCTGAGTTCACATCCTGCAGTGCTGTGCCACTTACTAACTGGGGACCTTTTAAAATAGTAACAATGAATAAACCACTCAACCACTGTACTTCATTTCTCCATCTGTGAAACAGGATGATAAACAGCAGGCTCTTCTTCATACAGCTGTTACCCAAAACAGCAGCTGCTGCAGGCCGTGAGTGGAGAGAATGTCCTCGGTCTTCGCCGGTATCACTGCTCACCAGCAAAGACAAAACCTCTAGCCTCAGCATCTGACCTCTCCTCACACGGCCTACGTGGACAACCCTGTTGACGGAAAGGTGGCACTGCATCTCTGTAGCATCTCTGTAGCATCGGGCTAGCAGCCCACAGGTACAGGGCCAATCACAGGGCTCGGATGAGCATAACAGTGTTTCTCAGGTGTCAGGGAGAGTGAAAGCACATTCGTGGATGAACTTTCACAACTGGTACAAGACAAGTACTCTGACTCCCCACTGAGCAACGAGAAACTGAGGTGCACAGAACTATGCAATTAAGAAAGGACCAACAGCCATAGATGGGATCCAACCTGGCTCTGTGTCAGTTTTTGTTCTTTTGTTTTTCAAACAGGTTCCAAGTAGCCTAGGCTAGCCTCAGACATGTTATATAGCTTGAGGGCGACCCTGAACTCCTGCCTCCCTTATCGAGTGCCTAGTGTATACCAGCTCTATTCTCTCAGCTGCTCAACACATCCCTCTTTCCCCCCTTCCTCTTTCTCTCTCCTTTTCTTAGAAACAGAGTCTATGTAGACAAGGCTGGCCTCAAACTACCAATCCTCTTTCCTCAGCCTCCTGCATGCTAGAATTATAGGTGTGTGCTATCATGCCTGACTACCACACAATTCTAACTGATTTAATTCCCAAGGAACCACATACACAAATTCTCTTGAGGAAAAATAAAGGGAGGTGGGAGGTTCCCAAACTTCTAGAGAGGAATTTTTTTTTTCTTTTTTTCGGAGCTGGGGACTGAACCCAGGGTCTTGCGCCTGCTAGGCAAGTGCTCTACCACTGAGCTAAATCCCCAACCCCCTAGAGAGGAATTTGAAGCTAAATCTTCTTGGAACCTTCAGGTACCTGGAAACATTGCAACTAGACTAGTACCACTGACTTAAGGCATTCTGCCTGGAGTAAACATTTGGTGGTAGGAATATGCAAGCAATGAACAAAATACACTTTAATATGAAACTTGATCCCACTGGGCACAGTGCTGCACTCCCACAGACCCAGCTACTTGGAGATGCTGATATAGAAGGATAGCTTGAGCCCTGGAGTCTAAGTCTAGCCCAAGCAATACAGCAAGACTACCTCAAAGAAGAGAAGAGAAAAACAAACAAAAACCTCACAAGCTGGCCACAGTCATTCATGTCTACAATCCCAGTAACTGGGAGGAAGACAAATCAGGAAAAGAGCTGCCACAAGTTCAAGACCAGTCTGAGTCACACAATGGGTTCGAGGCCAGACTGGGTCAGAGTCAAACTGCCTTTAAAAAAAAAAAAAAGGGGGTTGGGGATTTAGCTCAGTGGTAGAGCGCTTGCCTAGGAAGTGCAAGGCCCTGGGTTAGGTCCCCAGCTCCGAAAAAAAGAACCAAAAAGAACCAAAAAAAAACAACTAACTGGGTGCTGGGAGATGGCTCAGCAATTAAGAGTGTTTACTGCTCTTGCAGAAGACCTAGATTCAATTCCCAGCACCCATGTGGCAGCTCACAGCTGCTTGTAAATAAGTCCAGGGGATCTAATGCCCCCTTTCTGAAGTCTGAGAACTTCTGAAAGCATGTGGTGCTCACACATACACTCAGGCACTCATGAGAAATGGCTTCACAGTTAAGGGCACTGGCTACTCTTCTAGAAGTGGGTTCAATTCCCAGCACCTACGTGGCACCTTACAACCATCCATAACTCCAGTTCCAAGGGATAGGATACCTCTCCTGGCCCCCATGGGCACTAGACACACACCTGGTGTACAAATATATCTGCAGCCAAAACACTCATAAACATAAAAATATTCTAATTATAACATTTAAAATAAACTAAGCCAGACATTCTGTGTCCATGAGTTCCAGGCCAGCCTGGTCTTCATAAAGAGTTTCAGGCCAGCCAGGGCTACACAGTGAGTCCCTGACTCAAAAACAATTAAAAAAAAAACAAACAAAACACAAACAACAACAAAAACTCAAATGTCAGAGGCGGGCTCCCAACTCTATCTGCCTGGGACAGCAACAGTAAGTGAAGACTACATTAATATATTCAGCCTTCAGATCTCTCTCTCCAGCAGAGGTTCACTATGTGGAAGACCATGCTTCCCTTGAGTACAGTGATTGATTTTTCTTTTTCAAATGTGATTTGTTGGAGCACATATAAAGGATGAAGAGAAAGTTAACCAGAAAGGGGCAAATGCCATCATTTTTCTGCCTTTATCTCACTGATCCAGCTGCAAAGTAACATTTTATCAGGGACTGCCAGGGATAAGGAGTGTTCCCAACCATACACAGGTCACACTAACGCCTTCTTTCCCCCATCTGGGACACCGATGACCTTTTCTTACCAAATAGAAAAATGCAAAAGCAGACATGCACCACAAGTGAATTCGGGAGCTGCTCATTGAAGTGACTTAAACGTCGGTGAACGCCATCAGAAGATTGCTTATGACTCCTTATCTGCCTATACCCACAAAAAGTCTACTTCCAGGCAGAATGGCAAACTGACGTATGAGGAGGCAATGGAAGACAAAATGGTACACAAGTAGGAAACTGCTTTGTGACAAGAATGCGTTAGAATATTTTCAGCCCACTCTGCATAGTGAGTTCCAGGCTAGACAGGGCTACCCAGTGACACCCTATCTCAAAAAGCAATAAACAAACAAATAAGAAAGAAAGGATATTTTTGGTGTACCCTCTACTTGTCCAGAGTTGTTTATACAGCTGAAGGCAAGCAAAACTCAATTTACACCAGCTCCCAAAAGGTAGCCAACAACCTAACCAGAACACCAACTTAAGGATCAGGGTCAAAAAACAAACTCTCTACAAGAGCAAGCAACTTTTCCGATTAACTGATTCTCCAAACCCAGGGATCCTCACACAGGGAGAATATCACTCAGACACCTGTCTCTGGAGACCATCTTACCCGCTCTGGGGTTGGGCTGGGGCAAGCTGCTACCTCGTCTTTCCAAGCAGGCAATGTGATTTCTTCCGGTCCCTGGGGTCCCTGGGGTCCCTGGGTCTTCAAGATGAAATTGGGGAAGATGTTGCTATAGGAGCTGTGGATAAAGCTAACTTCTCTAAGCCTGGAAGAGGGTCATCTGACTGACTTCGGTCCCCTCCTTGGGAGACCCGCCCTGCACGCTTCAGATCTCACTCCTACCCCTTCCCGACAGCAACTACAAGAGCCCTTCCCCTCCCACTGGCCCGAGGGAGTCAGGCCTCTGTCCCACGCTCCAGGCTTCCTTACTCAGAGAGAAGTAACTTTTTCAATTCGTGAGTAGTTGCTCCTCCAGAATCCGAACCACACCTATTTCTAGCAACCCCCGCCCCATCTCCTCCCCTAAGGCTGCTACAGAATTACAGGCCCCCTCCCCTTCGCCCCCATCGGCATTTTTTTCTTTCCGTCTCCAACCTTCCTCCATCCTGGGATCCTATTTTTCCACTTCCGAGCTGTTCCCTCCCTCCATCCCTACTCCATGGTGGGTCCCGCAATCCCCCTCTACTCTTGCCTTCCAGCGCGACTACTCAAAAATCCCACAACAAACTTTCCGCCGGGGCCCTCTCCTTCAGGTAGCCATCTTGCCGCGGGGCAGGCCGGGTAGGGGCCTGGGCGGCGGGAATCCCCACGCACCAGGCGCTGCGCGTCATCGGGGGCGGGGCCTGGGGCGGGGCCTCGTGGTAAAGAATTGCTGGAAAAGAGGGAATCGCCTGCGAGCAGGCATTGGAGACCTGGCAAGGGAAGAAAGAAGGCGGTGTCGGAACGAGGGCTCAACAGCGAGGAAGGGGGAAAGACTGGCACTGAGGGAAAAGTAGGGAACAACACTTAAAAATACAGTAGGAGATGCCTCTTATACAAAGAAAAATACCAACGCACACACCGCCACGCACTCCCACTCTCATCTCCACTCCCCGAGGCCTGGCAGGGTTTCATTGGCTGGCCTTGGACGGTGAACTCTGTAGAACAGGCTAACCTTGAACTCACAGAGAGTCTCTGGCCTCTGCCTCCAGAGTGCCACACAGGGCAAAGGAAAATGCCAGCTTTCCATCTTGACAAAAGATAACGCATAACCACATTCCTGTCACCGTTTTCAAGCCTGCGTCCCACCTCTCCGGAAATCCTCAGGTTCTTAAATTGTCCCGTGTTATAAGAAAATCAAGCCTTGAGATCCACAATCCAGTTCCTCCCCTCAGGAGGTCAATTTTTACTGTTTTCAGAGGGAGGGGAGAGTCTCCATACTGTAGCCCAGGCTGACTTCAGATTCGTTATGTAGCCCAGGCAAGCACCTTGACTCGCTTGGTGTTACGTATTACCTCTAGCCCCAGTTTTCTGTTCCCATTCTTTTTTTTTTTTTTTTTTTTTTTTCGGAGCTGGGGACCCGAACCCAGGACCTTGTGCTTGCTAGGCAAGCGCTCTACCACTGAGCTAAATCCCCAACCCTTCTTTCTTTCTTTCTTTCTTTCTTTCTTTCTTTCTTTTTTTTTTTTTTCCCAACCGGACATTCTTTTTTGCTACATGGCTCTAACTAGTTGCACAGAACTTTAATACGAATATCCCGTACCATAATTATTAATTTATTTTACGTGTACGTGCCCGTGTCTATGTATGTGCACTGTGTCTATGTATGTGCACTGCGTCCATGCAGGAGCCTGCGGAGGTCAGAAAAGGGTATGACGTCACTGGGAACTGGAGATTCAGGCAGTTGCGAGCCACCGTGGAGGTACTAGGAGCTGAACAAGGGCAGCAAATGCTCTTAACCGCTGAGCGCGTTCTAGTTCCGTAATTATTGCTTTACTTACTGTATCCCTTTACCCTGATGTTTCTTCAAGTCCAAGAGCACGCTTTGATATCCCGTAGCAGGTGCCCAGCGCACAACAGTGCCTGGGTAGCGGGTCTTCCTGGGGCGTGCTAAGCATATTGATGCCTCAGAGTCTTCCGGTTTTCTGTTTCCTGTGACTGCAATGTTCTCCTTCTAGGTAGTCAGCAACAGTTGTGTCCCTGTTCAAATGGCATCACGTCAAAGCCGTCTTCTTTGGTCACTCAGCATCCCAGTCACTCCCTTTACTGTGCTTTACTTAACATTTACTTGCACAGAAGCTATTGCTGTCTGACATCATATTAAATATTTCTCTGTGTTTTGACCATCTGCCCTACTATCATGAAAACTCTTTTTTTCTCATTTAGCACAGTGTCCCTGGTGTCTAAATTGTTTGCCCACATTAGGTACTCAGTAAATATTTGTTATTCAACAAGTGATCTGGACGTGAGTGGCTGAAAGATTCTGGAAAGCAGTAGTGGAAGGAAGAGTTGAAAATGCAGTAAAATTCCGAAAAAAAAAAAAAAAAAAAAAAAAAAAAAAAAAAGAAAATGCAGTAAAATAAGAAAAGCCATGCCCTCATCCCCACCCCAAGACATCACTGGACCCTGGCAGGGAGGGTGGTAAGGACAATGCCAGATTCAACAGAGGAGAACCTGAGAGGAGAGTCAGCTGGAGTCCCGCCTGTCCTCAGGGAGCACAGCCCTTCTGAAAAGACTCCAGGACAAGAAGAAGCCAGGTAAAGGAGACAGGAAGGACTCGTGGCCAGAGTTTGCTCAGACCTAAAGACATCTACCCCAAGCCCAGGCCCCGCTTGACCAGATGGTTCCGGAAAAGGCTTAGCATCTGTCCCTCCATAAATTATCCAGTGCTCCTTCCTACCAGTCTTCTCTGGTGACAGCCGGAACAATCGTCCAGGAATTCCATCTGCTACTCCTGCGCGGGTCCCCACTCCACCTCATCAACATTTCATAGCACAGAGGTATCCCATTTCCCCGGCCCGAAAAGGAAGCTGGGTCAGTCCCTGGGTGAGCTGATTCGCAATACCTTCCCCTATCAACACACACAAGTAAAACCTCCACAGAGGTTCCAGCATCTCTAGAGGACAGAGTCCCACATCTTTTTCTTTCATTTTTGTTTGCGTTGTTTTATTATTTAAAAAGCAACAGCAACAAAACAAAACAGGATCTCTCTACATAGCTCTGACTGTCCCGGAACTCACTATGAACAGCAGGCTGGCTTCAAACTCAGAAATGCACCCGCCTCTGCCTCCCCAGTGCTTGAATCATAGGAATGCACCACAAGGCCTAGCTAGAATCCCACATTTTACTCCTCCCCACTCCCCATGCTCTTCTACCACACATAGTTTCGAAAATAAATAAGATTATATTGATTAAATTGATCACATAGTTTTATTTTTTTGTTGTTTTTTTTTTTTTTTTTATGAAACTCAAAGGGCTGGAGGTGTCGTTCAGGGGTAACTTTCATAACAATTATAATTTGGTATAATTAAGAACCTTTTTTCAATCCTTCCCATCCAAAACAAGACAAACTGACTCCTGACCATTAGACAGCTCCATGCACTTACCTTTAACTTTTTTTTTTTTTTTTTTTTTTTCCGGAGCTGGGGACCCGAACCCAGGGCCTTGCGGTTTGCTAGGCAAGTGCTCTACCACTGAGCCAAATCCCCAACCCCTGCACTTACCTTTAAACCGATCACTCACTCAGCCCTTTTAAAATGAGACATTTATTGTGAGAGGACAGCACAGGCTCACAATAAGGATAGATCCGCTTTTAAAAGAAGAGTTGTAAAACAAAACTTTTAGACTGACGACGGTGGTGCACGCCTTTTAAATCCCAGCACTTGAAAGGCAGAAGCGAGTAGATCTGTGTAAATTCAAGACCAGCCTCGTCTACAAATAAAGTTCCAGGCCAGGCAGGACTGTTAACACAAAGAAAACTTGCTTGAAAATAAGTAAATAAACTACTACTACTACTACTACTACTACTACTACTACTACTAATAATAATAATAATAATAATAATAATAATAATAATGACCACGAGCTCAGAATTTGAGTCCAGAAGGCTGCTGTAAGTCTCTTTGTGACCTTGGTTGGACACACAGAGCACCTGAATTAGTTCAGTTCCCTGCTCCGTAGAGGTATTGAAGATTATTTCGGACCCAGACGTGTTCCTGCATCCTTACGACCATAGCACTTGGGTGGGGAGAAGGGGTCTGGAGGGAGGTGTAGAGACAAGAAGACAAGGTGCTCAGGATCGTTCTAGGTTACACAGGGTTGAAGACAAGCCAGAGCTATATGAGGCTGTCTCACACCCCCCCCCCAAAAAAAAACAACAAAAAGATCATTTCAAAACTTCAAAAGATGGTGATTAGTTTACTTCCTAAAGTTTCAGTTATCCCCATCTCCTTCCTAACTTCCTTCTAGTGAAATCTATGACCACCATTTTGGTGCATAAAGTTTTACTATATACGTTGTCTTTTTCCAGTCTCAGGATATTGAGTTCGATGGAAGGCTAAGAAATAAAATTTTAGCTACGTGTGGAGGTATTGCAGAACCAAGATCGAGTCCAAGGCCTGACCTGGCAGGCTCTAGAATGATGCTCTTTCTCAAAAGAAAGCAAAGAACAAAACAGAAGGAAGGAAGGAAGGCACATGGTTCCTCCAGGAGCCCAAGCCCACACCCGGCTATGACGTACTTTGAGTGACTTTCTTAGGGAAGGATAACGATGTTTTCAGGTGTGTCTTATGTAGTAAGTTCACCATCCAAGAGGTAAAAGCAGAAAGATTGCCGTGGTTTCGAGGACAGCCTGGCTTTCCGAGGGAGCTTCAGCCTGTGCTGCATATGCTGTGAGACCCTTATGTGCGTACAGCATGCACAGACTTTGAGGACATTGTGATAAGTGGGACAAGCTAGTCAAGGACAGCAGGAGCCCACTCCGGTGGCGCAGGCCTGTAATTCCAGCTACTAGGCACGCTTAGGCACAGGGATCAGGTCACAAGTTCAAGGGCGGCTTGGATGACTTAGTGAGACTGCACCTCTAAGCAGAAAGCACAGAAGAGGACCCAGGCTCTGTAGCTCAGCACGGGGTACTTGTTTATTATGCGGGAGGCTCCAGCGATACAAAAAAACATATATATATATATATATATATATATATATATATATATATATAACTCAACAGCTGTTATATTAGTGACCTAGTAGTCACATTTACAGAGATAGAAATGGATCCTGTCTGGCTATGCAGGCAGCAGTAGGACTGAATGATTCTACGGTCCCATCCCTGCCAGATCAGCAGGCTGTCCCCCATCCATTCCAGGTCGGTGTGTGGGACTTGGCCTTGGAAGTTCTGCTATCTTGTAAGCTAAGCAGCTCTTTCTATCGGAAAGGCAGAAAGAGAGCTCCGGGTTCCGGAAGCATCCAGAATGACACCTGGAACAGCTGTTAGGGAGGCTGAGCTGACACCACCTGGGGCTGGGTTCCCCCCTCATCCTCCCGGCAGTGCAGGTGTCTGAGACTTCACAGCGTATGAACACTTGGTACTGCTGAACCTTATATGCACTGTCTGGATGAGTAGCTCCCTGTCCTGCCAGGTCTCTGTGCATGTGTCTGTACGTGCTTAGGGTCCCCTCTCATGCCATTTTAAAAGCGCATATTCAACCCATCATCAGACCTGACCCCACTCCCCTGTCACTTCTTCAACGCTTGATGCCCACACTCAGCACCCACCCTAGCCCAGGTTCTTCTCTTGCCCTGGGCAGGAAATTCCAGGTATCCCAAACATGGCATCCCGGGCCTGAGACTGAGACTTGGCACAACAGATACAACAATCCTTGTGGCACACAATGGGTTCCAGCAACACACACACACACACACACACACACACACACTCGCTAGCCAAAAGTGGGGAACAATGGCTCGACTTGGATTTCAGCTCTTGAACAGCTGGCTCTGACACTGGTTCTGAGGTAGGATGAGGGTGGGTGGAAAACAGGAAGCAGCCAGAGGGAGGCTGCTGACATTTGTTCTAGGACCCAAGGGCCCCTCTGCTGGCAGATTGCCCCCCTGAGAGATGTACTCCTTGGGTAAGCTTCCCTCCCAGCACCAGCTCAGCCCCCACTCTAAGGCCTTCACTGGACTGGCTAGAACTGGCTTAGAGAAAAACACGACAGCACATGTGATAAACTGCCCAAACTTGGTGAGTACAAAGGCTTGATCGACAAGTCCTCACGACTCCTCCAGGTCCACAGACCGCAGGAGCATCTATCCTTCCATTTATTAGGGGTATGTGGGCAAGCGAGAGGGTGTGTCTCCTCCTTTAGACTGTAAGAAACTTGGCGAGGCCAAGGATCACTGCTTTCTCTGTTTGTATTAATTCATTCTCTCATTAAGTTAGCATTTATTGCCAGGAACTACAGCATGTGTCTGCAATCGCTTGGGAGATGCAGGCAGGACAACCAGAGTCATCCACAGTTTGAGACCAGTCAGGGCTATGTGAGACTTTGTCTCATCTACATACATACATACATACATACATACATACATACATACATACATACATACATACGTGTGTGTGCGTGTGTCTGTGTGTCTTTCATTTGGTAGAGTACTTGCCTAGCAGGCACAAGGCACTGGATTCAACTCAAACCAGGCACGGTGTCAACTGCCTGTAATCTCAGTACTCAGAAAGCAGAGGCAGGAGGATCAGGAACTCAGTTATCCTCAACTACATAGCCAGTGTGAGGTGAGCCTGGGTGTACAGGATTCAGCCTCAGAAACAAAACATTTAAGTAATACTCACTGGGCATCTTGCACTGAGCAGGGGTTCCCTCTCTGTTCCTAACCACAGAATCTACCATCACGTAAGACTCTGGCAGCCAAAGAGGAAAAATCTCCATGGGTAGGTCAATGCAAGCAAGAATGAATGAAGCGACACATTCTTGTTGTCTTGTGTCTGAAGCTCACTTGGTAACTGTGAAAGGGAGTCTAGGACAAGAAGCAGGAAACTCAAGCACCCTCCTCTCAGTTGGGAGTTAGGGAGGCCTAGAAGGATAAAGCTATGTTTCTGAGGGCCTGGAAAGAGAGATACTCAGAAAAAATATGCTCAGGGGCTGTGGTGGCATCTTGACTGTTCTAAGGAATTATAGCTATTGCTTAGGCCTGGGATCAAAGCCAGAAATGAACCAGCTTTGACGAGTAATCACCACTGTGAGGGAAGACCTTACTACCCGAAGTCATCTGGTTGCCAGCAAATTCATTCCCAATCTAATCTTCTCAGTATTGTTCAAATTTTACTATATGCGCTACTGCCATGAACACATTAAGTCGTATACTGAAAAGCAGAAATTCAAGCCAAGAGTTTGATGGCCATCAGCCTGGGTGCTCCCGCAGCAGCTGAACCCATGAGTTTCCTCAAGCATAGGTCGGTGGTAAAGCAGTCCTAAGCAGAGTGCCTGGGGTCAAATGCAGCTGTGGCCACCACCTAGCGTGACCTGACCATAGCCAAATGACTGAAGCTCTCCTTCTGTGTCCATTTCCCCATCTATAAATGCAGACTAAAAATAGCATCTAGCTCAGAGTTGTGGGTCAAATGAACTCATACACTGTCCTGTTTTTTTTCCTGTTGCAGTGATGAATTATTCTGGCAAAGGCAACTTAAAGGAGAAAGGGCTTATTCTGGCTCCCAATTACAGGTTAGAGATCATCACGGCTGGAAAACCACAGCAGGGGGTGCTTGAGAGAATTGGTTACATTGTATCCACACTCAGAGACTATGTGTCCCTTTAGCTCTTTCCTTTTGTACAGTCCACAGCCCAGGAATGGTGCAAATCACTTTCAATGTGAACCTTCCCAAACAACATAATCAACATACTCTTTCATCCACATGGCCAGAAGCTAATGTCCTGAAGTGCGTTTGCAGGCTTGTCCTTAGATGACTGCGGAGTCTAGCGAGTAACGTTAATACTAGTCATCGCATACACACAAAGGGCTCAGGCTAGTGCCTGGTTCACAGGATGATCTCCCACCAACAAGGACTCTAAAGCTCTGGAAGGTCGCTGTATTACCTTCCTGCTGCTGGGGCACAATACTTGCGACAAAAGCAACTTGAGAAAGGAGGAGCTGTTTTTACTCACAGTTTAAGGGGATACAATCTGTGGAGTTTTATTAGAATAACATATAGGCTGTGGTCCTGCTAATCGAACAATGACTGCCTGTGAATGGAAGGTCCAAGAACCCAGTAGTTGTTCCGTCCAGGAGGCTGGATGTCTTAGCTGGTCTATGCTGGCAACTCTCAGAAGCAGGCTGCAGTGCCAGTGAAGGAATGGCCTTGCTAGTGAGGTGAGAGCAAGCAGGCAAAGAGAGCGGCTTCCTTCTTCCAGAGCCTTTACATGGGCTTCCGGCAAGCTGTGGCCCAGATTAGAGGTGTGTCTTCCCACCTCAAAGATCTGGATCAGAAGTGGGTCTTTCCACTTCGAATGATTAAGCAAAACCCCTCGCAGGTATATTCAGCCATTTTTTAGTCAATTCCAGATGGAGTCAAGTTGACAACCAAGAGTAGCCATTGCAAGGCCGCCTCTTGCCAACTTGACACAATTATACCTCCTCATGTTGTGCTTAATCTCCAAGTGAAACAATAACCAGGTCATGACTATGCCTACAATGCTCTGACTGCCAAAAAAATGCATTAGAAGTTGAGCATAGGGCTGGAGAGATGGCTCAGTGGTCAAGAGCACTGGCAGCTCTTCCAGAGGTCCTGAGTTCAAATCCCAGCACCCACATGGTGGCACACGACCATCTGTAATGGGATCTGATGCCCTTTTCTGGTGTGTCTGAAGACAGCCGCAGTGTACTCATATATATAAAATAAATAAATCTTTTTAAAAAAAAGAGAGAAAACACAAATATCTGTACAAACATTTTTAATAATTTATTGAATTTTATCTTATGTGTGTTGGTGTGGGTGTGTCAGATTCCCTGGAACTGGAGTTACAGACAGTTGTCAGCTGCTGTGCGCGTGCTAGAAATCGAATCTGCTGATGCTGTAGCAGAAGCCAGCGGCCTGGAACCAGACCAATGGCTTACTGCAATGAGCATTTGCAAGTAGAGATGTGTGGACAAAAGTGTACACTGTGGGACACACAGTGAGTCCGTGCAGCTTCTACAGCGAGATTCTGTTTCGTTTTGCCAGAGAGCTTGGAAGGGCAGAGGGCGGATATGAAGGTATGGGGAGATGAATGGAATTGCAGTACATGACACGAAGGTCACAGAGAATCAATAAAAAAAATTTTAAAGGCCATTCCATCCTTCTACCAGGCCAGGAAGGTGGTGAGACTGGTGGATTCCATGATCTTGAGCCCACTCAGGCTGTGAATGATTTCCTTGGTCAGAAGAATACTGTGTGCAGTACCATGACACTGACTAAGACCCTCCATGGATGGTGGTTCTGGCAGAAGCATTCCATGCAGGAAAGGCAAATCCATTACCGGAATAAGTATCTTCTCCCATAAGAGCAAAGTGATGTCCTTCCCATGGACGGAGTAGACTAATGCAGTCAATCCGCCATGAGGCCACCGGCTGGTCAGAAAGGTCACGATGGGAAAGTTGGTGAGAACACCCCCTGAGGAAGAAGTCTGAGGATAGATCTCTCCAACTGGGTGAAGGATGTAGATGCCGTGTCCCTCAAACGCTCATCAAATGGTGCCTTCAGCTGAGGACGAGTTCAGTTACCAAGTAGACAGGATGACCCATCTGTGGACCGTCAGCCTCTCTCCCCAGCCATCCCTGTCATTGCCCTATAGGCCCAGGAACAAAGTGGCTGTGGTGGCAGAGATGGGCATATGTGTGGGCTCAACAACGTGGGATGCCGCTCACCTGGGCTGACCTGGCTCCCGCTGCTGCCATAGTCACTTAGCCAGGAATCGGAGGGAGACCAGTGTCGACTTGGCATTTCTCTCCTTCTCCCTCTTTATTTAGACCAGGACCCCAGCTTGTGAAATGGGGGCCGCTCACTTTAAAGGTGGGGTTTCCCTCCTTTGTTGAAGCTCTCTGGAAATGCATATGTAGAAATGACTAGCATTGCTCCCGGGTGAATTTAAACCAATAAAGCTGACAAGGGAGATTCCCTTCCACAGGCACCCAGCTACAGAGAATAGAGCTACGATGTAAAGGAGGTCTTAGCCCTCTCTAATTCTTAGATGACATTACTTGTGTGTGCGCACATGCATACAGGCCTGCATGTGAAGGTCAGAGGGGTCAGCTCTCTCCTTCCACCATGCAGGCCTCTCTGTTCAAATTCAAGTCACCCAGCTTGTTAGCTACTGTGACAAGGAAGACATGGACAAAGGCAGAGGCCGAAGGATAGATTGTCTCAGGGCTGTGATAAGAGGACAAAATCTCGTGATAAGGGAATGGAGACTAAGTTACCTAGAGGGGTATCGAGGACTCGGGAAAAACCCAAGACATAGACTAGCCTCTATTCCTGAAGGCTTTTAAACAAAGGAAGGTGTTTATTAGCAGAAATCTTGAGGAGTCAGAAACCTGGACTGAAGGATACTTTCTATGTAAAGGAGCTGAAAATGGACAGATTCCCAAAGATGCAGCAACAGAGACAGTTGGGAGAGACAAGGCCCAGCCCAGCACAGCTCAGCCCAGCACAGCCCAGCATAGCACAGCACAGCCCAGCACAGCATAGCACAGCACAGCACAGCACAGCACAGCACAGCACAGCCCCACCTCCTGTCCTGGTTCTTTTTGCCAAAACTCTGTCCTACTCCAGGGTAAGAAAATGAGCTTGACTCTACTGTGGGGTCCTCCACGGCCTCACCTCAGCCCCCATTCCCCTGCTTCCTATACAAACAAGTTCATTTCACTATGGGTTCATTCCATCCCCACCACCGGAGGCAATGAAGGAGGACAAGGGAAGAAGAGGTAAGCAGGAAGCAGACTAGCAAGAGCCTGGGACATCTCCATTTTACATACAAAGAAATGGGCACAAGAACGTCCCCAGGCTCAGGGCCCCACAGCCAGATCCTAAGTCATGGTCACTTTACTTCCAGGCACTGTACTGTACTTGAGGAGATTCCAGATAAACGGAGCCAGAGATGGTCGCCATCTTTTACCTAAAGAGACATTGGTGTTCACATACATTTATTTTCTCCCCAGGATTAAAAAATCAAGACTGTGACTGTGAGACCAGCCTGGTCTACAGAGGGAGTTCCAGGATAGCCAGAGGTACACGAAGAAACCCTGTCTTGAAAAAAACAAAACAACAAAACAAAACAAAACAAAAAATAGAAATTAAAGAAGAGACGTAACTAGACAGGGAGGCACCATGATGGGTGGGAGAAACTGATGCTAGAAGCTTCCTTAGAGTCTGTTGAATGGACTCTTCTTTTTCCGTGTAAAACTTGGGCCTAGAAATAAGAGACTTGGTCGCATGGGATGCTTCTGATGGTCCGTCTGTGTTAGTCAGTGTTCTACTGCTGTGAAGAGACACCATGACCACAGCAAGTCTCATAAAGAAAAGCATCTAACTGGGGCTTGCTTACCGTTTCAGAGGTTTAGTCCATTATTGTGGTGGCTGGGAGACTTGGTACTGAAGGAGTAGCTAAGAGTTCTACACTGGGACCCACAAGCATCAGGAAAAGAGAGAGAGAAAGAGAGAGAGAGAGAGAGAGAGAGAGAGAGGAAGAGAGAGAGAGAGAGAGAGAGAGAGAGAGAGAGAGAGAGGAGGAGAGAGAAGAGGGAGGAGGGTGTGGAGTCTAGGACTGGCTTGGGGTTTTGAAACCCCAAGGCAGGGGTTGGGGATTTAGCTCACGGTAGAGCGCTTGCCTAGGCGCAAGGCCCTGGGTTGGTCCCCAGCTCCAAAAAAAAAAAAAAAGAAACCCCAAGGCATACCATCTCCAGTGATGCACTTCCACCAACAAAACCACACCTACTTCAACAAGGCCACACCCACTCCAACAAAGCCACACCCACTACAAGGTCACACCCACTCCAACAAGGCCACACCTACTCCAACAAGGCCACACCCACTCCAACAAGGCCATACCTACTCCAACAAGGCTACACCTACTCCAACAAGGCTACACTTACTCCAACAAGGCCACACCTACTTTAACAAGGCTACACCTACTCTAACAAGGCTACACCTCTAGTCCTTTCAAATAGTGCCACTCCTTAAGGAATCAAATATATGAGCCTATGGGGTATATTCTTATTCAAGTCACCATATCATCCCTCCTTTTATCACAGGCCTCTATGACTACCTGTAGCAAATACCCCCTAATTTAGTGGCTTAAGACTGTTTTTATTAACTCTAAGACTCCTGCGGGTTGGGGATTAGGGCAGGCCTCAGCTGGGTGGTTCTGCCTGTCTCGCATGCAGATGAGCTAGTTGGAGGACTGAAGCTATAATGTATTTGTGGGTACTTCTGTCTCCAGGTGGTCTCAGGGCCTCAATGTGTCCTCTCACTGGGGATAGTTTAAGCTTCCTTCTAGAATAGTGATCTCAGGGCACTCAGACTGACCACATGGCAAACCATCATCCCTCCAAATGCAGAATCCCAAGAGAATCCGGAGAACCTGTGCCATGTTTTGTTAAACAACCAGAAGTCACCTCGTGTCTCTCTTCTGCTTGAGTCACAGGGCTGCCAAAGGCAATGTGGACATCATTTCTCAGTGAGGAGATGTCGGACATAGGATAAGAACCCATGGGGGCTGGAGGGATGGCTCAGTGGTTACGGGCACTTGCTGCTCTTTCAGAAAACCCAAGTTCAGTTCCCAGCATAAAACCTGCCCAGCTCACAAGCACGTTTAATCTAACTCCAGGGCATCTGTCCTGTAAGGGTAGCTACACACGTGTGCACATAAACTCTTGCCACATGCATAAATGTTAAAAATAAATCTTAAAAATAAAACAAAAACAAGGCCAGGCAGTGGTGACACACACCTTTAATCCCAGCACTCAGACGTAGAGGCAGGCGGATCTCTGTGAATTCGAGGTCAGCCCGGTCTACACAGAGTCCCAGGACAGCCATAGTGAGACTCTGTCTCAACAAATCAAAATGAACAACGACAACAACAAAAACAAAACAAGGCAAGAACAACTCAAAGGTGTTACAGAGGGCTGGAGAGATGGCTCAGTGGTTAAGAGCACTGACTGCTCTTCCAGAGGTCCTGAGTTCAAGTCCCAGCAACCACATGGTGGCTCATAGCCATCTGTATTGGGACCTGTGTGTGTAATTGTATACAAGAAATAAATAAATCTTTAAAAAAAAAAGGTGTTACAGGGGCATATATCCTTTGCCCCTGTTTCTTAGTGCTGATATTTATTACTGTTTATTTATTTTTATGTTATCATAACAGTGACTTGACTGCGTGTTTGTCTCTGTGAAGTTGGATCCTCTGGAACTGGAGTTGCAGACAGTTGTAAGCTGCCATGTGGGTGCTGGGAATTGAACCCTGGTCCCCAGCCAGTGCTCTCAACAGCTGAGCCATCTCTCCAGCCCTTCCGCTGATTATTTTGATGTGGTATATTTATTTATTATTTAGTGTGTTCATTTATTATTTATTTTTATTATTACACTTATTTATTCCTTTCCTTTATCTATGTATTTACTTCATGTACATACCCGTGTGTAGGTCCGCAGGCCCCAGCCTGCATGTGAAGGTCAGACTATGACTTGCAGGAGTCCGTCCTCTCCTTTCACCATGTGGCTCTCCAGGAGCGAACTCACGTACTCAGACTCCGTGGCGAGCGCTTTCATCCGCTGAACCGTCCGTCTCTCTGGCTCACTACGATCAGGATTTAGTCTTAGACACTGAGGCACAATTGCTGGCCTCACTTTTATCAGGATTACCCTGACCGATACAAGGTCACAGAGGACCGTCCCAGAAGGTTGCAAAATCTCAATGAAGAGGCAATGGTAGAAAACTGAAGAGCCGAGCTCAGGTGAGCCGCAGCCAAGACAGGAGTGACTAACATGGAAACAGCTCTGAGTCTGCCCTGCTGGGATGGAAACGTTGGGATCACCTATGAGCAGTTCCTGGGGCTAAAAAATCACTTTGAGAAAGACCGCCGCCTTAAGGAGGAGGCTCTGGAGACCTTGGCTGACAAACTCAAACTGACAAAAGGACGGATTAGGATTTGGTTCTCCAAGAAAAGGCAGTGGTCTAAGGCCCGCAAGAATTGGGAAATGGACAGTTAGCATTTGACACCAAGAGGGACCACCAGGAAGAACCCGGAGGAGTCCTCTCAGAATGGCCCTGGACTCTCAGATGCTTCAAAAACCTTGAGGAGTCTCACACTCTCTTCTGGGTACCAAAGCAGAGATGGCATGTCATAGCATTTCTGACTCCCTGCAGTAGGATCTTTTTTTTTTTTTTTTGGAGCTGGGGACCGAACCCAGGGCCTTGCACTTGCTAGGCAAGTGTTCTACCACTGAGCTAAATCCCCAACCCCGGATCTTTTTGTTAATGTTTTTTCGACTTCCTTGTTGGGGCAGGGGGTTGTCGTGGTTTATGTCTATCGAAGGTACATTAATAGTAAAGCTTGCATTCATACCAAAAAGAAAAAAAGAAAGAAAAGAAAAGACAATGGTAGTGGGCCAGTGAGATGGCTCAGCAGATAAAGGTGTCTGTGGCCAAGCCTGACAATCTGAGTTCGATCCCTAGAACCTACATGGTAGAAAGAGAGAACCGACCTTTGAAAATTCTCCTCTGGCCTCCACATGTAGCCTGTGGCACATGTCCATCCATAAACATACACAAGAAATAATAAACACAATTAGGTAAAAAGAAAGAAGTAACAGTGGCCTGGACCACGGTGTGTAGTCAAATTGGGAAAAGCAGCAACGCAGCAAATACTTCTTCGTTATTTGTTGTTTGAGACAGGATTTCCATGTGTGGCCTTTGCTGCCTTGGAATACACTTTGTAGACTAGGCTGCCCTCAAACTCAGAGATCCTCCTGTCTCTGTCCCTGGATTTCTGGCTTTAAAGGCATGTGCCACCATGTCTGGCTAAATTCTTGACAGATTTAAAGGCAGACTTTGCAGGATGTGGCTTGTAGGAGAAAGAAGAGGGTCTGAGGTGATGGCCCAGTGGATACAGGACTTGCTGGAAACTCCTGAACCCCTGAGTGGGAATCTCCAGGACCTACCAGAACCGGGGATACTACACCTATGTTGTCCAGTGTCTCCTTGGCAACGCCTTTCTCTGGAAGCTATGGACCAGCTCACCTGGCATACTGAGTGTATTAGCAACAACAAAGATAGCCTTCCTCCAGCAAGGTCTCCTCTGACCTCCATATGCAGAGCCGTGCATGCACATGTCATAGATATGCATGCATACACATATCATAGACACGCATGCATGCACATACACCACATATACACATGCACACATGTCATATACACACATTCATATATACACATCATAAATACCCTTGGGTGCATACACTATATAAACATCCATCATACCTACCTTTGTATGCAGATACTATACAAACATACATCATAAATACATGTGTATATATCCACATACCACACACACTATGCATACACACATGCATACACATGTCATATATACACATATACACACCATACAAACATACATCATAAATACACTTGAATGCACACACAATATAAGCATACATCATGCATACATGTATATAAACAATACCATATATACACACACGCATCGGTGCATCATACATGTACATGCATACACATGCACCATACAAATATATACTATACATACATATGTATGTACAGACATCTCACATACCCATGCTTGCACACACACACCATACATACATACACAGCATACACACACATACATACATCATACACACACATGCATACACACGCAAAGATAAAAGAGAAAGGAAGAGGGCTGGAGAGCTGGCTCAGTGGTCAAGTACTTGTTATGCAAGCGTGAAGTTCTGAGTTTAATCCCAGAACTGATATAAGAAAACCAAATGTGGTGGCAGACAGCTTTGCCTACTCAGTAAACTCTAGGCCAGTCAGTGACCCTGTCTAAAAACCAAGGTGGGTGGATAGCTTCTGAGGAGCCAAGGGGTTGGTCCTCTGAACTCCACACATGCCCAAATGAGAGAGAGAGAGACAGACAGACAAGAGAGAGAGAGAGAGAGAGAGAGAGAGAGAGAGAGAGAGAGAGAGAGATATCAAACATGACACGGTCGTGATGACTGTGACCTAACCTGAGACAGGTGGAGCATCCACTAACTGAGACAGGAAAAACGGACAGGAAAGCTGTTTGGAGTGGAAATCAGGGCTTTGCATTCGCAAAGGTTACGTCTCACTATGTAGCCTAGGCGGCCCGGAGTATACAGTGAACTTACCTCAGCCTCCTGAGTGCTTGGATTACAGAGGTGAGCCACCATGTCCAGCTTCAACAAAAATTTTTGAAGCATTTGTAATAAAGGGGATTGTTGGGATAAACAGTATTCAGGGGAGTTTTACCCCACTTAGATCATTTAGTTCCCAAATAAAAGACACAAACCTTTAGACTTATAATAAGCCTTAAAGCACTAGAGCTGGCCAGACGTCAACCCTCTGTGCTAGTTTGTCTGCTTCCTGTCAATAATCATGAGATATCACTTGCCATTCAGCCTGGGCTATTCCTACTCTGACAGGCCAGCCCTCAGGACCAGGCGGTCACCATCCATCCACCCCAAGGTGGCTTTCTTCTCCCTCCTCTCCTTTCTTCTTCTGTGTCCCTACCTAAGCCCCCCCAATCTGGGCACCTCTGCTTTGCCCACTCTTCTACCCAGCCCAGGCTGCAGACATCTTTATTAACCAATCGGGCATAACTTGGGGGACAAGGTTTATACAACATAAACTAGTACACAGGGGGACCTGTTGTCTTGGAGTGACCAGGTCTTGGGATTTGGTATTAAGCATTTGAATACATTGTAGCACCAGACCAACCCACTACAGGGGAGTGGTTAAATAAATAAATAAATAAATAAATAAATAAATAAATAAATGTAGCCGGACTCTATAGAGAAATAGAGGTTGTCTGTTTGGTTTTTCTCTCCTAATAATTTTTAAAAGACGGAATCTCACCGTGTAGCACTACCGGCCAGACTCCCCTGCCTGGGGAAGTAGACCAGGCTGGCCTCGAACTGGTAGAGATCTTTCCAAGTGTTGGGATTAAAGGTGGTGCTGCCGTGCCTGGTTCTTAACAAGAACTTTAATTGATGTTGGAAGGATTCCAGGAGGACCAGGGGCAGTTCCCTCTGGAGACCTAGACCACAGGAACTCACATGGGACATTGCCAGTGCACTGTACTAGTCAAAGTAAGTCATAGAGGTCAGCCTGGTGTAAGGGACCCGTCTGCTGAGACACTGGGCTGGGACATGAGGGAATGTGGTCGCCATCCTTACAAGCAACCTACCATCCATGCTGGGGGAATTGTTTCTGTCATACTGAGTCATCAGGAGACTGGAACAATTCCCAGCCCCCACCCCCACCCCCAAAAGGCGAAAAGTCATTAAGAATGAGAGGCAAGGGAAGAGAGTGACAGTGAACCGGGTGCTGAAATCTTCAAAGAACGAGGGGGAGGCAGGCGATGTGTCAACTGCAGAGGCTGCCGCGTCAGTGAATTTTAATATATTCCATCAATGAACCAGGGCTGTTCCTTCCTCACAGCGTCTTCAGCTCAGTCACGCATCAGTGAAAATGATGTTGCCCCACCGGCAGACTGTCTGCCTTCTATATATGAGGGTCTGCAATCCATCTCCAGCACTGGGAAGGTGGGGGGAGTGGGGGAATGGAGCCACTGTTTCTCGGGAACCTCTATTTCCAGTGCCCCTTCTGTCACCTGGTGATAGCATGTAGATGCTCAATGTAAAGTTTTTGGATGAATTTATAATGACACCAAAGAGCAATATATTGAACAAATATAGAATCTTTTCTTGCCTTCTTGATTGATTCCTCCCCTCTATTTCAAAAAGCATGAATATAAGTATAAGCATATTAGCCATATATAATACATACATATATACTTCAATGCTTTAGAATGTTATACATGTTCATTGTGAGGAGAATAGAGAGGATAAAAGGTATTGTAGAGAAAAAAATCTGAGTCAGTTGTGGTAAATGCATACCTGTAATTTTGATACTAAGGAGGGTCAGGAATTCAAAGTTATTCTTAGCTACAGGGTAAGCTCCAGACCAGCCTGGGCTACTTGAGACCTTGCTGAAAGAAAGGGAGGGAAGGAATCAACCAATCAAGAAGGGAGGCAAAGATTCTATCATCTTATCACACAGAGAGAACTATTACTAACGTTGGGGTCCACCATTTCTCTTACTCCCCACTCTATTTCTATCAGAGAAAGAGAGAGAGAAAGAGAGAGAGAGAGACAGAGAGAGAGAGAGAGAGAGACAGAGACAGAGACAGACAGACAGACAGACAGACAGACACAGAGAGACAGACACAGAGATAAAGACAGACAGACAGGCAGGCAGGCAGACCGAGACAGAGACAGAGACAGAGAAGAGACAGAGACAGAGACAGAGAGGGAGAGAGATATTCTTATATAGCCCAGGCTGCTTTCATCTTGTAATTTGGAATCCTTTAGACTTCAAAAGGGTGATTTAATAGTCACATTATGCTAACATGCCAGGCTTACATTTTCTCACCAATTGTTGATGCTTTGGGTTTGCAAATTTTTGCTAAAAATAAGAGTTTGAGGGGTTGGGGATTTAGCTCAGTGGTAGAGCGCTTGCCTAGGAAGCACAAGGCCCTGGGTTCGGTCCCCAGCTCCGAAAAAAAGAACAACAACAAAAAAAAAAGCCCACTCGTGACTCAAATCCAGAGAGCCCCCCCAGGCAAGAAGTCAGCTAGAGGGCTTGGGTGTTGTCAGATGTAGACCGTGGGCATTGTCCTGTCCCTCTAGTCTTAGCAGTAGGAAGTCACTCTGTGCAGGTAGTGAAGTCACCTACTAATGTTTTCAACGTAAAGATAGGAAAGTTCCGTAGGGAGACCCAGAGCCTGTGGGCAGTCTTCCCCTGCTGCATGTTTACTCAACAAATAAACATTTTGGAGTCTTTGTCTTACTCGGATTTTTGAATCATTGATTCTTGAGGGGAAAGAGGCCCACAAGAGCAAATCTCTCCACTCTTTCTCACTATCAAACTCTCTCAGTCCGAGACCTAGAGCCGTGAATGGATTTGGGGATGTTCAGTGGCAGGGTCTTGAGGAGGAAGCCCGATAGGATAGGCAGTGTCTGAGCCAGTCAGCCTTCCCAGGGGTGGGCATGGAAAGGAATGGGCTATGAATACTAGGAGCAGACGGGAGGAAAAAACGGAGGGTATACTGGGATGATATTTATGTAGATCTGGTCCGTCCTGGAAGAGGTAACAGAAGAAAGAAAGAAGCCAACAGAGAGCAGGCGCTGACCTACGAAGCCAGTGACGAAGGCTCTGCAAGCTGGGGAGGCGTGGGCTGGTGACAAGAGGAAGGTGGCGAGCAAGCGTGTCTTCTGTGTGCTAGGGCTAAAACATGAGAACCGTGAAGGGCTAATGAAAATCATGATGCGCAGTAGACAAGGGCACGCAGAGGCGGGCGTGGGTGAGGGGCAGAGTGGGGCGAACGGGTGGGGTGGGGTGGGGGGAGAAGATGAGAAAACAGCGGGGCGCGCACCTTCGGTCCGCGCTTTACGTTATATGCCCATTTCAGTTCCTTTGATTTTCTAATTTCGGAGGAAGAAAGCGAAGCTAGGGGGCTGGGGGCCGCGAAGGGAGGCGCAAAGAGGGCTAGGGGTGCCAGGGCCCAGTGGCAGCGCGAGGTGTGGCCGTGCGTAGCGGGGGTGGGCGCGGGGCGCAGTCGGTGCGGGGCGGGCCGCGGCGGAGGGAGGGGAGAGGCGGGCTCCGCCGGCACACGCCGCCCCTGGCAGGGGGCCGAGCGCGCGCGAGGAGCCGCTGCCGCCGCTCGGGGTCGCCTGCAGCCCCAGATTCCCGAGCGCTCGGCTGGCATGGCAGCCACCTCGGTGCCGAGCCCCGCGGCCAGCTAGGGGCGGCCCCCTGGCCCAGTCCGTCGGATCCCGCTTGACTCTGCGCCCTGGGGACGCGTCGCCTCCCAGCCGGAGGTGAGAAGCTAGGAAGACGCGGTCCCCCGGAGGGGACCTCAGGCCCAAGCGTGGCGGAGCGAGCGGGGCGTGGGGGGACTGTGAGAGCCAGGCCTGGGTGGGTGGATGTCGGGGGACCCGGGAGATCTCTTGCAGCCAGGAACTGGGAGCCGTTCTTCCCCCAGCGCCAGCCCCCACGTCCCGTCGTGCTCGCCTTTCGGGTCCCCATCCCTATGGACCCCTCCACCTGGATCGCGATCGCAGCCCTGGCTGTTCCCGCGCCATGGCCACGCTCGCTGCTGCCCATCCTTTGGCCTCTTTCCTGCAGACCTGGCTAGTGGGTTCCTGCCTTCAGTCTCTTCGCCTGTTCATCCCTTCCTCGCCCCCGCCCTTCCACTCCCACCCCGAGAGTCCCTCTCCTTCTCTGGCTCCTGTCACTTGGAACCGGTATCAGTGCCGCTGTCTCCGCGTCAAGCCGCTTCCCAGCTAATGCCATCCCACAGGTGTCTACACGTCTGGCCGTTCATCCGTCCGTCCCTCCTGAGGCCGGAACTGACCATGCCCAGCGGCTGCCGCTGCCTAAATCTCGTGTGCCTGCTGTGCATCCTGGGGGCAACCAGCCAGCCTGCCAGAGGTGAGCGTGCTCCAGGGATTGGGTCCCGGCTCTCCTCAGCCGTCTTCGCTGGCACGTTGACCTCTGCCGGCTGGAGACGGCACTGCAGCCGCCCCATTCCAACCGGCTGGTGAAATCTAGGTGCTCTCGTTGGAATGGGACGCTCGTCCGTGCCCATGACTTGAGCCCGTCTGACTGCTGAAACCTCTGCCAAGTTCCACGCCTGGGAAGTCAGACTCTAACCCAGACTCAGCCCACTACACCAATCTCTTTCAGCCGATGACTGCAGCTCCCACTGTGACCTGGCCCACGGCTGCTGCGCTCCTGACGGCTCTTGCAGGTAATGTGCCTCAAATCCTTTCCTCCCCACTTTTCTGTCCTCCTCACTCTAGAGCAGGTCAAAACCACGTAACAGTATCTAGGCGCTTAAGACCTTCTTTGTTTTTACACAACAGGATGACCAGTCCCCTTCCCTCCCCGGACCTCATTTTGCCTCTTACTTAAGAGCTTGTATACCCAACTCTTTATTCTCTCAAGGGCGTCTGTCCCCAAGATGCCCATAGAGACACCTGAAGCTTGAGAGTTTAGGGACTGAGAGGCACAGAAGAAAGGAAACGGAAGACAACGGCTGCAGGAGGAGGGTGGCTGCAGGGGGATGATGGTTTGTTCCTTGGAGAATTCTACCATTGACTCAGCTTGGCACACTGGGCAAACTGTGGCAAAGAAGGGTTTGAACATGAGAAGGGAGCCAGTGTGGGCGGAGACTTGGCATGGAGCTGGGGTACTTGAGACTAGACATCCTCGGTGGGTTTATAAAAAATAAGTCGCTGAGCAGTGGCTCCTTTAATCCTAGCACTTGGGAGGCAGAGACAAAGCAATCTCTGAGTTCAAGGCCAGCCTGGTCTACAGAGAGGGGGGGCGGGGTTTAGGACTGCCATGGCTACACAGAGGAACCCTGTCTCTGTGTAGACATGTGAAAAACAAAACAAAAAGTCATAGAGCTGGTGTGGTGACACATACCTGTGATTTTAGTGTTTGTGAAGTGATGCTAGAAAGGTCAGGATTCCAGGCTAGCCTTGTCTACTTGAGACAAAAGATAAAACAAACACTCGCCCCCCAGCAAAACAACCCAGATACTTGTTTATTCGGAGTCTGAAGGGAAGAAGGTCCTGGTGACCTCAGAAAGACACCCACTCTTTAATGTGCATAACCAGACACTCCACGGCTGGCACCAGAGGCTTTACAGACATTGTTTTATTTGAGAATACTCTTCAAGGGAGACATTTTTTTCTCAGTGTTCGGGTGAGAAAAGAGATTATGAAAGGCTAGACAAAATGCCAATGCTGAACTTCAACACTGGGGTCTGTCCGATTGCTTACGTGTCCATCTGCCTAGCCCTGCACCTAGCTAGCAGCTCTGGTTCTATTCCACGCAGCGCACACACCCTGATCGTGTGTTTTCCCCACCAGGTGTGACCCAGGCTGGGAGGGGCTGCACTGTGAGCGCTGTGTGAGGATGCCCGGCTGCCAACACGGTACCTGCCACCAGCCCTGGCAGTGCATCTGCCACAGTGGCTGGGCAGGAAAGTTCTGTGATAAAGGTAGGATGGAGGTGCTATTGGCTATAGAGCCCATGTGTTCTAGAACAGCCATTAACATTTCCTATTCACTGAGCACCTGTGGTGGTGTGTTCAAATCCTCAAATAGTGTATTTTTATCTGACCCTCCCTTGGTGTCTGAAAGGATTCTCAACATTACCCCGTGATGCTGGAAAGGCAGCTACTAAAAATTATATGCATTTTTAGATTTTTTAAAAATATATAGGTGCATCTGTAATGAGATCTGATGCCCTCTTCTGGTGTGTCTGAAGACAGCGACAGTGTACTCACATATAATAAATAAATAAATAAATAAATAAATAAATAAATAAATAAATAAATCTTTAAAAAATATATATATATATATAGGTGCTTTGTCTGCATGCATACCTGAAGGCTGGAAGAGGGTATTAGATTGTGAGCTGCTGTGTGGGTGCTGGGACTTGAACTTAGGACCTCTGGAATAGGTCTTAACTGCTGAGGCATCTCTTCAACCCCAAACTGTACCCATTTTAAACATGATAAAACTATGGTCCACAGAAGAGCCAAGACCAGGGGTTTGGTAGCAGGGTACCCCCGGCTACCAGCCAGGGGTAGGTCTGAAGTATGAGCCATATTCAGAGCTTTGGATCTGGACCACATGAGTCCTGGGGACCAAATATGAGTGGCTATTCCACATCTTCTTCCCCCTCTCCAGATGAGCACATCTGTACTTCACAATCACCCTGCCAGAACGGAGGCCAGTGTGTGTATGACGGGGGTGGTGAGTACCACTGTGTGTGCCTGCCAGGCTTCCGTGGACGTGGCTGTGAGCGCAAGGCTGGACCTTGTGAGCAGGCAGGGTGAGTGCTGGGCCCTGGGGGAGCTAGACCAGAATCTGGTGTCGAAGAAAGAGGCAGGGCTGTCAGTAGAATGGGGGACGCAAGGACACCTCAGGAGAAAAACCCCAGTGTGACAGTGTACCTGGTTCAAATGCTCAACCTTTTTGTACCAGAGCCATCTCTTCTCGGCCAATGATGATGTGGTGGAGGAGGAGGAGGGCAGCGTGGGAGGGGAGGCACCAAGGACTCCCTTTACTTTCTTACAAAAGCAGACATGCAGCCTTAAGAGCTGGCTTGCTCTTTCAGTGCAGATTATGAAACGTCCACAGGTCTGGACTTGCCCCACTTCCGCTACAGACCTAAGAGCCTGTGGAGGGAACAGCCAGCTCCGCTCTGAGCCCTGAGCCCGGGCCAGGCCACGTGCTAACTGCTTGACACCGGGTTCTCTCATTTAACCCACACGATTTGGCTATTTTTGTTCTCATTTTAAAAATAAGGTTATTTGAAACTCAGAGGGAAAGGGGGGCGGGGCGTTCAGGACACGGATCGGCAAGTGGATACCAATGCTCTCTCCTCTCCCACCTCAGCTTCCCGTGCCAGAACGGAGGGCAGTGCCAAGACAACCAGGGTTTTGCCCTCAACTTCACCTGCCGCTGCTTGGCGGGATTCATGGGTGCCCACTGTGAGATCAATGTGGATGACTGTCTGATGCGGCCTTGCGCTAACGGGGCCACATGTATTGACGGCATAAACCGCTTTTCCTGCCTCTGTCCTGAGGGCTTCACTGGACGCTTCTGCACCATCAACCTAGATGACTGTGCTAGCCGCCCGTGCCAGAGAGGGGCCCGCTGCAGGGACCGCGTCCATGACTTTGACTGCCTGTGCCCCAGTGGCTACGGTGGCAAGACTTGTGAGCTTGTCTTACCTGCTCCGGACCCTGCCACAATGGGCACCCCGCAAGCGCCCGCCTCAGCTGTGGTTGTGCCTGCTACGGGGCCGGCCCCTCACAGTGCAGGGGCAGGCCTGCTGAGGATCTCAGTGAAGGAGGTGGTGCGGAGGCAGGAGGCTGGGCTTGGTGAGTCTAGCCTGGTCGCTCTGGTGGTGTTTGGGTCCCTCACTGCTGCTCTGGTCCTGGCCACTGTGTTGCTGACCCTGAGGGCATGGCGCCGAGGTATATGCCCCACTGGACCCTGTTGTGACCCAGCCCCACACTACGCACCAGCTCGGCAGGATCAGGAGTGTCAGGTTAGCATGCTGCCAGCAGGGTTCCCTCTGTCACCAGACCTGCCCCCTGAGCCTGGGAAGACCACAGCGCTGTGATGGAGGGTGGCTTTCTAGCTGCCGTCCTTACCTCCTTTCACCTCAGACTGTCACCAGCCCTCAGCTTTGGTACACCCATCCAGGGGATTTCAGCCTCACATCAGAAATATTATTTTTTTAAAACACAGAATGTAAGATAGGAATTTTATCAAATAAAATTATGAAAATGCAAGTGAGCTTCTACGGAAGCAAAACCGGCCCAGAATTCTGGGTAAAAGGGCCCACGTGGGCTGGTTCTGGGGAAGCCTCAGCCTTCGGCCCCCACTAGGAGTGGTTTTCATGGAGGAAGCCAGGGTGCTGTGTCCCCTCTGAGGAAGTGGGGGAGAGGTAGGAGCACAGAGGAGGATGTAACCAGCAGGCCTGGTGGGAAGGAGCACACGCCCCAGTGGGAGGCTCAGCACGCGGCAGGGAGGGAGTGGGCCCCCTGCTGGCTGCTCTGCAGGAGCTGCCGGAACAGGGACTGGGGCTGCTTGCACAGGGCTGAGGGGGAGTCCAGTTCCACCACCCTCCCGGCTTGGAGCACCAGCACCCGGTCAGAGTTCAGGATCGTGTTGAGCCTGTGTGAGAGAAGGCTGTCAGTGGGGGTGGAGGACAAAGCCCTGAAACGAAAGCTGACCTCATGTCCTTCCAGATCCCTCCAGACTGCACCGGTCTGCCCCCCCCGCATCCCCCCCCCCGGCAGGTTTGAGCCCCTGGGTCTGCTATGGGAAGAATCACGGTGTCCTCCAGAGGATGCACTACTGAGGGTCTTGATCCCCTCCCTATGGTCAGAGGTCTATGTTTCTGCTGCCCCTGAGGAGTCTCACACCTGTGGGCAATGGTCAGCACTGTCTTGTTGGCAAAGCGTCTGCAGATGGTTTGCTGGAGCAGCTGGTCTGTCTTCTGGTCCACACTTGCCGTGGCCTCATCGATGCACAAGATCTGGACAGTATGCAGCAGGGAGGGAAGTAAGAGGGAGACTATAACCTACTTACGGTTCCCACCTTCAGCTTTGCCCTGAGACCCCGCTCCAGCCCCCCTCCCCCCGCCCACACATCCCTGCCTCTTAGAGGTCTCTTCTTCCCATCCTACCTTAGCATCTGAGAGAAGAGCCCTTGCCAGGCACAGCAGCTGTCTCTGCCCTAGGGACAAGTCCCTGCCCCTTTCGCCCAGCTCCCCATCCAGGCCTCCTGTAAGCAGAGCGCCTGTATTGTCGGCGGCCATTTTTGTTTCTTGCCTGCTCTTCCCGGTGCACCCAGGACTCACCTATGGCCATGGCCACCTCACTCAGGTGGCACTGTTCTAGGGCTTGCCACAGGGCCCTGTCCTCATGTAGGCCCTGGGGGTCCAGGTTCTCCCGAACGGTCCCACTGAACAAGAAGGGCTCCTGGGGGATGACAGCCAGCTGGGATCTGGGGAGCAAGGACATGGGGGCCAGGCTGGAGATGCGTCCATCTTCCTGCGGTCCAAGTTTACCTACGAGGTCTGGCACTCCTAAGGAGATCTGGGGGTGAGAACCCTCTGCTTCCCACTCTGTATCCACCAAATCCTCAGTGAGTCAGCCCCCTACTTAGGACAGCATGGTACAGTGAGGAGCACCAGAGGGATCAAAGGCCTAGACCCCGGCTGGAAGGGGTTACACTTCGTTGATGTTTTCAAAGCCAGAGAACAAAATGGCTGAACTATGGTACTGACCCAAGACAGAAGCGGCAAGGAAGGAGATGAAGAGAGCGGGAATGGGGTGGAGGAGTAACTGGAAGAATATTATTGTGACATTCCCCAGGAGCCCCATGGCAAGCCACTGCAGGCCCTGGGCCAAGTTGGAGGGGGCCAAGGAAGAGCAGGTCAAGCTGTAAGGTCAGACCAACACAGCTTTGTAGGGAGGGCAGAAAAGGCAGGGCAGGAGCAGCCAAGTGCTCTGGGTTTAGGATGGAGCTTCCTTCCCCTCCCCATGTTGTGGAACTGAGAGAAAGTGATGCTGAGGGTAAACTGGGAATGGGCAGGGCGTATACGCCAGATGACATCACTTGTGGCCAAGTACAACTGACCCAGACCCCAAGCTGCCCCATGTACTGCCTGCCAAGCCTGAGGGTTCATGGCATCTGGGAATATAGTTCCCTGATTTAGAAGGCAACAGCTAGTGTCTGGAGCAGAAGGTATATATATTCTGGGAGCTAAGAAAGTGGCTAACCTGGGGCAAGGAAGGCCCACTGAGCATCAGCTGTGACGGTGGCCACAGCTTCCCTGGCTACCCATTGGCCCTGGCTGCCTTACACCTTCCTAGAGGACTGCCCTCCCCCTCCCCCCAAATCTCCTGACCCCCAGACCTGAGCTCAGCCAGCTCCAGCTGGCTGGTGTCCACACCGTCCAGGAGCACTCGCCCTGCACTGGGCTCCAGCAGCCGGAAGAGCACCAGAAACAGGGAAGACTTGCCGGAGCCTGTGCGGCCCACAATGCCCAGCTTCTCGCCAGGCTCCACTCGGAAGGTCACCCCGTCTAGGGCATTTGGCAGCCCTGGCCGATACACCAGCACCACATCCTGGAACTCCACACTTCCCTGGGTCAGCCAGCTGACACGCTGGTGGGGTGACTGTGGGAAGGGGGTGAAGGAGAAATGAAGATGAGAGGATTGGGGGGACAGAGGGAGATGAGTGAGGAACGTCTGAGAGCAAAGGCAGAGGAAACGGGGGCGGGGGGGTGATGAGAAAGGACACAGGAAAAAGACAGCCAGGAGCCAAAGGGAAGGGCCCGGGAGGACTGGAGGACGCCCCATGGCGGGCAACTCTGACCCGGGGCGGTAGGTTCGTACCTGTGGTGGCTGGCCATGGGGCTCCTGGGGAATGTTGCAGGAATATTCCTCCAGTCGTTCAACGCTCACCATCATGGCCTCCGTCTGCGTGAAGCTGCTCACCAGGCCCGAGAGCAGGCCCGTCAGAGACAGGGCATAAGAAAGCACGAGGCCCACCAGCCCTGCGGAGAGGAGTACCGGCTGCTAGGGGACCCCTGGATACTGAGAAGTGTGTTGGGGAGGACCCCAGCTTTGGACTGTGCGTGTTCAGGGGCAGAGGAGCGGGCCAGGCTGGGGAAGGCCAGCTGGGAGCCGTGGCAGATGCCTGGAGAGGGAGGCCCAAGGGGTGGCAGGCAGATGCTAAGGTGGGATGTTGGCAGGCAGCAGGGCTATCTATGGACAGGAGCGAGGGAAGGATGACATCACAGGTCTGGGTCTAGTCCCAGATCTGCCACTGCCTGTGGGTTTCTTAGCACTAAAATGAGGGTAATGACAGTACTGACAACGAATCCTCACAGGGGGCACTGGGTAGGAGGTAATGGTGGGGTGGGGAGGGGGTTGGGAGACACGAGAGGGGGTCTGGAACAACGACATGGAATGTCTTGCTCCTAAAGTAAGGGTGATGGGGTCCCAGGGTGGCACCTGGGTTGGCAAGGCCCTGCTGGTGCTGCACCAGGGCAATGCCCGCAATGGCGCTGACCACCGCTGCCCCCATGAGCTGCAGCCGAATGTCCAACCACTGCATCGTGGCATAGGAAGCAAACTGGCACCTCTGGTTCAGCTCCAAGAGTCGCTGGTTCTCCTCCTCAAACCTGGAGGAGGCCGGGAAGGAAGGCAAGCCAGTGCGCTGTTGAATGGATCTTACTCCTTCCCTGGGACATGCATCCTTCCTAGAGGCTGACCCTCATACCCCCACCCCCCTTCTGAATTGTACATTTCGGAGACACCTTTACTTGTAACCCCTGTGTTGTGTCCTCCCCATCACCTCATCCCTGTCCCCACCCCCGGACTCTGACTGGAAGATGTACCTGTAAGTGGCCCCTGCAGCCCGGAGCACAGGGAGGCCTGCCAGGGTGTCAGCCAGGTGGGAGTAGAGCGGAGACAAGGTGAGGCTGCCCAGACGCCGCAGCTCCCGGAAGGAAGCCCTGTAGCGGCGCTGCACACCGTAGTAGATGAAGCTCAGAGGCGGCAGCAGGAGCAGCAGCCAGGGCAGACCAGAACTCAGGACAGCGAGGAGGCCCAGCAGCCCTACAGAGTTGGCCAGCAGGATGTTGAGGAGGAAGGGCAGGCTGTCGTCTACACAGGCGACATCTGAGGAGAAGCGGTTCAAGACCCGGCCGGAAGGTGTGGAGTCATAGAAAGTCACTGGTGCCTGGAGGAGGGAGGTGGTTGGACAGGGTCAAGGGCTGAAGAAAAAGGGCTGGTGGACAGGAGGGCGTGGGTGAGGTAGGACAGATGGCCTGCAGTGGATAAGAGAATATATCCCCAAAGCTGGGCTGTCGAGGAGTTGGTGGAGCTTGGAGAGAACTATCTCAAGGTTCCTCAGGCCAGGGGCAACCCTACAAGACCTGCTAAACAGTCACTACGCTCTGTGTCGGACAGGCTCTTTTAAGAGCAGAGAGTCAATCCACAAGATGGATGCTTTGTAAGTCAGTAAATGAGACCTAGATGTCTGGAGGAAAACTCTGCCTGCAACTGGGGACCAGCACTGCCCGTCAAAGGGCTGGGGTTCTGAGCCTGGCCATGTGGGCGCAGGTGTATAATCCTAGCATTCCGGGGTGAAGGTGGGAGAATTAGCTCGAGGTCATCGTCATGGCAACAAGAACCCCTACCTCAAAACCACAAATCAAACCAAAACCAAATGAAAGCTCGGGTGGAGTCAGGCCTTGAACCCCAGGCCTGCTGCTTGGGAGATGTGAGACCCCAGGAGTCTGTTTCTCTCACCAAGATCCCTGATCCTTGTCATAAAAATGGGGACAACGGGGCTGGAGAGTGGCTCAGCAGTTAAGAGCACTGACTGCTCTTCCAGAGGTCCTGAGTTCAAATCCCAGCAACCACATGGTGGCTCACAACCATCTGTAATGAGATCTGATGCCCTCTTCTGGTGTGTCTGAAGACAGCTACAGTATACTTCTACATAATTACATAATAAAATAAATATTAAGAAAAAAAAATGGGGACAACAGGAATTTTCTACTCTAGGGAATTCTCACTTTTCTGTAACAATTCTATGCTTGCTCTGCTTGAAAAAAAAAGTGTGGGGACATTGGGCTTGGTTGATAACAGGTGTGGGAATGACAATCGTTAACAAGCTTGGGTGTGGAACAAACCTACAATCCCTCTCCTCAGGAGGCAGAGGCTGGAGGGCTCAGTGTGGAGGTAGTGAGAGCCTGTTGCTAGTGAATAAATTAAATAACAATTAAATCAACTCAACCCCTATTTAAATGAGAAAGCAAAGACAGAGGACACAACAGCACTGCCTCTTAAGTTTACTTTTTTTTTAAAGGCAAGGTCTCACAAGCTGCCTTTCACCTCACTATGTAGCCCAGGCTAGCTTCCAACCCAAGAGGCTACTGCCTCAGCGTTCCAAGGGCTGAGCTTACAGGTGTATACCACCATGCTTGCCAAGAGTGAATCTTTGGAATAGCTCTAAATAAAAACTGTGAATAATTAGGATTAAAAAGACATGCGTGAAGCTGGGTGTGAGAGCACCAGAGGCAGAGGCAGGCAGGTCTCTGTAAGTTCAAGGCCAGCCTGGTCTACAGAGTGAGTTCCAGGACAGCCAGAGCTGCATAATGAGATCCTGTCTCAAAACAATAATATGTGCAGAAGAAATAAAAATATTAAAGGGGTTGGGGATTTGGCTCAGTGGTAGAGCGCTTGCCTAGCAAGCGCAAGGCCCTGGGTTCGGTCCCCAGCTCCGGGAAAAAAAAAAAAAATTAAAACGTGCATTCACATAAACCAGGCATTCTGCAACAAACAAACAAACAAACAAACAAACAAACAGATAACAGATTAAATACCCTAACCCTTATTATTAATCAACATGTTAAATCCCTTAGTAAGGTTGATTATCAAGGAAGAAAAGGGAAAATGGAGCGGTACAGACATGAAAATAAAGAACACAAGGAGAAAGCAGGCCTTGCCTGACTTGCAAAGCCGAGCCTTAGCACCTCGAGTCCAAGATGGGACTCTGAGGAACGTTCTCTTACTTGCCCTGTTTATGGATGACAAGCTACAGTATTAAACCATGAGATCGGAATCCGGGTAGATGCTGGCTCCGTAGCTTCTGGGTCTGAGATTATTACATGCTGCCCCGTCTGTCAGGGGCTAGTGTGTGGACTGGGAGTGTGGGATGTAGGCAGTGCACTAGAGGCAGATGAGCTGGGGCTACCCCGCACCTGCCATGCCCTCACCATGAGCAGTCGGTGCAGTAGACGGTGGTGTAGGCTAGCAGCTGCTTGAAGGGCGCCTGCTGCAAAGAGCACAGCCCGGAGCAGGGTGCAGAGGGAGTTGACACCAGCAATGGTTGCGTACACGGTGAGGTAGAAGTGGACGTCTGAGGAGCCATTGGAAGTAGCTTTGTGCAGTGGGATGCTGAGCGGTGGGGAGGAGATTGCAGGTAGCTCAAGGAAGGGCTGCTCAGGGCGCCCCTCTCTAGGGCCACCTTTTCACACCCTCTAAGACCACCCGTGCACCCTCAAGGCTACTGGAGAGCACCAGACCTGCTCCCAGCATCACTCACTAGAGGTTTCCGGGGGAGAAGAGGAGCAGCCGTGGGGAGAAGAGTCCCGTGGAGCGTGGGCTGGAGGAAGCGGGACCCTCCTCGGAGCTATTTCTGCCTGCCTTCAGCTGAGAGAGCCAGTGAGCGAGCCACCAATCAGCACCGTTGCGCGTGGCTGGATGGAGGGAGATGGGAAGGGACAGGATGCAGAGACTCATCTGCTCGGTTCTACTCAAACATTCGCATTCTCAGCCCTCCCTCTGCCGAGCCTTCCCCGCTCTGTACTCCGCCCTGGATACTTTGGTCCTTTCTAGGTATGTGTTCCTGGACCTATCGCCCTCCAGCTCTGCGGACCACGTGACCAATTTTGTAGAATGGAACTTGCCTGGATGGCAGAGAAAAAGGTAACCATGGAAACAAGCTGCGGTGGTGCACACCTATAATTTGCACACTCGGAAACTGAGGCTGGGGGATTGCAGATTCAGGCCAACCAACCAAACAAACCCATAACGATATATTTTTAAAAAGACGACTCCAGGGTTGGGGATTTAGCTCAGTGGTAGAGCGCTTGCCTAGGAAGCGCAAGGCCCTGGGTTGGTCCCCACTCAAAAAAAAATAAAAAAAAAAAAAAAAAAAAAAAAAACGACTCAGATGGGTGCTGGAGAGATGGCTTAGCAGTCAAGGCCATGTGCTGCTCTTGCAGAGATCCCGGGTTCAGTTCTCAACCCCGCAAGGCTGTTCGCAACCATCTGTAACTCCAGTCCCAAAGGATCCCACTGAACACTGCACCGCACACAATGCACAGACATACACGCGGGAAAAACACTCATACACGAAGCGAGTCATGTTTTAAATTTAAAAACAGGACTGTTGTAGAACACTACATCTAGCTGACTCCTGGAACCCTCAAAACTGGGGTACCCTTCTGTCCCAGCTGTGGGCTATGCTTGGGAGGGTCCGGAGCTTTGTGGGGATTCTACACGGTGGCTTTGGCCATGAGTGCCTGGACACTGGCTGGGGATGCGGTGCAGGCAGGCAGGTAAGGAGCTCCCGGGGTCCGCTCACCTTGCATGAGGAGCAGGGAGATGAGGATGGCGGTGGCCAGGCCACTGCCCATGGCCCTCCAGTATGCTCGGTACACGTGCAGGGCCACGGCGCCCTCGCTTTTGCTCTCCTCCTGCACGAGGCGACCGGATGTGTTCTGCGCCACGTCCAGCTCCTCTGTGGTTTTCTCTAGGTTGTGTACAGATGGGGACTGGCCTGAGAGAATCAGGGAGGCCTCAGAGGATTACGCTTGCAATATGAGTGCTTTACGGGAGCAGGCAGGCCTTAAAACTCATTTCCATTGTGTGCCAGAGAAAAGCAAGACCAGTGCCTCCACCCCCACCCCCACCCCACCCCACCCCCAGCCTCTGATGTGCACATGCAAGGCCCTGGCTTTGACTCCCAGGAATTTGAGGGAAAATAAAATCCAAAGAAACAACAGCTTTCCCATGTGCGGTGCACACCCATCATCTCAGTACTCATTAGAACTTCGTGTTTGAGGCCAGCCTGGGCTACATAGTAAGTTCAGGGCTAGCCTGGGCTGTACAATAAGACCCTGCCTCCCACCTCTGGGCCATACCTGAGTCAGTCACTTGTTCCTTCTCAGCCAAGGCTGTGGGGGCAGCTTGTACCAATGGCAGAATCTCTGAGGGAGGCCCTGGACGGTAGCAGGGGAGGAGGCTGTTACAGGTCTGCTTATGCCTTTGTAAATGTGTGTATAATCCCACCTTCCCCTCCCTGGCCATCCTCCCTGGCCTACCCGAGTGGACTCATGGGTCATGGCTGTGAGTCTAGCCAGCAGAAGCTCCCAGGCGAGCCACGGCTAAGAGTTGGCAACCCGCCACCACCTGCACCGGATCATCTGTCACTACTGCAGAGCCTGCTCCCAACTTCTAACTCAATTCCAGACCTTCTGGCTGGGCCTCACAGTTTCCTGTGGCTTTGCTGAGAGCTCTGCAGGTGGCCATGCCCCTCTGGGTAATAATCCACCAGAGCTTTGTCGCTCTTTTCTTTACAAGAAGATTGTTCCTGCAGGTCACTGCTCACTTCTGTGAAGCCGCAAGACTGCTCTCGAAGTTCCCAGGCAGCTAAGAGCTCAGGCATGTTGTCCACCCCACCCCCACCCCCGCTTCCCCCCATCTCCCGCTTCCTCACGATGATCCTGCGACAGGGGTGGAGGGGGAGAGCTGAGATGCACTCAAGTCACATGTGGAGGGGTGGCAGGATCTGCTCAGCATGTGACACTATCTGTCCAAGTGTTTCCTCCACCACGTCACCTGCTTGGACCAGGTGCCCAGCCTCCATCAACAGCACCAGGTCAGCCCTCTCCAGGTACTCGGTGCGATGGGTGCACAGCAGCCGGGTGGTGTGGCCCAGCATTCCCAGGATGCACCTGTGCAACAGGTGGTTGGCCACATCTGCATCCACAGCAGCCAGAGGGTCATCAAGGAGGTAGAGTGTTTTCTCCTGGACAGAATGGACAGCACCATGACTGGCTGGGCTTATCAGAGGCTCTCCTAGACCTAGGTAGGTGTCAGGGCAACCAGAAAAGACAGGTGCGAACAACTCTACAGTGGTAGGAAGATGAGACCTGAGCGTAGACTTCCTGCCCACTGAGTGTGAAGTCAGAGACATGGGTCTGCTGCTTTGCTGGGTCCCAGTGCCCAGGCCTTTATTTTTTCAGGCCTTGAACCTGAAAACAGGGTAGGGTGGCCAATAACTAGAAACAAGGAGTGGTGGAGGGAGAAACCAAACACAAGGGGAAATATTCCCTGCCCTTACTTTGCAAGTCCTGGAGCACTTCCCTGACCCACCAGCCTACCAACCCCTGCCCCTCACCCCTTTAACTTACCTGGTAGACAGCTCGGGCAAGGGCAATCCGGGCCCTCTGTCCCCCGCTGAGGGTCACACCCTTCTCTCCAACCTCTGTCTGGTCTCCAGCAGGCAGGATCTGAAGAAACAGACACCCGGTGGTTAACAACCCCCCACGCTCTGTCTTCTGTCCCCTTGTAGAGAAAAGATACTGTGGTCATCAACAGTCATTTCAGCCTGGGATGGGTGATTCAGGGCGATCCCAATACCTGGCAGCTACTGAACAATTAATGCCTTCTGGGCAGTGGCAGTTTAAATTAGAATGGCCCACTTGTTGAATAGTCTCACTTGTTTGAATACCTGGCCCTCAGTGGGTAGAACTGCTTGGGAAGGATTAGGAGGTGTGGCCTTGTTGAGGAGGTGTGTCACAGCAGTCAGCCTCTGCTATTCTTGGTTAGCTCTCTTTGCTTTGTGACTATTGTCTCACGATGTGAGCTTGCAGCTACTGCTTTGCCTCACCACCATGCCTGTCTGCTTATTGCCCTGCCTCTTGTCACAATGATTATGGACAACTCCCAGTAAACTCTTCTTCCATAAGTTGCCTTGGTCACGGTGTTTTATCACCGCAATGGGAACGTAACTAAGGCATAGGAATCATCTCACTTGAAGCCAGGGAGATCTTATAACATTTGTGTTATTTCCTCTTGACAGATGGGGCCACAGCATAGGTAGGTGAACTACCTTGCCTTAGGATGTGACATATGAAAAAGGGATGAAAGATGTCCCTTGATCAGAATCAAAGGTCCTTCTGCCAAGGCAAGTTTCATATTTATCTGGGTAGGCCAATGGTGACCATGGTCCTAGAGGAGACATGGCGATTGGCTAAGAATCATAGGAAAAAGCTGATTTGTCTCTGATGCTTTTAGTACCTGGCTTGTGTGTATGGGGAATTTAATGGCTTGGCAGCTTTCTCAAGGATTCCAAACAAGACTTTGACTCTTCTGAATCTTCCTAGTTAGGTAGAGTTAGAGGCCTCAGGGCTCTTCTAGCTGCTGTGAGCAATGCCCTCCCAATGCTCCCGTGAGCCTTAGAGGGAAGTGGGGATCACGCAGCTGAATATTCTAGGAGGCCCAAAGGCTGACTTCTTGCCCTAGGTGAGTAATGCCTGTGCAGAAGCCCTTTCCAGAGAAGCAAGTGGAGTCTGGAGTGTTAAGGATGTGCCGGGAAGCAGCCAGGTGAGGGTGTCAAGCCAGGTACTCACGCTGAGATCATCATTGAGGGCGCAGGCCTCCAGCACCTCCCTGTACAGCTGGGCATCAAATGTCTTCCCAAACAGGACGTTGTCTCTGATGGTGGCACACTGGATCCAGGGCTCCTGGGTGGCCAGTCCAAAGCCTTTGGACAGGTCTGACACTGCCACCCACCCACACAGCCTGCAGAGAGTCAAGGAAGGCAGCCTGGGGACCAGCTCCTTGTTGGGCTCTTCCGTGCCCAGGCTCTGTCTCCCAGAAGCATCCTCAGATGCGGCTGACAGCCTCTAAGGTTAAGGGGTCTAGATGTAGGTTCACTATGGACTGGAGGAAGTGGCTCTTTGGTTCCAGCCCGGCAGCTGTCCCATAGCCACACTGTGTGTCAGGTGTGGGCAGCTGTCCCATAGCCACACTGTGTGTCAGGTGTGGGCAGCTGTCCCATAGCCACACTGTGTGTCAGGTGTGGGCAGCTGTCCCATAGCCACACTGTGTGTCAGGTGTGGGCAGCTGTCCCATAGCCACACTGTGTGTCAGGTGTGGGCAGCTGTCCCATAGCCACACTGTGTGTCAGGTGTGGGCAGCTGTCCCATAGCCACACTGTGTGTCAGGTGTGGGCAGCTGTCCCATAGCCACACTGTGTGTCAGGTGTGGGCAGCTGTCCCATAGCCACACTGTGTGTCAGGTGTGGGCAGCTGTCCCATAGCCACACTGTGTGTCAGGTGTGGGCAGCTGTCCCATAGCCACACTGTGTGTCAGGTGTGGGCAGCTGTCCCATAGCCACACTGTGTGTCAGGTGTGGCTCATCTTCACCTAAAAACATGGCCTCCCTCAGTTCTTCACTGTCTCTGGACCTTTTCTGTAGGTAGCCACACTTTCAGAAAGGACGGCTGACAGCAGACTCGAGTTTTCTTCTTGTTCTCACTCTATGACTCTATCAGTGCACTATGACCCTATCACAACCTGTGGGTCACAACCCTTTTGGAGTCCAACATCTTTCACGGGGGTTGCCTAAGACCATCAGAAACCACAGATGTTTAGGTCACCATGCACTACAGTAGCAACAGCAAGGTTATAGGAATGAAGTAGCAATGAGGCTGGTTTTATAATCGGGGTCACTGTACCACCGCACCATGAGGAACTGTATTAAAGGGTGCAGCATTAGGAAGGCTGAGGGCCACAGCTCTGGTACAGCGCTCATCTCCCCTGCTCCATTTACTTCGCTAGTTTTATCTTATTTCCTGACACAGGATCTCAGTGTCCCAGGCTGGCCTTGAATGAGCTGTAAGGGCAAGGAGGACTTAAACTCCTCACCCTCTTGCCTCTATCTCCCGAGCGAGCCCTGAGAGCACAGACTGACAGCACTCCGGCCAGTTTTAACGTTGGACTCTGGACCAAACTCAGGGCTGGTGTTCGCTCTGGTAACTAAGCTGCACCCCAGCCCAGACTCACCCTGTCTGCCTCCCCATCTCCAGGCTAAACCCTCCCTAAAAAGGGGCTGAATTTTACCCTTTTCGGTACACGTGTTGTCCCCCGCCATTACCCAGTACATCCTCACAGACAGCGGGAACCCAGTAATGGTTCCTGTGGGGGTGAAACCAGAGTCAGGAGCACACTGAGCATCCATTACCTGTGGAGCTCCCCAGTGATGGCAGCCAGCAGCGAACTCTTCCCACAGCCGACCTTTCCCACGATGCCCACCAGCATGCCCTGCGAGGGAGCCACACAGTAGGCACTGCCTGATGGCAGAGGAAGGGCTGCCCCCAACCGATGTTTCTCCGGGCCTTGGTTAGTTCTTCAGAGAAAGATGTCTCCCCACCCCACATTGTGCACCCCGGTGCCTGCCTGCCTGCATCCACCCCAGGACAGCTGTGAGCTTTATTCTCAAGTGTGTGACCTGTGAGGGAGACAGACCCGCCAGGGAGAAGCGGAAGGTACCTACGAACTCCTGAGGTATGCTGAGGCAGGTATGGGGGGAGGGGCTCCTGTCTTTGGGGGAACTGGGCCGGGCTACATTTCCCAACACAGTGGGCAGAAGGGCAGTGCTCTGCAAAACGCCCTTTCCTGAGATAGATCTGCAATTTAAAACATTCTGTTCCCCCTTCGTTCTTAGGAGCAATGCACATTCGCAGAGCTATTTCCTGTCGCAAGAAGAAGATTTACAAACGCTCAGGGATCTTGCTGGCTTTGCCCGTGATGCAGACTCTATGCTCGGGTTGACCTGTCTGTCAGCGGGCACCAGGCAGGTCTCTGGTCTCTCTGAGAGTGGGGGGATCAGGTCTCAGGAAGCTTCGTCCTTCACACTTCTCCTTGGTGCGGAGTCCACAGACGGCATGGGGCGATCATGCACAGAGGAGGGCCAAGCGTGCTGCAAGTTGAGGCCTGGTTCAGCCTGCTCCTAAGACCTGTGTTCTTGCTCTGGACTCTGATTCATCGATGTATTCTCGCTGCACTGTCTTGTTTGCTTAGGCTAACTCCAGTGGGTTTCTATGGCTTCCATCTATCTATTTATATAAAAGCCCCAACGTACTAGTGGAATTCCTTTGAAGAATTCCAGCCTTGTCTTGCCCAAACTAAGAATAAAAACAAAACATTCAACAAAAGCCAGAAACATGAGCCAAATGTGGTAGAGGAGATCCAGCCATTGCTGGAGACCTCTGGGTTGAGATGTGGGGCAAAGGGTTGGACAAAGGTCAGGAGAGCAGAGCCTCAAAGCCAGGGTGGAGAAGGGTCACCAGCCTGGTAGGAATGTTCCCACTCTAAGTTCTTGGACTACGCATACCATGTCAGACGCCACAAGGCATGGCTGTTTCCATAAGACTAAATGGAAGATCACCTATGCTGCTTGTAGCCTCGGAAGGGGCAGCTGTGCCTGTCTCCCAGCCTGAAATGATGGTGGGCAAGCCCTGGGGTCTATTCGGACCCTTCAGCTGGAAAGGGACACTGCAGGGGGGAGTGAGACGCACGGTGGGCTAGGTGGGTGTGAGCTGCCTAGAGAGAGGTGCGAACAGTGTAAGGTAGGAGCGTGGTGCACACATAAGGGGTCGTCTCCTCTCAGACTAGAACCTGCACACCGTGCCCCACCCCTGCCCTCCGGCTCCCACCTGCACTCCTGGTAGAGCAGCATTAGTCCCTGTGTATTGATCTGGGCATCCTGCTTATCTGGGAACTCTCCCGGGGAGTCTGTCTCACAAACCTTTTTCACTTGGAGGTGACTGATGAAGGTCTTCTGGCTTGTTCCAGTTGGGTCCCAGGAGAACAGGGCTTCATGCAGCTCCAGTACTGTGGATGGCTCTGTGGGGGGATCTAAGCAGGGAAGGCGCCACTTACCTTCTGCTCCTCGTCTGCTGGAATGCAAAGGGCCCGGCGGTGGCATGTCACCGAGTCACCTGTCCCTTATCTACCTGCCTAGAGTTGATTCAGCCTGAGTCTGTTGTGTCTAGATTCTGTCCCTGACTTCTCTGGAGGCATCCATGCATAGTGTCCAACAGGCTAGGGCTGGAGAGATGATCAGTGGTTATAAGCACTCTTCCAAGGTCCCCAGCTCTGTTCCCAGGCTCCATACTGGAAGGCTCACATTTGTTAACTTTAGTTCCAAGGGATCTAATGCCCTTTCTGGCTTCCATGAGTATCTGCACACACGTGGTACACACACACACACACACACACACACACACACACACACACACACACTCAGGCATATACATAAGAAATAAAACAAGTCTTAAAACAACAACAACAAAAAAAACTATATCCCCCACAGATTCTCCCCTCTGGCCTCCCTTACCGGGACTGTAGTAGGCCTCAGGGCTATAGCTTGGAAGGTCGAGGAAACGCTGGATCCGGTCCAGGGATACTTTGGATTCCAAGAGACCGTTGATCACCCAGGGGAAGTTGTTGAGAGGAAGAATGAGCATGTGCACAAGTGCCAGTGCTGTAAACACCTATGTGGGGGTGGAGGTGGGGCATAACCCTGAGTCTTGTTCTACTAAGAGCACAGCCTAGGTCCCTCGGAGACTTCTTTAGAATCCCTGAGCGAGAACAAAGGTCACTAGCCCTGGCCAGAACCAAAACTACATTGTGGATCCCCTGCCCCAAAGCCTCTTCAACAGCCTAACCCCAGTTAGACGGCAGCCTAGGTTATTCAGGGAGACTTTGTCTTTTTTAAAAAAAAAAGCACTTCTCCATTAAAGGACTTAATCCCCAGTCCGGGGATGAATGGAAGCTGAAGATAACAGGGAAAGAAAGAAATTCCATTACAAATGCACAGAGCCATATTTCCAAGATAATTTTAAAAATCCTTCAGAGAACACCCTCTTAGTTGGGAAAGGACAAGGCAGGCAGCTAGGGGTCCTTTCTTCCCTACCCACGGCTAACAATAAGGTTCTGATTTCCACCCCATATTGGTCCCTCCCCATTTCTTCCTAGGCCCATCCTCTCCCTCTATGCTGGCTGGCTTTATGTCAATTTGACACAAGCGAGAGTCATCAGGGAGGAAAAAGCCTCAACTGAGAGAATGTCTCCAGGCTGCAGGCAAGCCCATAGGACATTTTCTTAATCAGTGATTGATGGGGAAGGGCCCAGCCCATTATGGGTGGAGCCATCCCTGGGCTGGTGGTCCTGGGTTCTAGAAGAAAGCAGGCTGGGCAAACCATGAGGAGCAAGCCAGTAGGCAGCATCCCTCCATGGCCTCTGCACCAGCTCCTGCCTCTGGTTCCTGTCTTGACTGAATTCCTGCCCTCACTGCTTTGGATGATGAACTGTGGATACAGAACTGTGAGTGACATCAAACCTGTCCTTTTCTACCTGCTTTTGGCCATGGTGTTTCATCACAGCCACGGTTACCCCTCCTTAGCTCTCACCTTGGTGGCAGTGAGCTGGTGCCCCAGGAGGACGTAGGTGATGAAGATGACGATGCAGATGACTACAGGCAGAGCAGCCCAGAGGTACACGCAGGCTGCATCCAGGTATTTGATGACGCGGAGCCGTCCCAGCTCTTGGGACCGGCAAGCCTTCACCCGGTCCCCCAGAGCCTGCTCCCACCTGAAGAACTTGAGGACTCGAATGCCGCTCAGCAGCTCTGTCATGAGCTGGAGACAAGGACACAAGAGTGGTGTGGAGCTGAGACACGGTTCACACTCCTCCTCTGCCTGCTGCTGGGTGGGACCCCCGCCTGGCTGAAGGACCACGGACGCCCCTCACCTTAACCCGTGCATCCTTGTGCCGGAGCATCTCCTGGTTGCTGGCCATGATTCGGGTGGCGATCACTTTGTTGACAGGCACCAGGAGCAGTGCCAAGACTAACCCAGCCAGGAAGGCCACGCCCACCTGCTCGTACAGCAGGTAGAGAGTGATGGCCAGCTGCAGAGGCAGGCCCCAGGCCTCATGGAAGCTGCCAGCAAAGTTAAGTAGCCTCTCGGAGTCGGTGCCTAGTAGGTTCAGGACCTCCCCAGTGGGAGGGCGGCTAGGCCCAAGCTTCAAGGTTTTGCGGTAAAGGATGCTCAGCACAGCCACCCGTGCCTGAAGTGTCACTTTACGCACTTCATACCCATACTGGTTCTGTAGCACGGCGCTTATCACAGACCCACTGGCCAGCCCCAGGACGTAGAGCAGGCCGTGGCTTAGAGGCTCTTGCCCTTCCTCCAGGAAGCCCACCAATAGGGAGAGCAGCAGAGGCCCAGAGAAGCCCAGCATGGTCCCCACCATCTTCAACAGTCCAAGGGCTATGTAGCAACATCCAAAGGCCCCATACAGGGCCCTCCACAGTTGGGCCCCCTCCTTCCAGTGCACTTGGAAGGCTCGGGCCAGGTAGGCAGGGTGCAGCCTGCGGGGGAGGCGGCAAGTGTCCTGGGGCTGCCGGAGCTCTCCTCGGACTCCACGAGCAAGCAGAGGTGCCAACCAGGCGTAGGAAAAGCGTGACAGCCAACTCTCTCCGTCTTCAGCTACCTCTCTTTCTTGACTCTCAGGGGACAGGAAGGGATCGTGAGTCCAGGGCTCTCGAGGTCCCCCAGGGGCTGCCCAGCCCAGCCCATAGGCCAAGACGGCTGCCAACTGCAGGATGAGAAGACACACACGGCCCAGAGGTCCTGGGAGAAGCGGGGGGCAGAAATGTACCTTGCTGGCAATGCCACAGCAGGGTCAGTACCAGGGCTGGGGTCGGCAAGAAGGCTGCCAGAGCCAAGGCCAAGGGTCCGCGAGAACGGCCATGAGGGGAATGAACCAATGCCCACAGGGCCAGGCTGTGGGTGAACCAGGCCACAGCAGTCACACACCCTGCCAGCACTTCTAGCCATAGGGGCCCTGGGTGTGACACTGGAGGTAAAACAACCGGAAGGAGGTCTAGCAGCGGGAAGACGGAGAGGAGGAAGGAAGCTGCGAGTCGGAGGCGCCAGCCAGGATTGAAAGGTTGGATGATATTGTTAGTCCTGAGGAGAAAAGAGAAGACAACACACCATGGCTGACACAGGGCTCAGACATGCCCATTGCCTCCAACAAGCTAGAGGTAAAATCCCTGCCCTACTCTATCCTGGACCCCAAGGCCTTTTCTTGCAGGAAGCCTACCTAGATTGTTCAATCTGTTTTCTAATTTACCCACAGGTTTTCTGACTCATTCTTTTGCCACAGGTACAAACGAGTCTGACTTAAGGTTGTAGGTACCATGAAGATGCCAATTAAGACAAAAACCCACGGATTTTACACAAGGATAAACACTTTTTATAAAAAGGGTCCAGGAGAAAGTACCTGAAAGGCATCTGAAGCCTCCTAGGGAGACATTTACTTATCCGCAGCTCTTGCCCTCTAACAGGAGAGCCTACATTTTACAGAGCTTCAGGATACTGTACTCCTGACTTTTCCTTGATTGTAAGACATGATGTACATCACTGTGTGACCTCTCAGCCCAGGAGGAACTTCTTTCAGTTCTACCTGTATCCTCCTAACCTCAAAAATGTTTTTCATAAACAACAACGACAAAAGGTTTACATTAAGAAACAAAAACAAGGGGTTGGGGATTTAGCTCAGTGGTAGAGCGCTTGCCTAGCAAGCGCAAGGCCCTGGGTTCAGTCCCCAGCTCCTAAAAAAAGAAAAGAAAAAAAAAATAAAAAAACAAGCCGAGTGGTGGTGGTGCATGCCTTTAATCCCAGCACTTGGGAACCAGAGGTAGGAGGATCTCTGGAGTTTGGGTCCAGCCTGGTCTACCGAGTGAGTTCCAGGATAGCCTGGGCTACACAAAGAAACTGTCTGAAAAGAAAAATCAAATACAGGGGATGTCTCAGTAGTCAAGAGTGCCTGCTGCTCTTCTCAAGAACCGACTTCAGTTCCTAGCAGCCATATCAGGCAGCTCACAACTGCCTACAACTCCAGCTCCAGAGGATCCTATATCCTCCTCTGGACTCCACAGGTGCACGCACACACACGCACACCATACACACACACACACACACACACACACACACACACACACACACACACACACACCATGAATAATGGAAACAGCTATAGCTATGGTGGAGGCACACACCTTTAATCACAGCACTAGGGAGGCAGAAGCAGGTGGTCAGTTTGAACTCTGTGAGTTCAAAGTCAACCTGGTCTACTTAGCAAGTTCTAGGCCAGTCAGGGCTACATAGTAAGATCCTGGAAAAGAAAAAAACCCTCAAATATCTCACATATAGGTGGGGGATGGTGGAGCACACCTGTAACATCAGCAGTTGGGAAGCAGGGCAGGAGGACCATAAGCTCAAGCCAAAACTGGGCTATTCAATACCTCATCCCAACAGTCTCATTCCCTCAAAGGGAATCAAACACAGCCATGATGATACACGCTTGTAATCCCAGGACCAGGCAAAATCTCCATAGGTTGGGGGTCAGCCTGGTCTACATAGAGAGTTCCAGGCCAGCCAAGCCTACATATCAAAGCTCTGTCTTAAAGAAAAAAATCAAAGAGAAAACAGGTACAACAGCGAATATCAGAATGCATTTTCCAGTTCATATAAAAGAAAACTGGGCGGGTAGAGATGTGCTTACAGAGGATCTGAGTTCCGTTCCAAGCACCCACATGACAGCTCACGACCCTCTGTGACACTAGTTCCAGGGCAGCCAATGCTGTCTTTTACCAGACGTGTGTGTAATACATGTGAATACGTGCAGGAGAACACTCATGCATAAAACTCTTACAGCATTTTTTTTTTTAAAGAACGAGATTGAGGATAGAGAGACAGCTGAACAGTTACGAGCACTGGCCACTCTTACAGAGGACTGAGGTGTTCAGTTCCCAGTCACCACATGGTGGCTCATGGCTGTCTGAAACTCCAATCCCAGGGAAATTGAAGCCCTCCCCACTGGCCTCCTCAGGCACTGCACCCATGTGGTGCACAGATATACATTCAGGCAAGATCAATCAATCGATTGATGATCGATCTTGCAGAGGGTGAGGCTGGAGGCACACTCCTTTAGTCCTAGTGCTCAGCAGGCAGATCCCCAGGAGTTCTAGTCCAGACTTACAGAATGACACCTTATCTCAACAACACAAAACAACTCACCCGGGTCTGTTATGCTATTATGCTCTTTGCTATACTAAAAAAGTTTAATTGTAAACTAAACACATTAGTTCCTTTTATTCTCCCTCCTGTGGCCCAAGCTGAGATCCTCCTGTCTCAGCCTCCAGAACAGCTAAGACTATAAGCACGTGCCACTCTGTCTAGCTTTTTTTTTTTTTTTTTTTTTTTGAGACAGGCTCTAAATAGCCCTGGCTGGCCTGGAACTCACTATGTAGACCAGGCTAGCCTTGGACTCGAAGTCTACAAGGTGGACTCAGACATTCACCTGCCTCTGCCTCCCAAGAGCTGGGATTAAAGGTGTGCTTCACATGCCTGGCCCCAGCAGGCTTGCTGTGAGTGTCTGTGCTAATCTCTTCTAGGTTTACCCTTCATTCTGCAAAAGGGACACAAAGACTAACGTGGCCACCCAAGAACTAAATATAAAATCAAGGCGAGTTTAGCACCAACACCTTACAACACAAAACCAAGTTAGTTCTCAGGTTTTGACTTTGTTCCTCTTCTCTTTAGCTTCCCTTCACCAGAGTCTGCATCGGCTTTTAGCCTAGGGATAGCAGGGCTTGGCAGATGGAAGTAGTGGTCCTATAACTTACGCACAAGTCATCTTTTTTTTTTCTTTTTCTAGCTACAACGTTTATCTATGTTTGCCTCCAATCCATGGCAATTCTGTTCGGACATTTAAAACTCTGCAAAGAGAGATGCTTTGGCGACTTTAAGGATATGCCAGGTGCTGCACTATGTGTTTAAACGTCTTGTGTCACCCTCTCAAAACTGCGGAGACTCTGAGAAGGTAGGTGACTTGCTCAACTAAGGGCAAACAGTAAGCTTTTATTCTGCTTCTGCCCTACACAGACCCTGCACTTCCAGAGACAGCTGGGAGAGATGTGAGTTGGTATCTCGTTGCAGTCTCTACCCACCTTGGGGTGCCCAAGTGGCAGGCGCTGAGGACGGCGAGGAGCGCGTGTGGAAGGACGCTGAGCACCAGCTGGGTGAAGCAGTGGCCCGTGGTGTCCCCTTCCCAGAGCGGGAGCGGCCGCGCCGCATCCGTGCCACAAAGCTGGGCTAGGAGCCCCTCCATAGACAGCTCACCTAGGCGGAAGCCGAGAGTGACAGGGCTCGGGACAGAGTCCCCAGCTAAAGCCCGCCCCCCAAGCCGGGACCGCCTCTCGCTTCCGCCTTGAGTTAGAGCCCGCCCATTCTTGCGGTACTTCCGGGGCTGGAGAGGAAGTCTCTGCAACTGGGGCAGGCAGGGTTCTAGATCCTGATACTTAGGCTGACGCTTCTGTCTCCTGTGGCAGGGAGCCTGAACACCTATGCGCTGAGTTTTAATATCTCGAGTGTTTGTGGGCGAGAAAGAACGCGCTGGCAGGTCAGGCCGCTGCGCCATGACGCTAGGGCCCTCTAGAGGCAGGAAGACCTGTCAGCGGGTGCTGATCGCGGGTTTTTTGTTTTTTTGTTTTTTTTTGTTTTAAACCATGGGGATAATAATAATAATACACTTGCAAGTCTCTGCGCGTGCGTACCGCTCTCTGCTGCCCCGCGCCTCGGTGAGCTGTCGCCAGAGCGTGATGGTGTTTGCACACGTTTCTGTCTTTTGGCTTGTGCAGTGACCCGGCCCTATCCTTGTGCAAGTTCATTTTAAGACCTGTCATGTGGAGCGCTCGCTCTCTTACCTATTGTATACTAGATGACACATGCACAGCATTTCTAATGTTTAAAGAGTTGGAAAGCCAAACATGCCTGCCACACCGAGGAATGCTTAAGGACACGTAACAAAAGGCTATTCCCATATCCTAAGGCTACAGGATCTTGGACGTATCCAATTTACTTGAACGTCGATTTTTGGCTTTCTTTTCTTACGAGTGGGATAATAATGCCAACCCAAGTATTGTGAAATTTGTATAAGTAATTTAAAATGTTTGCATCAAGGTTCAGAGATTAAGAAGAGTGCTTCTAGCTCTTGCAGAGGACCTGGATTTGATTTCCAGCACCCATGTTAGGAGGCTCCAGCCCCAGGGATCCAAGGCCTTCTTGGCTTCTGTAGGCAGCTGCACACACCTACAGAGAAACTTTAAAAAGAATGCTCAGGTCAGGTGCTTTGCTTGTCATTCCTAAATAGTTCAGAGTAATGGGAAGAATGGAAACTTTTGGTTATCCACATAGATGTGGGTTCGAATCCTGACCCACCAATTTTAGCAGTGTGATGAGATTAGTTTCATTTTAGGTTTATGTTTGCAAGGCATATATTGGTACCTACTTCAGAGGAGTGTTCAGTGCTGTGGGAATAGTTTTTATTTATTAATGAGGCATGGACACACAATATTGACTTCACATGAAGATTGCTCTGAAGAAGAGTAGTTCAGCTGGTAATCGTGATCGTCCCCTTTGAGTCTCAATAAGAAGCTCGACATTTCTTTTCCTTTTTAAAAACTTAATTGTTTTTAGCTGGGCAGTGGTGGTACATGCCTTTGATCCCAGCACATGGAAGGCAGAGAAGCAGGAGGATCTCTAAATTCAAGGCCAGCTTGGTCTACAGAGTGAGTTCTAGGACAGCCAGAGCCACACAAAGAAACCCTGCCTTGAAAAACCAACCAACCAAAAATGTATTTGTTTTTATTTTATGCACATGTGTGTATTGCTTGCATGTATGTCTGTGCAACACATTGAAGCATTCCCTGCAGAGGTCAGAAGAGGGAATCGGATCCTCTGGGACTGTACTTATAGATAGAGGTAGGCTGCCATGTGGGTGCTGGGAACTAAACCCAGGTTCTCCTCAAGAGCAAACTGTTCTCAACCACTCAGCCATCTCTCTATCCTAAGCCTGTATTCTCTTCCTCCTCCTCCTCTTCTTCCTCCTCCTCTTCTTCCTCCTCCTTTCCTTTTCTTCCTCTCCTCTTCTTCTTCTGATAATGCTACAGAAACTTAGAAAATTTAGTCAGATGGTTTAGTGGATAAAGCCACCTACCTTCACGCCTGAGGACCTGAGCTTTCTCCCCAGGGCTGCCTTGGATGAAAGAGAGAAGCCGCTCTGACAGGTTGTCCTCTAACCGCTACACATGCAGAGTCACATGTGCCCCTGCCCAGACACACACTCACACACATGTACACATGTAAGCGAAGGGTCGGGGGGGGGTGTACCTGGAAGAGAATGGGGGACAAGAGACACGAAGAAGGACACCAAGACAAGAGTCTGATCAAGGCGACAATTTTATTTTTCCCCAAGGCTGAATTTATACCATAACATGGGTAACAGAGGGAGGGGGGAAGTAAGAAACATTTACCCACGCCAAGGACACAATATTCGTGTGGTCAGGGAGTAGGCTGATGTTGACAGGTTGTCAGAAAGGTCACAGGTCTGTCATATTATTAGTCAGCAGGACAACTTTATCATATTATTATTTTTCTTGACCACCAGATTTGTATTAGTCTTCTGCAGCTGGCTGGGGATTTTCCATGAACCTAGTCATACTTAATTTTAACATCGACAATGGAGGGCTTCAAGGGCATCGCTCCCAACATCTCCCCCTGCCTTATAGTCAAATGAAAAGGTGACCAATGGCCGTGCTGTCTTGGAATGAGCCCCTCGGGAACTGCGTCTGTCTTAGGTTGGAGTGATATTTGTCACATGGTCAAGAGAATCTTGTGGCCAGGGTCCGTCATGGGATAAGGCAGCAGCTAATGGCAGCCCTCCTGTCTTAGGCCCTTTATTCGTGAATATATCACTCTCTTACCCGTCATTGACTGTCCAGCTCAGCATGCAGGGGTGACAATTCATTGATTTTTCAGCAAAGGCATCAGGACAGCAGGCAGAAAAGAATGTTGGCCTCATTTGGGTGAAGGACAAAAATGTCCTTGCCTGGGCTGGGAGGAGATGTGTAGGTGAGCTTGGCCATCATCAAAGCATCCTCCATAGCTAGCCTATGATAATATACCTGAATAGGTTTTGCTGCTATATTATCTACTGTTATTTAACAAGGCTGGTTAAATGATTAAATGTCCAAGGGCCAAAAGATATAACCAAAAGAAGGCCTACTAGGGGGTCCAACAGAGACCAATTTTTTTTTCTTTTTCTTTTTTTTCGGAGCTGGAGACCGAACCCAGGGCCTTGCATTTGCTAGGCAAGCACTCTACCACTGAGCTAAATCCCCAACCCCCTTCTCTGACTTTTTTTTTATCTCTCTTTAACCATATTCTAAGACACAGGAAGTATCCAAGCACTGCCTTTCTCTTACAAACCAGAATTCACTGTGATTGTTCAAAGTTGGGGAATTAAAGGTAAAGAGCCGATCAGAAAGAAGCACACTTGTTAGTATATATGGCTTACATAAAAAGGGGGACCAGACAATTGTTCTTTTTGACTAACCTCTGACTCTTTTTTTTTTTTTTTTTGGTTCTTTTTTTTTGGAGCTGGGGACCGAACCCAGGGCCTTGCGCTTCCTAGGCAATCACTCTACCACTGAGCTAAATCACCAACCCCTAACCTCTGACTCTTAAAGACAGTGTGGGTTAAAGTTAAAATATTTAGATATACTTAAAACACTGTTCTATTTTGGATAGTTGTGGGAGTTTAAAAATTGAATGAATTTACATGATTGTAAATGTTTACCATGAAATATCACAGAAGGGATGCCACCAGGCAGGGAATTACAATTTTAATTGATATTAAACATCTTAAATAATTTGGAGAAACCTCAGCATTGAGTTATAACCATCAGGAGAAACATTGTTGACATTCTCAAAATAAATCAAATAGACAATTCAATTTGGGTTCCTGTAACAATCATAATTGTGTTATCCAAAAAGCCAAACCCTACGAAAGGTATCGTATTGTAGAAGAATACATATCTCAGCGTCCTGGAGTGGATGGTAGAGCTTCTAATTTTTCTTGTGTGATGGCAATGGACTCGAAGCGGTGCAGTTCTTTGAGCAAGCAGCTCCTCTCGGTGGAGTGCAGGCTGTAGATGAGTTGTGTGTGCCCCACACCAAGTTCAGTGCCTCCCTGGGCTCCTTCTTTGGATCAGTGCCCAGAAGCGGGGGAGTAAGAATGTCCAGGTTCTTTTAACAATTTTTTAAAAAGATTTATTTATTTATTTTATGCGTATGAGTACACTATATCCATCTTCAGACACACCAGAAGAGGGCATCAGACCCCATTACAGATGGTTGTGAGCCACCATGTGGTTGCTGGGAATTGAACTCAGGACCTCTGGAAGAGCAGTCGGTGCTCTTAACCGCTGAGCCATCTCTCCACCCCCAGCCATCTCTCCAGCCCCTCTTTTAACAATTTTATGGTAAATATAATCCCTGTATTGGCACCTGATTGAAACATTCTAGAGACCCCAAGTATATCCACGTGTCCAATCCAGGTTTCAAACCGCGGAGGTAAATTTAATATTTAGGGGGATGCACCAGCCCCTTGTTTTAGAATTAGAACCTTCACAATGGGAATCTGGGACATGCATATTAGCAGGATGGGAGGTATTATAAGTCAAACAACACAGTGTATTAGGTGATAAAATTCTTAAGAACAGGAGAAAGGGGCCAGGCAAGAAAGCTAGGGGGTGGCTCATTGAGAGCTGGTGGAACAACCAGATCAGGTGACAAGTAGCATTCAGTCACACAGCTAAACGAGAAAGCTTTCTTAGGACAAAAAGGCCAGTGCAAAAACGAGCGCAAGCTTTGTGCCTGTGAAACAGAAAGGCAAGCAGAGGGGCAGCCGGAGTCTGTTACCGGCTGTCTCTCTGGACTTAGATTCTCCCTTCAGTGTCAGCTGGGTGGCTCTGCCTCTCAAGAGACCCAGCCTCTGAAGGACACTAGGCTTCCAGTAAGAATTAATAACAAAAGGGTGGAGAGACGGTTAGGACCTGGGTGCTAGATGCCAAGTGGCTGACAAAAGAATTGTATGGTTCGCCTGCTTTTGGGGGGGGGGAAGTTTCTTCCAGGCTGTCAGACACGCCTGGCAACCTTGAGCCAAAAGACCAGGAGAAAATAGCATCTGAGTATCGAAGGAGGCTCGCCCAGGGGAGTGTGATCCGATTAAAGCCTCAGGTATCAGAGAGCAAGCTATAGTCAGAGATAACTGGCTATAAGGACTCTTTCCACTGCCATTCCTGAGGCAGGGGTCACAGTTGAGTGGGGCTTCCTGCCTCTTATATCCAATAAAGAGATTGCTAACACTGGAGTACTGATCTTTAACAGAAATATAGGCCTCCCCATGGAATTAGAAGCCTCCGAATTCCAGGACTTCAGTAGCAGTCCTTCACCAACCCATCTGACTGGGTTAGAGGTCCGTGGAAAAGAAAACATTGATCCTGACCGTGGCCACAGGCTCCAGTTGGAGTAAGCTGAAGAGCCCATACCAAGACTTTCTCCTCTTATCATCCTAGAGTAAAGCCTGTTCTGTCTGGCAAAACAAAGTTCTTTGAAGTCTGCTGCAGACTCTTTCTGAAGCTACTTTAGGGGCTCTCCTGCCCCCCAACCTGGGGCATTTTGACCACAGGGGCAGGAACTGACTGCTGCAGGGATAGGATCAGAGGCATTCTCTATGTCAGTGATGACTAATGGGGAAGGTGACTTAATGTTGGAGACCGACTCCTCTCTTGGAATAGGGCCAGCAGATAAGGCGGGCTCCCTTAAAGAACTTCTCTTAATGAACGCTCTCCTTCTGTAAGCAAGTGTTGAAGGTCTGGCCACTGAAGGCAGCAACTGGAATTTTTCTTTTTTCCAGGGCAAGGGGATCAAGAGGAGGGGCATCTCTCCTTGGGGTGGAGGCTCAAGAGAGAAAGACAAAACTCCATGGGGAGAAAACAATTTCTCTCAAGCAAATTATTTCCAAGTTAAGCACCAAGAGGGTCAAATAAAACTCCTTGACAAACAAAGCAAACAGTTCCATGATTTCAAACACAGTCATCAGTCCATGATTTCAAACACAGTCATCAGTCCAAGTCCAAAAATGAAACAAAAGCCAAAAAGACACTTGACAATACCACAGAACTAACTAGACAAACAAGACCAAGACAAGGCGTCCTAACAGATGCCTGGTACCTTCAGTACCTGGCCCAAAACTGCAGCTTAACCTTAGCTACTTCTGGGATGAGGTGGACCATCTGATCCCACCTCCCAATGGGATTCTAGAGTGTCCTCTAGATTCCCTTCTCCTCCTAGAGCATCCTCTAGGGCCTGTGGCCTGTGACAACTTAGCACATCCGCCTATCACAGCCGTAAGCCCCTTACAGGACCAATAGCGACCACTGAGGGGACTCTAACCCCTCCAGGGGGCGGGGGACTCAAACCCTTCAGACAGCAGACGTGGACAACACAAGACAACATGAAACAAAGATGAGACGTGACACAGAGACAAAACAGAAAGTAACACAGAACACAAAACACAGATTTGCTCGAGCTTACCTCCGATCTCCTCACCAGTTGTAGTCTGGGGGGAGCGCAGTTCCTGGCAGGTGCACCAAAATGTTGTAAGACCCCATAATGGCCTAACCTCAGGAGCGCCACCCACAGAGCACAGATTGACAAAGTGACCGCTGCAATAGCATGAGGGTATAAGGTTTTTAATCCACGTACGTGGGGTTGCTCATTCAAGCAGGGAGAGGCAACCTGGAACCCAAAAAGTACACAACTTTTGTTCATTACAGAGGGCAGACTTCAGCAACAAGATTAGCTGATCCATTAAACAATCACTAACCCTACACTATCCTTTGTATCAATTGTTCCCTCCTGGGGGAACTATGGACAAATATTTCCTACAAAATCTAAGAATTTAAAAAAAAAATTTTTAACCCTATTCTTCGCGTCCTGAGCAACTCCCTGAGTCCTGTCACAAAAGGTGACTGTAGAATGCTTGTCCCATCACTCACCACTGAGATCTGCATTGTCCGGGGAGAAACACACACCAAGCCTCTGAGCCAAGGTCGGGCAGTCCATGGTTGCCAGAAGCGGGGGAGCAAAGGCTCCGAGGGGGAGCAAAAGCTCCAACAAACAAGGAAGACAGGGGGGACGACGTTCTCCTCCAGGAGACCTCCAAACAGCCTTACTTTGGGCGCCATTTGTAAGCGAAGGGTCCAGGGGGTATACCTGGGAGAGAATGGGGGACAATAGACATGAAGAAGGACGCCAAGACAAGAGTCTGATCAAGGCGACAATTTTATTTTTCCCCAAGGCTGAATTTATACCATAACATGGGTAACAGAGAGAGGGGGGAAGTAAGAAACATTTACGCAGGCCAAGGACACAGTATTCGTGTGGTCAGGGAGTAGGCTGATGTTGACAGGTTGTCAGAAAAGGTCCAGGTGGGGTTGAGGATTTAGCTCAGGTAAAGCGCTTGCCTAGGCGCAAGGCCCTGGGTTCAGTCCTCAGCTCAAAAAAAAAAAAAAAAAAAAAAAAAGAAAGGTCACAGGTCTGTCATATTATTAAGTCAGCAGGACAACTTTATCATATTATTATTTTTCTTGACCACCAGATTTGTATTAGTCTTCTGCAGCTGGCTGGGGATTTTCCATGAACCTAGTCATACTTAATTTTAACATCAACAATGGAGGGCTTCAAGGGCATCGCTCCCAACATACACAAACAAGAAAATAAATACATTAAGAAACTAGAGGGGGGGCTGGGCAGATGGCTCGGCATTTAAGAGCACCAACTGCTCTTCCAGAGGTCCTGAGTTCCTTCCTAGCAACCACATGGTGGTTCGCAGTCATTCGTAGTGGAATCTGATGCCCTCTTCTGGTGTGCAGGTGTCCATGCAGAGAGAGCTCTCATACATAAAATAAATCGTAAAAGAGAAAAGCCTCAATGAGCCACAACACTAGGATTCCCGAAGAATACACAGGAATGAAATAAGAGCTCACACAAATACAGCAGTAGAAAGGTGACTTTATTCAAAGGGAAGCAATAATACATATAGGAGAGGCATACCTGTCCATATAGACTTCCAGCACACACACACACACACATATATACACACACATACACATACACACATATGCACACACACACATACACACACACAGAGAGAGAGAGAGAGAGAGAGAGAGAGAGAGAGAGAGAGAGAGAGCACTAATTCTGATGTCCTGATAGCTCGATGGCTGGACATTTCTAAACCTTGCCGTGGCTGGCACACGTGTTCCTCTAGTTTTCCTGATGTGTTTTATCTTTTCAGCCCTGATAGCAGGGCCTGCATTCCTTTTCCCCCTACACTGTCGGATGCTTTCTCTCCTGCAGCTCTTGAAACCTCATCCCTCTCCTGCCGAATCAGGGCAAATTTTCCTCTTCTTTTCCCCTCTCCTGGTCCCTTGCCCGTGAAACCTAAAAAAGTCCCTCTGTCTTTTTTGCCCAACCACTGGCCGTACAGCAATTCTATATTATGAACTGAAGCCAGCAGGGGGGCAGGGACCCTCAAGTCTGGAAGCACAGCTTTGGGAGCCGAAATAAGGCAAAGCATTGGAACCAATTCCCAACACTCTGGTACAATTCCAAACTGGATGTAGGGAGGGCTGGGCCGGGACATTCCTTTCCCTTGGCCATAGGAAGTGGCTCGGTGAAGATGGATCATAGGAGAAGCAGTGAGGACCGCAGAGATGGCTGAGAGGCCCACTTACTGCTCTTGCACAGGATCCCCAGCACCCACATGACTGTTCATTACCCTATAACTCCAGTTTCAAGGGGACCCATCACCCTCTTCTGAACCTCTTGGGCTCCTGCAGACACATGGTGCACATACCTACATTCAGGCACACTGCATAAACTCCAGCATCCATCCACACCTACTTATCTGGCCAAGGGTAGCTGATACAGCTGGTCAGGGAATTAAACCAGGCTCAGTTGGAGCAAGATTGTGACCATTTCTATTGAGAGCAATCAGATTTTTATATCCTTATCAGAAAAACAACATAGAGGCAATTGCTGGGATCAATACAGTTGCAGTGGCCAGGATGTAATGGCATTTACGAGCTCTACAGAGTATACAGATTAATGTCTAAGACCAATTGTCCTGTCAAAGCTTCCTTGTTTCCTTGATTTTTAAGGGAACATGCAGAGAAGCACAAAACAGTCTGAATGCCTCACTGCCTGAGACAGTGCCTTAGTTTCTTAGGAACTGAAAGGGACATAGGGCCTAAAGGCCATAGATCTTACCCTGAAAACCCTGTAAGGTATACCTCTCAGGCAGCTATGTAACAGGGCCCTGAGACCTTAACACAACTGATGCCATGATGGAATTTCCATTCAGGCCGTAAAACTCAGCACATAGACAGCACCGCCTGCCGAAAATAAAGCAAAGGCCTAATCCATCAACAACCACAGTTCTGGCAAAGTCTCTAAATGGACTAACCTTGCTTTTCAGCTTCTATAGTTCTGCTTCTGGCTAACTCTTCTTGTTAACTGAGGTATATCAAAAAAATCTCATCCTGAGAAAGGCCCAGGGCCCTACGGGGATTCCCAAACATACAGTGTAGTTGCTGGCCAGCTAGTAAAGACTTCTTCTTGGCTTAAACCCATGTAAGCAGTCTTCTCTGGAGAATATGCCACAACAGCTAGGCAGGGCCAGCCTCATGGCTCCCCACAGATACACATAAAATAAATCATTAATTTTAGATGGAAGAGGAAGTGCTATCTCTCTGGGAGAGAAGCAGCAACTCTTTGCTGAATTTGAACCTGGGGCTTTGGACCTGGTTCATGGCAGCCCTCTTGCTGTCTGAGGAAGATGTTAATACGGAAGCAGCAGAACCTGGGCTTCGGCAACACACTTGAACCCTGTGTGGTGGTTTGCATGTGCTTGGCCCAGGAGCAGCACTATTAGGGGGTGTGGCCTTGTTGGAGTAGGTGTGGCCTTGTTGGAGAAAGTGTGTCACAGTGGGTGTGGGCTTTAAGACCCTCATCCTAGCTATCTGGACGTCAGTCTTCTCCTGCCTGTCTTTGAATGAAAATGTAGAACTCTCAGCTGCTCCAGCCTCATGCCAGCCTGGAAGCTGCCATGCTCCCACTTTGATGATACTGTACTGAACCTCTAAACCTGTAAGCCAGCTCCAATCAAATGTTGTTCTTCATAAGACTTGCTTTGGTTATGGTGTCTGTTCACAGCAGCAAAATGATAATTAAAATACCCTGGAACCTCCTTAATGACCTTTCTCCAGGCTTATCAACACGGGGAGATACATTTATTTTTAACCAAAAAAATTGTGCATTTTACTTAATTTTTTTCATTTACTATTCTGTGTAGTAAGAATATTTTAAAAATCCCAGTGTGGGGTTTCTTCCTGCTTTTGACCATTTATGTTCCCAGATGAGAGGCAGGTGTGCACATGCACGCGCATGTGCATACATACACACACACACACACACACACACACACACACACATATTACTCCGCTTTTTTTTTTTTTTTAAAGATTTATTTATTTATATGTGTACACTGTTGCTGTCTTCAGACACACCAGTAGAGGGCATCAGATCTCATTACAGATGGTTGTGAGCCACCATGTGGTTGCTGGGATTTGAACTCAGGACCTCTGGAAGAGCAGACAATGCTCTTAACCACTGAGCCATCTCTCCAGCGCCCCCCCCCCACCCCCTTTGTATTTTAATATGTCTGAAGTAGCACAATAGCTGGGCAGCTGCCTACCCTCCATGCTGTTAGAATCTACTTTCTATCAGTAACCCCATTAGTACTTCTTATGTCTCATCTGGGCCAATTCCTAGCTCCCACTGAACAGCCCACAAGACCATGTTTTATGGCTCTGCTAACCCACGGTGGCTCTCCCTTCTGCATGTTGGTCTTCTATCTGATGGCGGTTCTCTCCTTTCTCTCCTCCACAAAACCTCAACAATTCTGCTGTAATCCTTTTAAGCCTAGAGATTTAGACTTAATAACATGATTTAGCAGCTGGGTTAGAAGCCTAGAAGAGTTACTGTTAACTTTATAAGGTATCCTCTCCTCTCTGACACCGAGTGCTGCTCTTTCCCAATGTCACTTCTCCAGGTCTCCGAGTCGTCTATAGTAACTGGGTACTGTTGCGGTAAAAATAAAAAAGAGGCGGAACCAGTTCCAGGGTACCCTGGCGGTCACCCTCTCATGCTCCAGCATTGGAACCAGTGCTAATTTATCTCAGTGGCTCCACGTTGCCCACATCTACTTTCTGACCCGCTGTGTGAGAGCCGTTCCAACACAGCACCCTGTCAGGCCGCCCCGGGCTCACTCACAGTTCTCTTGGCTGGTTTCCACCACGCCAGGCACACATATCCCAATTCCGTGGCGGGCCTGGTGCATCCGGCCACCACACACTCTCTTGAACTCAATTAAGATGCCACATGAAAGAACACATCACACCATATCCTCTGATCCAATTGATAAAAATATAATTTGCCCATCTAGACAACACAAAATGCTGTACCCTTCCATCCCTTAAGAGTAGTCATAACAACCTGTAATATGTGCGGAGAGAATCTTAACATCCGCCATGTTTTCTCCGCTCCTTCCTCCTCGTTCTGGCCTCCTCAGCCTCTCTAAAACTTTTCTCCCACCCATCTTTCCTTCTCGTCCAATGACAGGCCTTGTTTTATCCTGTACCTGCCTTCACCTGCATAATGACATCAACCTACAGGGTACCCAGCAAGTCAATTCACATTTCACTCCAGCACGGGAAACCTACGGGTGAGGGGACCCTTCTTATGACTGACTACTTCAGAAGGCTGATACAAGTGTTAGATACATTTGACTTGGTTACAATGTTGGGGAGGTCCCATGATTCCCCCATGCCAGTCCTTAGGGTCTAAAAGTTACTAGAAGATACAAATAACTCAATAAAATGTTTTACTTACTATTGTTACTGTGTAACAAAGGATGCATTTCAGAAATACTCAAATGGAGTTGCATAAAGCAAATATAAGGGGTGTATTTGTGTTTGTGGGTGCCTGCCTGCGTGCCTGCGTGAGTGCGTGTGTGTGTATGTGTGTGTGTGTGTGTGTGTGTGTGTGTGTGTGTGTGTGTGTGGTGTGGGGTGTGTGTGTGTGTGTGTCTTGTAGTTTTCACACTTTTTCTTGGGACATCATCTTCCCCGAACATTGGTGTCTTCAGTCTGAAAGCTCATCAAATGTCCTTGTTCAAGAATCATAGCAGTGGGCATAAAACTAAGTTGGTAACAGGACTTGTGTAGAATGCATGGCATCGTAGGCTTTATCCCCAGCACTGATGTGGTGGCACCCAGGTGGGGAGACTATCAAATGTTCAAGGTCATCCTTAATTACAAAGTACATTTAAGGCCCTGCCTCCTGGAAACCCAAAGCCTTGACACAGGCAGAGGAAGTAAGGCAGAAAGGAAGGGAGGGAGGGAGGGAGGGAGGGAGGGAGGGAGGGAGAGGAATGGAGAAGCAGAAGGAGGGAGTTATTGTAGATGTGTGTTCTGCCGTCCTTGTTCGGCCGGTCCCTGCGTGTTCTCACTCTGCACAGGCAACAGAACCAGATCCACACGCTCCAACTGCCTCTCAGCCATTTCTTTCACACACCGTCCTCTTTAACCCGGTAAGTCAAAGTTCCAGAAAGTTGTAATTTAGCAATTAGATTTACATGTTAATTTCTCAATCCACAAGACATCCACACAGTAAATTCACTGCCAATTTATAAAGATATAAGCAGCCCACCTAGACAAGATAAAAATCCATCTAGTTCACCCAAATCTGAACCATCCTCCTTTGCAGACTTCCATCTTGATCTCTCACTACTCCTCTGCCCTTCTTCCTAGACTTTTCCCCGCCTACCCTTCCTTCTCGTCCAATGATAGGCTATGCCTTATCCTGGACCCGCCTTGCTGCGTGACATCATCCTACATGTCTGAGCAGGTGGAAGACTTCCGTCTTTCTTTTTGAGCTAGTGTGATTAATATAACTCAACTGTAATATAAGTCTCCATTTGTGCCATCTGAAAAGACGGCACATAATAATAAATCGTGAGAATTCTGTGGCCAACAAGGTTTATTGGCTACACGTAGCCGAAGTTTCAGCTGGAGAGATTTTTATGTCCCAGCCAGTTTTAGAATTGTTCCCAGATAGAGGGACCAGCAATACATCACCTGCTTGTTTGGTTCCTCTGATTTTCTCCTGCCGGTCTGTAGCCAGGATCTTCAGGGTGTCTTCCCCAGTCAAATCTGATTTTTCAGTTTGGATGGAATCCATAGTTTCCCTTCTCCTGTAGAAACATATGCATAACCCCTTCCCCAGTGTAACGCGTTTCCTGCCTTCCATTCTGAGATCAGGACCTCATTAAAATAAACAGAAAAGAAACTGAGTTTGCTACAACTCTTTTTCTTTTAATCTCCTCTCTTCTGTTTTTAAATAAATTTAAATATATCAACATTTGCCAATTACCTGTATTCCATGGGTCTGACAAATGTGTGCATTCATGTAACCCCCACTGCCATCAACAGGAGATGATTTCCACCAGAAGCCTCTTCACATCCCTGCGGTCACTCCCTCTCCTTGCCCAGATTCCAGGCAGCTGGTGCCCTGCTAATGTTACGTGTGTCTTTGGCTTTTCCAGGAGTCCATGTATTTTGCCTGCATGTCATACTCCTTGCATGTCTGGTGCCTGCAGAGGCCAGAAGAGGACATCGAACACCTTAGCTCTAGAGCTAAAGAAGTTTGCAGGCTGTCATTGTGTCCCAGCATACTGGGAATCCACTCGCAGTCCTCTGGAAGAGCAGCCAGTAACTGCTGAGCCATCTCTCCAGCCCTATAAAGGTAATTTTTGTTTCGCTTTGTATTTTTTTTTTTTTTTTTGGTTCTTTTTTTTCCGGAGCTGGGGACCGAACCCAGGGCCTTGCGCTTCCTAGGCAAGCACTCTACCACTGAGCTAAATCCCCAACCCCCGCTTTGTATTTTTAAGATAGGGTCTCATTTCTTTTTTTTTTTTTTTTCTTTTTTTTTTCGGAGCTGGGGCCGAACCCAGGGCCTTGCACTTGCTAGGCAAGCGCTCTACCACTGAGCTAAATCCCCAACCCCAGGGTCTCATTTCTTAATAGTGGCTAGCCGAGTTCCAGGCTGGTCTGGAATTCACAGAGATTTGTCTGTAGAGTGATGGAATGGATTAATTAGCAGCCCATGCAAGCAATTTTTTTTTTTTGAGTGAGAGAAACTATTTCTGGGCAGAGAAAAAGTAATCAACAATTAGGAGGCGAGGTGATGATGTGGAGGTGTTTGATCGGGAAAGTTCCTACTAGGAATTTCATGTCAAATAAATATTCTCCATCTTTTCAAAAAATCAAATCTAAAGGCCTGAACTTTCTATTTTAATACGGACTAATAAAATTTCACAGCTGGTGGGGTTAGATTTAGCTCAGTGGTAGAGCGCTTGCCTAGGAAGCTTAAGGCCCTGGGTTCGGGTCCCCAGCTCGGAAAAAAAAAAAAAAAAGAACAAAAAATTTCACAGCCGGGCCCTTTTCACTGAAGCCACAAAAAAAAAATATCGCTCCTCGTTAAAAAAAAGTACTTCAGGGCTGGTGGCACGGGCTGTGTTGTTAGGGCTGTTATCCTAGTACATTCAAGATGGAATTCGGTTCCAGCATCGAAAAGGAAAACAAAACAGAACAGAGACAAACAAAAAGGAGTTCAAAGGATCAGATTTGGCTGAAGATGTAGCTCAGTGGTTACAGCACTGGCCCGACTCCCAGAAAGCACTGAGGTTGATCCCACACAAACCAGGTATGGCATTGTAAGCCAGTTAAATCCTAGCACTCAGGAAGTGGAGCAGAGCAATCAGAAGTCCAAGGTCGGGGCTGGGATTTAGCTCAGTGGTAGAGTGCTTACCTAGGGCAAAAGGCCCTGGGTTCGGTCCCCAGCTCAAAAAAAGAACCAAAAAAAAAAAAAAGAAGTCCAAGGTCACCTCAGATAGACCCACGTTTTCCATCAGTTAGTAATACTCAAGAGCCTGTATTTGTTGTAAAAATAAAAATAAAAACGTTAGGGTTGTCTTTTTTACCCCGCTAGATCATGTGCCCCCAACATAACTGCTAGATATCTTGGTGAAACTCATCCCAGTCGCACACTTTCCTACACTCAAACCCTCACATAAAAGAACACACAACACAATCATCTTTGACCCAGTTGATAAGATATAATTGCCCACTTAAACATACAAAGCCCGGTACCATCCATCCTTAGGAACATTAATAACAACCTGTAAATACACAGAGCAGAATCTTAACATCACCTGCCATGGCTTCTCACCCTCTCCTCCTCCTGTCTCTCTCTTCTTGTCTCCTCCTCTTCCTTCAAACTTCTCTCCCGCCCATCCTTCCTTCTCCTCCAATGACAGGCCTCCTTCTATCCTGTACCTGCCCCTCACCTGTACTTTACAAATTCAGTGGGGAGGTGGTTCTGGTGAAGTCACCTGAGTTCTAAGTAAGTGACTAGGCAGCTGTCTTTGGGGCAGTGGAATTAGCATCAAAATACAGATAACTTCAGGGCAAACCACAACATTTCCCCCTTTTTGTCTAGTTAAAAAGCCTTTTCCCTTATATATAAATTGAGTACAATTATTACCATTCTACAATTTATAAAGCATATGGTATTCTCAACACCCTGTCCATCACTATATCAGTTAAACAGAACATTTAGTTATCCATACCAGCTTAAGAAAGGCTTAAAATCTATAAGCCTGCCTTGAAAAAAAAAATCAAGGCCTGGAGAGATGTCTCAGCAGTTAAGAACACCGGCTACTCCTACAGAGGACCCAGGTTCAGTTCCCAGCACCCACATGGTGTGGGGTGAGAAAGCTGTGCCCCTGGGGGAGCCAGTCCACAGCATGAATACCATCAAGATGCAGCCAAACCCAAAACAGCCTGAGACAGGCAGGAGTCAGACTGCCTCCTCCCAGCTCTGGGCTTGCATGTCTCCGCATGTGTCAGCCCTGTGACCCCCACCTCCACCACTCGTGAGGTAGTCATGTAGCCCGGTGGCCAGAGTACAGGTTAATGTTCATGCAATGAAGCATTCCCAACACCTCAGCCCCAGCCAATGATATACACTCACCCCTGAAACCCTCTACACACTCCCCAAGGTTCATATAGCCCTCATTCGCTGTCTCTGGAGAAGGCTTTTCCTCCTGCACTCAGACCGACCAAGATCTTGCTCATCGACCCACCCTCCCATCCAGCCGGGCACACAAGGGTGCCTGGATATTTTTGTTTGCTTGTTTGCTACCTTACCCTCATAACTAAGAGCTGCTCCACTTCTTTTGGTTCAAACAGGCTGTTTGTCACAAAACCATTCCTTGACTACTCTCTGGTCAGTAGGCAGCTCTCTCATCTTGCCTCTCTTGTTTGTCTCCTGGGAGTGTATGTGACAGGGTTATGAAGGGGCTATGAAGGGGCTCACTAAGTAGCCTGTGGGACTGGGACTCCATATATAAACTAGGCTGCCTCCTATTTATTCATTTTTTAAAAGATTTATTTATTATATGTGAGTACACTGTAGCTCTCTTCAGACACACCAGCAGAGGGCATCGGATCCCATTACAGATGGTTGTGAGCCACCATGTGGTTGCTGGGATTTGAACTCAGGACCTCCGGAAGAGCAGTCAGTGCTCTTAACCACTGAGTCATCTCTCCAGCCCTAGCATTCTATTTTTTAAAAAATATCTTTAATTTAACCTTTGGCGGTTTTATACAAGTATTCAATTATCTTGATGTTATGTACTCCTGACTCCTTGGAAGTGAAAACTTAAGGCTTCTTTGGAAAGTCAGTTGGATGGGGTTTTGCTGGGGCAAACATGGGAAGGAGTGTTTCCCTGAAGCGGACACAGGAGAGAGGATGCTCTGCTAAAGCAAGCACGTGAAAGGACACGAGACGGAAGATTCTTTGTTAACCACACGTATGTATTGGTCTGCCTTTCACTGAGTAGTCGAGCTGCGTTTGTCAGGATTCCATAGGGAGAATGCACCAGAATGGTGGCGTGCTGCAGTTTCTTGCTGCTTCTGCAGACCCCGGCTGATGGGCAGAGTGGTGTCAGCTGAGATGTTAGCTGGTGGGTGGTGGGCTAACAGGGGGAGGGAGGTGAAAGTGTTTAAGAACCATCATTAAAAGTAGGATTTGAGAAAATTAAAGCGACACTCATAACCATCCCCGCCTTCCCTGAACGCCTCCCCTTCTCAGTCTTTTGTCTGTTTTCGTTGCAGCTCTTTGTGTAAACCATTGAGTTCAGTGAGCGTTACCTACTGAATGCTGGCTGAGCTGGTTGGCTTGACCTTGAGTGGTAGCCCAGGTGGCAGTGAGTCCTGAGTGGAATGATGAATCATGTAAAGACATCCCTTCCCAGCACTCCTCCTTCCCCATCCTCCTAGCAATTCTTCTTCTCCATCCTCCCAGCACTCCTCCTCCTCCATTCTCCCTGCACTCCTCCTCCTCCATCCTCCCAGCCCTCCTCCTCCATCCTCCTAGCACTTCTTCTCCACCATCCTCCCAGCACTCCTTCTCCTCCATCCTCCCTGCACTCCTTCTCCCCCATCCTCCCAGCACTCCTCCTCCCCATCCTCCCAGCACTCCTCCTCCCCATCCTCCCAGCCCTCCTCCTCCACCCTCCCAGCCCTCCTCCTCCCCCTCCTCCCAGCCCTCCTCCTCCATCCTCCCAGCACTCCTCATTCTCATCCTCCCAGCACTCCTCCTCCCCATCCTCCCAGCACTCCTCATTCCTCATCCTCCCCAGCACTCCTCCTCCTCCCCATCCTCCCAGCACTCCTCCTCCCATCCTCCCAGCACCCTCCTCCCTCCCCATCCCCTCCCAGCACTCCTCCTCCCCATCCTCCCAGCACTCCTCCATCCTCCCAGCCCTCCCTCCCATCCTCCCCATTCCCCCCTTCCCCATCCTCCCAGCTCCCTCCTCCTCCATCCTCCCAGCCCCCTCCTCCCCCATCCTCCCATTCCTCCTCCCCATCCTCCCAGCACTCCCCTCCTCCCCCATCCTCCCAGCACTCCTCCTCCCCCATCCTCCCAGCACTCCTCCTCCCCATCCTCCCAGCACTCCTCCTCCCCATCCTCCCAGCACTCCTCCTCCCCATCCTCCCAGCTCCTCCTCCCCATCCTCCCCTCCTCCTCCCATCCTCCCAGCCTCCTCCTCCCCATCCTCCTCCCAACATTCCTCCTTCCCCATCCTCCCAGCACTCCTCCTCCCCCATCCTCCCAGCCCTCCTCCTCCCCCCTCCTCCTCCCCCATCCTCCCAGCACTCCTCCTCCCCTATCCTCCCAGCACTCCTCCTCCCCCATCCTCCCAGCACTCCTCCCTCCCCCAATCCTCCCAGCACTCCTCCCCCCATCCCCCTCCCAGCACTCCTCCTCCCCCCTCCTCCCAGCACTCCCCCTCCCCCATCCTCCCAGCACTCCTCCTCCCCCATCCTCCCAGCACTCCTCCTCCGTCCTCCTCCGTCCTCCCACCCCTCCTCCCCATCCTCCCAGCCCTCCCCCCTCCCCATCCTCCCAGCCTCCTCCCCCCCCATCCTCCCAGCCTCCTCCTCCCCCACCTCCCCCTCCCCCTATCCTCCCAGCACTCCTCCTCCCCCATCCTCCCAGCACTCCTCCATCCTCCCAGCCCTCCTCCTTCCCCATCCTCCCAGCACTCCTCCTCCCCCCATCCTCCCAGCACCTCCCTCCATCCTCCCAGCACTCCTCCCTCCCATCCTCCCAGCCCTCCTCCCCATCCTCCCAGCACTCCTCCTCCCCCATCCTCCCAGCACTCCTCCATCCTCCCAGCACTCCTCCTCCGTCCTCCCAGCACTCCTCCTCCTCCATCCTCCTAACATTCCTCCTTCCCCATCCTCCCAGCACTCCTCCTCCCCCTCCCACCCCTCCTCCTCCGTCCTCCCAGCACTCCTCCTCCCCATCCTCCCAACATTCCTCCCCCATCCTCCCAGCACTCCTCCTCCCCATCCTCCCAGCCCTCCTCCTCCCCCATCCTCCCAGCCCACTCCTCCTCCCCCACCCTCCCAGCCCTCCCCCATCCTCCCAGCACTCCTCCTCCCCATCCTCCCAGCCCTCCTCCCCATCCCTCCCAGCACTCCCCATCCTCCCTCCTCCCCATCCTCCCAGCACTCCTCCTCCCCATCCTCCCAGCACCTCCTCCCCCCATCCTCCCAGCCCTCCTCCCCATCCTCCCAGCACTCCTCCTCCCCATCCTCCCCAGCCTCCTCCTCCCCCATCCTCCCAGCCTCCTCCCCCCCATCCTCCCAGCCTCCTCCTCCCCCCATCCTCCCAGCCTCCTCCCCATCCTCCCAGCACCCTCCCCCCCATCCTCCCAGCTCCTCCCCCTCCTCCCCAGCCTCCTCCTCCCCATCCTCCCAGCACTCCTCCTCCCCATCCCCCCAGCCCTCCCCCTCCCCCATCCTCCCAGCACTCCTCCTCCATCCTCCCAGCACTCCTCCTCCTCCATCCTCCTAACCCTCCTCCTCCCCCATCCTCCCAGCTCCTCCCTCCCCATCCTCCCAGCACTCCTCCTCCATCCCCCCCCTCCTCCTCCCTCCTCCATCCTCCCCAGCTCCTCCTCCCCATCCTCCCAGCCCTCCTCCCCCATCCTCCCAGCACTCCCTCCTCCCCCATCCCTCCCAGCCTCCCCCATCCTCCCCCATCCTCCTCCCCCATCCTCCCAGCACCCTCCTCCCCATCCTCCCCCCCATCCTCCCCACCTCCTCCCTCCCCCTCCCCCCAGCCTCCCCCTGTCCCCCCATCCTCCCATCCTCCCAGCCTCCCCTCCTCCCCATCCTCCCCATCCTCCCAGCACTCCTCCCCATCCTCCCAGCACTCCTCCTCCCCATCCTCCCAGCCTCCTCCCCCATCCTCCCAGCTCCTCCTCCCCCCATCCTCCCAGCCTCCTCCTCCCCATCCTCCCCCCTCCTCCTCCTCCCCCATCCTCCCAGCCTCCTCCTCCCCCATCCTCCCAGCTCCTCCCATCCTCCCAGCATTCTCCTCCCCCATCCTCCCAGCATTTCCTCCTCCCCCATCCTCCCCAGCTGTTCCTCCATCTTTCCTCCATAGCCCTCCCTCCTCCTCTCCCCCATCCTCCCAGCACTTGAATCCTCCTCCTCTCCTCTCCTCCCCATCCTCCCAGCCTCCTGCTTCCTCCCCATCCTCCCAGCTAGAGACCACCCCTCCTGTCCCCCATCCCCTCCCTTAGAAGGCCTCCTCCCCATCCTCCCAGCACTCCTCCCTCCCCATCCTCCCAGCACCTCCTCCTCCCCCCCCCTCTTCCCCCACTCCTCCATCCCTCCCAGCCCTCCTCCTTCCCCCATTGGTGGGGCTCTGAAACCTCCCAGCCATCCTCCCTCCCCATCCTCCCAGGATAAAGGAACTCCCCATCTTCCCAGCAATGTTGTGTGATTTGCCTCCCTGGATCCTGGACAAGATATATGTTGTTTGGCCCATTAGAGACCAAACAGGACCAGTTCCCATCCTTCCCACCTGACCTCTCTTATGGACATGACCCCCAGAGGACCATGGGCAGCAGCTGGGTGAACCTCCATTGTTAGAGCAACTCATTGTTGACATCTTGAATGGTAAATGACCACCTCTCTCAGAGCAGAAAAGCATGGTTTTTTAGAGCCTTTGGCCAGGGACTCAGCTTGCAATCCCAGGACTGGGTTGAACAGGGGCGTTGTCTCTCCTGCAAGTTCCAGACCAGCTTGGTGTCCACAGTGAGCTCCAGGTCAGCCAGGGCTGCATAGTGGGAACCTCTCAGGCTTGGTGGCTGTCAAGTCACTCTTACCTCCTGAGCCATCATGTCTGCCCCTTGTTGATAAAACCTATGCGCCGGGGCCCATTTGTTTGTTGTTGGCATTCCTCCTGTCATGGAATTCTGTTGGAGAAGTGTAGAGATGTGCTTCCAACACTTTTCTTTTTTTTTTTTACCATTCAGGTGTTTTATCAAGGAATCGAGGTGACCAGGATGAGAGATGATAGACCATCTTCATCCTTGGACATACAAAGTGTCTATCTGGAGACCAGCTTTCCCCATTGTTGAGACCATTCCATTGTTAGAGACCATCTTCCTCCATTGTATGACCATCTTCCTCCATTGTTAGAGACCATCTTCCTCCAAACAGAGACCATCTTCCCTCCATTGTTAGAGACCATCTTCCCTCCATTGAGAGAGTCTTCCCTCCATTGTGGAACCATTCCCCTCCATTGTTAGAGACCATCTTCCCTCCATGTGATTTGGGTCATCTTTTTTTTCAGGAGACCATCTTCCTCCACTGTTAGAGACCATGTTTCCCTCCATTGATTAGAGACCATCTTCCTCCATTGACATCTTTATGGAAAAAGACCATCTTAAGGAGGAAAGGGACAACCATGTTCCTCTAGAATCTTCCTCCACTGTTAGAGACATCTTCCCTCCACTGTTAGAGACCCCCTTCCCCCCCCTGTAGGAGACCTCTTCCCCTCCACGGTTTGGACCCACTTCCCTCCCTTGTTAGAGACCATCTTCCCTCCACTGTTAGAGACCATCTTCCCTCCATTGTAGAGCCCATCTTCCCTCCATTGTTAGAGACCATCTTCCCTCCATTGGGGAGGACCATCTTCCCTCCATTGTTAGAGACCATCTTCCTCCATTGTTGGAATCTTCTCCATTGTTGAGACCATCTTCCTCCATTGTTAGCGGACCATCTTCCTCCATTGTTGTTGATAAAACCTCCATTGTTAGAGAGACCATCTTCCTCCAGGACCCTTCCCATCCATTGTGGACAAGTTGACCATCTTCCCTCCATTGTTGAGATTCATGTTCTCCCTCCATTGTAGAGACCATCTTCCTCCACTGTTAGAGACCATCTTCCTCCATTGTGAGACCATTTCCCTCCATTTAGAGACCATCTTTCCATTGTTATGAGACCATCTTCCCTCCATTGTTAGAGACCATCTTCCCTCCATTGTTAGAGACCATCTTCCCTCCATTGTTAGAGACCATCTTCCCTCCATTGTTAGAGACCATCTTCCCTCCATTGTTAGAGACCATCTTCCCTCCACTGTTAGAGACCATCTTCCCTCCATTGTTAGAGACCATCTTCCCTCCATTGTTAGAGACCATCTTCCCTCCATTGTTAGAGACCATCTTCCCTCCATTGTTAGAGACCATCTTCCCTCCACTGTTAGAGACCATCTTCCCTCCATTGTTAGAGACCATCTTCCCTCCATTGTTAGAGACCATCTTCCCTCCATTGTTAGAGACCATCTTCCCTCCATTGTTAGAGACCATCTTCCCTCCATTGTTAGAGCCCATCGTCCTTCCATTGTTACAGACCATCTTCCCTCCACTCTTAGAGACCATCTTCCCTCCCTTGTTAGAGACCTCTTCCCTCCATGGTTTAAGCCATTTTCCCCTCCCTGTTAGAGACCATCTTCCCTCCATTGTTAGAGACCATCTTCCCTCCATTGTAGAGACCATCTTCCCTCCATTGTTAGAGACCATCTTCCCTCCATTGTTAGAGACCATCTTCCCTCCATTAGAACCATCTTCCTCCATTATTTAGAGACCATCTTCCTCCATTGTTAGAGACCATCTTCCTCCATTGTTAGAGACCATCTTCCCTCCTGTGCTAGAGACCATCTTCCCTTCATTGTTAGAGACCATCTTCCCTCCATTGTTAGAGACCATCTTCCCTCCATTGTTAGAGACCATCTTCCCTCCATTGTTAGAGACCATCTTCCCTCCATTGTTAGAGACCATCTTCCCTCCATTGTTAGAGACCATCTTCCCTCCATTGTTAGAGACCATCTTCCCTCCATTGTTAGAGACCATCTTCCCTCCATTGTTAGAGACCATCTTCCCTTCACTGTTAGAGACCATCTTCCCTCCATTGTTAGCGTCCATCTTCCCTCCATTGTTAGAGACCATCTTCCCTCCATTGTAGAGACCACCTTCCCTCCATTGTTAGAGACCATCTTCCCTCCAATGTTAGAGACCATCTTCCCTCCATTGTTAGAGACCATCTTCCCTCCATTGTTAGAGACCATCTTCCCTCCACTGTTAGAGACCATCTTCCCTCCATTGTTAGAGACCATCTTCCCTCCATTTTAGAGACCATCTTCCCTCCATTGTTAGAGACCATCTTCCTCCATTGTTAGACCATCTTCCCTCCAGAGACCATCTTCCCTCCATTGTTAGAGACCATCTTCCTCCATTGTTAGAGACCATCTTCCTCCATTGTTAGAGACCATCTTCCTCCATTGTTAGAGACCATCTTCCTCCATTGTTAGAGACCATCTTCCCTCCATTGTTAGAGACCATCTTCCTCCATTGTTAGAGACCATCTTCCCTCCATTGTTAGAGACCATCTTCCTCCATTGTTAGAGACCATCTTCCCTCCATTGTTAGAGACCATCTTCCCTCCATTGTTAGAGACCATCTTCCTTAGAGACCATCTTCCTCCATTGTTAGAGACCATCTTCCCTCCATTGTTAGAGACCATCTTCCCTCCATTGTTAGAGACCATCTTCCCTCCTTCCTCCATTGTTAGAGACCATCTTCCCTCCATTGTTAGAGACCATCTTCCCTCCATTGTTAGAGACCATCTTCCCTCCATTGTTAGAGACCATCTTCCCTCCATTGTTAGAGACCATCTTCCTCCATTGTTAGAGACCATCTTCCTCCATTGTTAGAGACCATCTTCCCTCCCATTGTTAGAGACCATCTTCCTCCATTGTTAGAGACCATCTTCCCATTGTTAGAGACCATCTTCCTCCATTGTTAGAGACCATCTTCCCTCCATTGTTAGAGACCATCTTCCCTCCACTGTTAGAGACCATCTTCCCTCCATTGTTAGAGACCATCTTCCCTCCATTGTTAGAGACCATCTTCCCTCCATTGTTAGAGACCATCTTCCCTCCACTGTTAGAGACCATCTTCCCTCCATTGTTAGAGACCATCTTCCCTCCATTGTTAGAGACCATCTTCCCTCCATTGTTAGAGACCATCTTCCCTCCACTGTTAGAGACACTGATAAAGACCATCTCCCCTCCATTGTTAGAGACCATCTTCCTCCATTGTTAGAGACCATCTTCCCTCCATAGAGACCATTCCTCCATTGTTAGAGACCATCTTCCCTCCACTGTTAGAGACCATCTTCCCTCCATTGTAGGAACCATAGAGACCATCTTCCCTCCATTGTTAGAGACCATCTTCCCTCCATTGTTAGAGACCATCTTCCCTCCATTGTTAGAGACCATCTTCCCTCCATTGTTAGAGACCATCTTCCCTCCATTGTTAGAGACCATCTTCCCTCCATTGTTAGAGCCCATCTTCCCTCCATTGTTAGAGACCATCTTCCCTCCATTGTTAGAGACCATCTTCCCTCCATTGTTAGAGACCATCTTCCCTCCTTAGAGACCATCTTCCCTCCACTGTTAGAGACCATCTTCCCTCCAATGTTAGAGACCATCTTCCCTCCATTGTTAGAGAGACCTTCCTCCATTGTTAGAGACCATCTTCCTCCATTGTTAGAGACCATCTTCCATCCATTGTTAGAGACCATCTTCCCTCCATTGTTAGAGACCATCTTAGAGACCCCTCCATTGTTAGAGACCATCTTCCCTCCATTGTTAGAGACCATCTTCCCTCCATTGTTAGAGACCATCTTCCTCCATGTTAGAGACCATCTTCCTCCATTGTTAGAGACCATCTTCCCTCCATTGTTAGAGACCATCTTCCCTCCATTGTTAGAGACCATCTTCCCTCCATTGTTAGAGACCATCTTCCCTCCATTGTTAGAGACCATCTTCCTCCATTGTTAGAGACCATCTTTCCATTGTTAGAGACCATCTTCCCTCCATTGTTAGAGACCATCTTCCCTCCATTGTTAGAGACCATCTTCCCTCCATTGTTAGAGACCATCTTCCCTCCATTGTTAGAGACCATCTTCCCTCCATTGTTAGAGACCATCTTCCCTCCATTGTTAGAGACCATCTTCCCTCCATTGTTAGAGACCATCTCCCCCCATTGTTAGAGACCATCTTCCCTCCATTGTTAGAGACCATCTTCCCTCCATTGTTAGAGACCATCTTCCCTCCATTGTTAGAGACCATCTTCCCTCCATTGTTAGAGACCATCTTCCCTCCATTGTTAGAGACCATCTTCCCTCCATTGTTAGAGACCATCTTCCCTCCATTGTTAGAGACCATCTTCCCTCCATTGTCCATCTTCCCTCCATTGTTAGAGACCATCTTCCCTCCATTGTTAGAGACCATCTTCCCTCCATTGTTAGAGACCATCTTCCCTCCATTGTTAGAGACCATCTTCCCTCCATTGTTAGAGACCATCTTTCCTCCATTGTTAGAGACCATCTTCCCTCCATTGTTAGAGACCATCTTCCTCCATTGTTAGAGACCATCTTCCTCCACTGTTGAGACCATCTTCCTCCATTGTTAGAGACCATCTTCCCTCCATTGTAGAGACCATCTTCCCTCCATTGTTAGAGACCATCTTCCCTCCATTGTTAGAGACCATCTTCCCTCCATTGTTAGAGACCATCTTCCCTCCATTGTTAGAGACCATCTTCCCTCCATTGTTAGAGACCATCTTCCCTCCATTGTTAGAGACCATCTTCCCTCCATTGTTAGAGACCATCTTCCCTCCATTGTTAGAGACCATCTTCCCTCCATTGTTAGAGACCATCTTCCCTCCATTGTTAGAGACCATCTTCCCTCCATTGTTAGAGACCATCTTCCCTCCATTGTTAGAGACCATCTTCCCTCCATTGTTAGAGACCATCTTCCTCCATTGTTAGAGACCATCCATTGTTAGAGACCATTCCCTCCATTGTTAGAGACCATCTTCCTCCATTGTTAGAGACCATCTTCCCTCCATTGTTAGAGACCATCTTCCCTCCATTGTTAGAGACCATCTTCCCTCCATTGTTAGAGACCATCTTCCCTCCATTGTTAGAGACCATCTTCCCTCCATTGTTAGAGACCATCTTCCCTCCATTGTTAGAGACCATCTTCCCTCCATTGTTAGAGCCCATCTTCCCTCCATTGTTAGAGACCATCTTCCCTCCATTGTTAGAGACCATCTTCCCTCCATTGTTAGAGACCATCTTCCCTCCATTGTTAGAGACCATCTTCCCTCCATTGTTAGAGACCATCTTCCCTCCATTGTTAGAGACCATCTTCCCTCCATTGTTAGAGACCATCTTCCCTCCATTGCTAGAGACCATCTTCCCTCCATTGTTAGAGACCATCTTCCCTCCATTGTTAGAGACCATCTTCCCTCCATTGTTAGAGACCATCTTCCCTCCATTGTTAGAGACCATCTTCCCTCCATTGTAGAGACCATCTTCCCTCCATTGTTAGAGACCATCTTCCCTCCATTGTTAGAGACCATCTTCCCTCCCATGGTTATTTTGGCATCACAATGCATCAATATTAAGTGGCTCTATTGTGTGGACTTAAATGGGAGTCCTTCCTCTGTTCCACTGACCTACATGTCTGTCTCTGCCCCAGATCATGCTGGGTGTATTACCATGGCTCTGTCATGTTGAGATCAGATATGGCAATGCCTCCAGCACTGTTATTTGGCTCCCAATTGCTTTGGCTCTCTGGGGGTCTTTTGGTGCTTCTGTGTGAATTTTAAAGTTCCCCTCCTATTTACTGGAAGACTGTCATGGGGATTTGATTGGCATTGCACTGGATTAGCAGATTGCTTTCGGTAGGACAGCCATTTTCACATTACTTCTATCAACCTACAAGCAACGGAGGTTCTTTGATCCTCATGTCTTCTTCAAAAATTTTTTTTTAAATTTTATTTGGGGAGAATTAAAAGTTTTTGCTAGGGGCTAGAGAGATGGCTCTTAACCCCTGTTATTTGGCACTGTTATTTGGCTCCCAATTGCTTTGGCTCTTAACTGACTTCTCTTCCAGAGGTCCTGAGTTCAATTCCCAGCAACCACATGGTGGCTCACAATCATCTGTAATGGGATCCAATGCCCTCTTCTGGTGTGTCTGAAGACAGCTACGGTGTACTCATATATATAAAATAAATACATAATTCTTTAAAAATAAAGTTTTTGCTGCAGAAGTCTTTCATCTCCTTGGTTAAATTTATTCCAAGGACTTTTGTTTGTTTTGTTTTCTGTTATTGTTTCCACCCCCATTTGGGGGGAATTGGGTGAAGCAGGGTTTTCCTGCATAGCCCTGGCTGTCCTGGAACTCCCCCTGTAGATCAGGCTGGCCTCTGCCTCCCGAGTGTTGAGATTAAAGCGGTGCCCACCACCTCCCGGCCTCTCAATTTCTTTTTGAAGACAAATTCATATAATATATTGGGATCGTGATTCCGCTCCCCCAACTCCCCTCAGATCTTCCCAACCTCTTCGACACCAGACCATACCCTTTCTTTCTCCCACTCTTTTTTTTTTTTTTTTTAAAGAACTTGCTTTCATTTACTAAATGTGAAATTGCTCATTGTTCTTGAAAACCAGTACCCATACATTCACAGAAATGAAGGTATGTTCAGGAACTGCCTCTGAGCATGCTTAGGGAAGGCCCAGGTTGTCTGATGTTATTCTGTGGTGGCTTTCCCAACAAAACAGGCTGGGTAGCTGCATGCTGCTTTCAAAAGAGTCCTCTGATAGAGTTGATCACAAACATGCCACTTGATTTCTCCTTCACAGAGCATGGGCTCACAAGAAGATGACTCAGGAAACAAGCCCTCCAGCTACTCTTGAAACTAACTCCCATCCTGAGGTAACAACCTTGCCCTGGCAAGTGTGAAGAGGGAGTGCAGCAGGAAGTACCATGCTGGTCCACGCCGGTTCCTCCTGGACATTCAGAAATTCAGTTTTAACATCTTCAGTTATATTGCTTTCAGAAAACCATTCTCTCAAGCAGTAATCTCCAAAATGGACACCAACCGCAGAGGTTACCCAGTCCATCTGTCCCGAGGTTCTGCCTGTAAGTATGTAGACTTGCCCCGTGGGACCCTCTCTGAAAATCAGGCTGTGGGTGCTGGAGAGCCTGCCCCTGAGATGAGAAACCAGGCTTCCACCTGTCTTCGCAAGGGCCCATGGTATGCACTCATAGCTTTGACATTCATTTTAAGTAGCTAAATAATATTCCATCCTTAACCCCCAAGCTGGGAACCAAACCCAGAATCTGGAGAAAACAAACAAACCCACAACCCATGAACTGTTTTGAAAGCTAATTTGCAAAGATACATCTGGCTCAGACCAAACTGAACCGCCTCTTTTTGCCTCTTTTTTTTTTTTCTTAATTAAAAAAAAATGGTATTTATTTCTCTTAAGACCAATTAGCCCTAGACTTTTGTTTGCTTTTGGCTTTTGTTTCTCTGGTTAGCCCTGACTGTCCTGGAACTCATTCTGTAGACCAGGCTGGCCTCAAATTCACAGAGATTCACCTACCCAAGGGCTAAGATTAAAGGCAGGAACCACCGCTGCCCGGATTAGCTCTGAACTTTTAATTTCCTTGATAGAAAATGATTGTCAGAAGCCAATAAAGCTTCATCGGTATTTTAGAATTTACAAATTGCTTTCACCGACAATAGCTTGCCTTCACCTTTTAAATATATACAATTTAACAACAACAACAACAACAACAATAATAATTAAGGAAGAACGGCAGAATAGTGGCTGTGCCTGACTCGGGGCTGGACCACGGCCCTCTTATGTCAGAGCATCTGCGAGAAAGCCAAGGATGCTGACACTTGCATTTTCCAACAGAATATTTTTTTATTGTTTATTTGGGTTTCACACAGTGCTTGCTTCTCATTCCTCCCAGGTCCACCCTATCACTCTTGTCTTCCCCCCAAAAAAACTAAGAGGAGACAAGAAAACAATATACCCAGTCCAATCTGTGTTACCCACATACTCATTGCAGCAGGGTCAGACTCAGTGGTCAGCCCCTTGGAAGATAACCGAGTCCTTCCCCAGTCCTTCCCCGCTTTCTCCCCGACCTATCCCACCTACACGGACAGCAGCCATCAACTGTGAAGAGCTACATTTGAGCAACTTTAACACAATTTTTAAGCACTCTCTTGGCTTTCTGTGTAGACTGTTTCTGTTTTGAAAGGTGGGGGTGGGGGTTTCCGGGGACGTTGGTGCAGAATCCTTCATTGTCTCTTGTTCTCACCTAGGAGTCTGGAGTCAACTGCAACAGATGCCTCCCTGCCCACAACAGCCTGCAACAGCATGGATCATGTACGTCCACATTGTTTTCCCATGGCTGCAAGGACCACGGACGTCCACATAGCCTCTGGCTGCATCGTGGACCTCGGACATCAAAGCAGCCCCAGCACAGATCACAGACAGCAACAGGGTCGCCGTGGTGGCTCAGACCACAGACAGAACATGGGCTTTCTCTCACTCTTTAGAAAGCATATAAGTAGGCAAACGGAAATAATATTTTTTAATTAAATAAAAAACCAGAGTAAACAAAAAAAAGTGAAACAAAGAAAAGACACAAGGAACAGACACACAGAAATACATACATGTGTGCACATATGTTCTGTCCTGCAGGACAGTCAACGAGGGTCCAGAGGGTACCTGGAAGAGAATTGGGGACAAGAGAATGAAGAAGGATGCCAAAACAAGAGTGTGATCAAGGTGAAAAATTTATTTTTCCCAAGGCTGGATTTATACCATAGCAGGGGTAACAGAGGGAAGGGGTAAGTGGGAAACATTTACGAAGGCCAAGGACAGTGCTCCTGTGGTCAGGCAATTGGCTGATGTCAACAGGATGTCACAAGTCTGTCATATCATTATTCATCCTGACCACCACATTTGTATTAGTCTTCTGCAGCTGGCTGGGGATTTTCCATGAACCCAGTCATACTTAACTCTAACCATAATATTAACATCAATAATGGAGGGTTTTAAGGGCATCGCTCCCAACATGTATATACATGCACATGAACATACACTCCTGCATGCACACACATGTGCGCACCTGCATGCACACAATCCATAAAAAACACAAAATCAGGAAGTATAATATACAAGCAGAAGACAAGTATAACAACAACAACAACAACAACAACAACAAAATGCCCAAGCAAAACACGTGAGACAAAAAGTCTTCCAAAGCACCGTTGAGTTCATTTTGTGTTGGGCATCTGCTGCTGGGCACAGGGCCTGCCCTTTAGTGCGGTTAATATACCCAATGAGACGCCATTGGAGAAAACTACTGTTTCCTTTGCAAATAGATGTCAATATCAGATAGCTTCTTGGTTAGGAATGGGAGCCCGTGCCCACTTCTGTCTCTCAGCACTGGGTCCTTGTCTGACTTAAACCCGTGCAGACCCTGAGTGTGTGGCCACGGTCTCTGTGAGTTCATATGTTCATATGTTCATCTGTCCTCTGGTGTCTGGAAGCACTGGTTTCTTGGAGTCAGTCGTCCCCTTCCACTTTAGCCTTGCCTTGTTGTTTTGAGACAGGGTCTTTCTGTGTAGCTTTAACTGTCCTGGAACTTGCTCTAGAGACCAGGCTGGCCTCAAACTCAAAGGTTTGCCTGCCTCTGCCTTCCAAATGCTGGAATTAAAGGCTTCCCTTTGGCTCTCACAATCTTTCTTCCTCCTTCTCTGCACAGCTCCCTGAACCCTGAGGACCGGTGTGATGAAGACTTAGTCCAAGGGCACTCACCCTCTGCACATGGTCCAGTTGTGAATCTCTGTGCTAGCTCCCATCTACCCAGGCAGAAGCTGCTCTAATGCACAGATCTGAGTCCCATGCCCTTGTGGCCACTGAGCATCCCAGGTAGAAAGTGCTTCTACATATCTGTGGCTGACCCAAAGGAATGGAGCCGGGCTAAAAGGGCAGGCTGCAAACAAGGATCTACAGGAAGAGCTAAGCTGGGTCTCCATTAAGAGGAAGGGAGAAGGGCCGCTTGCAAGCAGGGTTTACAGGACTGGGAGGGAGACTGGAGAGATCAGAATGAAGGATAGCAAGGAGAGGGAAACTTGCCTGCCAGAGTCCCAGCTTGGTGTGGTCACTGGGATCTGTCTGGTTTCTGGTCAAATGGCGTGTGTGTGTGTGTGTGTGTGTGTGTGTGTGTGTGTGTGTGTGTGTGTGTGTGATCTCTGGGACTAGCCAGAGACCTGGGACAGCAGAAGCTCCAGGAGTCTATGGGGTGGTCCTAGCCAAGACTTCTAGCAGCTGGAGATGTGAACACTGAATGGTCACCTCCCACCGCAGGCAGAACTTCCAGTGGAGGTGGGGGAGAGGGGGACACCAACCCACCCACAAAACCTTTGACTCAAGACTTATCCTGCCTACAAGATGTGCAGGAATAACGGTGGAGCAGAGACTGAGGGTATGGCCAACCGATGACTGACCCGACTAGGGACCAATCCATGACACTAATAATGTTACTCCGCTATGCTTGCAGACAGGAGCCTAACATAACTGTCTTCTGAGAGGCCTCATCCAGTAACTGACAGGAACAGGTGCAGAGACCTAAAGCCAGACGTTAGGCAGAAGAGAGGGCTTCTTTTGGAAGAGTGGGGCATAAAATTGAGGGAGCTGGAAGGCTCCAGGGCATCAGAAGAAAACCTACAGTGTCTATAGGGGCTCACAAAGACTAAACCACCGACCAAAGATTGAGCCTGGGCTAGACCTAGGTCCCCTACACGTTTGAGGCAGATGTGCAGCTTGGTCTTCATGTGGGTCCCTAACAATTGGATTGGATGCTGTCTCTGATTCTGTTGCCTTCTTTGGATCCTCTTCCCCTAGTTGGGCTGTCTTGTCTGGCCTCAGAGGAGAGGATATGCTTAGTCCTGATGCAGCTTGATGTGCCAGGGCAGGTCGTTCCTTCTCTAAGGAAAAGGGGAGGGAGTAAGAGGAGGATGAGCTTGTGAGGGTGGGACTGGGAGGGAAAGAAGGAGGGGCGCTGTGATCAGATGTAAAGTGAATATATACATATATATACATATATACACATACATAAATACATACATACATATACACACATACATACATACATACATACATACATACATACATACATACATACATACACATACACACATACATACATAACAAACATTCTGCTCCTTTAGAGGACCTGGGTTTAGTTCCCAGCACCTATCTGGAAAGACCCATCAGTAATTTCATTTCCCAAGGGTTCCACTCCCTCTTCTGACCTCAGTGCACAGACACATATGCAAATAGAAACATCCATACACATAAGCTAAAAATAAATACGTCTTTAAAAAACCCAAATGTGGGGGGCTGGAGAGATGGCTCAGCGGTTAAGAGCACTGACTGCTCTTCCAGAGGTCCTGGGTTCAAATCCCAGCGACCACATGGTGGCTCACAACCATCTGTAATGGGATCTGATGCCCTCTTCTGGTGTGTCTGAAGACAGCTGTAGCATACTTATCTCTGGTTCTTAGGAATTGTTCGTCTGTAGGATGCCGACGGATGATCGGTTTAACAAGGACAAATGAGAAGAGCAGGCATTTAAAGGAATCTCACGAGAAAAATAAAACCCCCTGGAGTCACGCTTCCAGAGCTGGACTGGACATCTTTGAGGAATGGGCCAAACCATGCTAACAAAGAACTTAGGATAGCGATGATTACGACTTTGCAGAAAGGTCAGCGACCTGTTATGCAAAACGGTCATCATCCACCCCGTTCATCTTAAGGAGTGTTTGTAAAGTGATTGTTTGAAAGATGTGAGCACAGGCAGATGAACAAACCTTGGGTTTGGTAAGGCTCAGCTTCTTTGATAGTTAAAAACCTAAAATGTAGGGGCTGGAGGATGGCTCAGTGGTTAAGAGCATTGACTGTTCTTTCAGAGGTCCTGAGTTCAATTCCCAGCAACCACATGGTGGCTCACAACCATCTGTAATGGGATCAGATGCCCTCTCCTGGTGTGTCTGAAGACAGCTACAGTGTATTCACATACATAAAATAAATAATTCTTAAAAAAAAAACAAACCTAAAATGTAGCACAAAATGCCAGTGACTAGGTTAAATATAAACATTTTGCTTTCTAAGAAAAATTCATATATGTGTGTGCATATGCGTGTGTGTATATGTGTGTGCACATGCATGTGTGTATATGTGTGTGTACATGCATGTGTGTATATGTGTGTGCGTATGCATGTGTGTATTAGTGTGGGCATTCAAAATGCATGTATGAAGTTCCTACAACAACTTCCTGGAGTTAATCTCACCTTCTGCTTTGCTGACAGGGTCTCTGGTGCTGGTTTTGTTACCTAGCTATGTCCTATAGGCTAAAAGGCCTGAGAGCTTGGCCACTTCTACAAGGCCCTACCTCCCTTGGGAGTGCTGGGATCACACATGCACACCCCAACATCTGGGGTTTTATGTCAGTTCCAGGGGTAGAATTCGAGTCCTCGGGTTTGCACAAGCGTACCACTGAGCAGCCTCCCTAGCACACTTTGTTTTAAACCAGTTCGTTTCCAAAAGCAGATCACTCTTTAAAGAGCGCCTTTTTATTTTAAAGAGAGGGCTAGATTCTAGTTCTAGGCCAGAGTACTGAAGTGTGTGTGTGTGTGTGTGTGTATACACATACATGTGCGTATCCAGGAATATGTGTGTGTATCCAGGAGTATATACCACATGTGTGCAGATGCTCACTGAAGCCAGAAGATAGTCGTAGATCCTCAGCGGCCGGAGCTGGAGCTGGAGCTGGAGCTGAAGGTGGAGCTGGAGCTGGAGCTGAAGGTGGAGCTGGAGCTGGAGCTGAAGGTGGAGCTGGAGCTGGAGCTGGAGTTGGAGCTGGAGCTGAAGGTGGAGCTGGAGCTGAAGGTGAGCTGGAGCTGGGTGGAGCTGGAGCTGGAGCTGGAGCTGGAGCTGGAGCTGGAGCTGGAGCTGAAGGTGGAGCTGGAGCTGAAGGTGGTTTCAGGTTGTCCAACATTGGATCAGGGAACCAAACTGAGGTCTGAGGAGCAGGAAGAGCTGTTAGTGGCCAAGTCATCTCCCGGTCACCTCCGTGGTCTGGATTTTAACTTTCGGAGCCTTTTTTCAATACTGAGATTAAACCCAGAGTCTTGCATATTCCAGGCAGATACTCTAAACTGAGGTCCACTCCCCAGCCCAACCTTAGGGATTTTAATAACTTTTAATTAATTGCTTTATCCTCCACGACCTTTCTGTGGCGTAGCTGGACATTCAGTGACATGTTTCTTGCCCTCGTCTTCCCTTTTCTATTTTGGAAAAATCTAGTCATTTTACCTGAGGAAAGAAACTCGTTCTACCATAGAAAAATCCTTCCTTATAAACCCTACCCCTTACCAACTGTGTACAAGCACATTTTCACATTGTCCTTTCTCCTCCTCATTGACCTCTTTGTATATTTTTCCTTCCTTGCTATCTTGTGGTAGAGCAAGGACAGGTTCCATCTTACTAAAAGAATCCAAACTAAGGGGCTGGAGAGATGGCTCAGCGGTTAAGAGCACCGACTGCTCTTCCAGAGGTCCTGGGTTCAATTCCCAGCAACCACATGGTGGCTCAACTGTGGGATGATGTCATACAGGGAAGGCAGGTACAAGGTAGAACGAGGCCTGTCATTGGATGAGAAGGAAGGATGGGCGGGAGAAAAGTTTGAGGGAGGAGGAGGAGACTGGAACGGGAGGAGGGAGGAGACTGAGAGAGAAGCCTCGGAGAGAACATGGAGGCCGAGTTAAGATTTTACTCTGTGTATTTACAGGTTGTTATGAATCTTCTTAAGGGATGGATGTGTACAGGGCTTTTAATGGGCAATTATATCTTCTCAATTGGATCAGAGTAACAACAACAATGGTGGTGGTGTTCTTTATTGTGGAGAACTGAGTTTGGGAGAGTGTGCGGTGGCAGAGACACTGGGCCACCACGGAGTTGGGATGTGTGTTTCTACCAGATATCCTGGGGCACTGCAGTGCCAGATATAGAGGGGGGGGAAAGGAAACCGATATTATAACTTTACAACAGCACTCACCCATCTGTCATGGCATCTGATGATCTTCCGGTGTGTCTGAAGACGGGCGTCCACATCAAGTGCATAACACAGGTGATACATGAGGGCCCTCTGTCTGCCTCTCCTCACACCGTACAGACCTCTGTCTGCCTCTCCTCACACTGTATAGACCTCTGTCTGTGTGTCCTCACACTGTGCAGACCCCTGTCTGCCTCTCCTCACACTGTACAGACCTCTGTCTGCCTCTCCTCACACTGTACAGACCTCTGTCTGTGTGTCCTCACACTGTACAGACCTCTGTCTGCCTCTCCTCACACAGTACAGACCTCTGTCTGTGTCTCCTGCCTCTCCTCACACTGTACAGACCTCTGTCTGTGTGTCCTCACACTGTACAGACCTCTGTCTGTGTGTCCTCACACTGTATAGACCTCTGTCTGCCTCTCCTCACACTGTGCAGACCTCTGTCTGTGTCTCCTCACACTGTACAGACTTCTGTCTGCCTCTCCTCATACCGTACAGACCTCTGTCTGTGTGTCCTCACACTGTACAGACCTCTGTCTGTGTGTCCTCACACTGTATAGACCTCTGTCTGCCTCTCCTCACACTGTGCAGACCTCTGTCTGTGTCTCCTCACACTGTATAGACCTCTGTCTGCCTCTCCTCACACTGTACAGACCTCTGTCTGCCTCTCCTCACACTGTACAGACCTCTGTCTGTGTCTCCTCACACTGTACAGACCTCTGTCTGTCTCCTCACACTGTACAGACCTCTGTCTGTGTCTCCTCACACTGTACAGACCTCTGTCTGCCTCTCCTCACACTGTACAGACCTCTGTCTGTGTGTCCTCACACTGTACAGACCTCTGTCTGTGTGTCCTCACACTGTATAGACCTCTGTCTGTGTCTCCTCACACCGTACAGACCTCTGTCTGCCTCTCCTCACACTGTGCAGACCCCTGTCTGCCTCTCCTCACACTGTACAGACCTCTGTCTGCCTCTCCTCACACAGTACAGACCTCTGTCTGTCTCTCCTCACACAGTACAGACCTCTGTGTGCCTCTCCTCACACTGTACAGACCTCTGTCTGCCTCTCCTCACACTGTACAGACCTCTGTCTGTGTGTCCTCACACTGTACAGACCTCTGTCTGTGTCTCCTCACACTGTACAGACCTCTGTCTGCCTCTCCTCACACCGTACAGACCTCTGTCTGCCTCTCCTCACACTGTACAGACCTCTGTCTGCCTCTCCTCACACTGTACAGACCTCTGTCTGCCTCTCCTCACACTGTACAGACCTCTGTCTGCCTCTCCTCACACTGTACAGACCTCTGTCTGCGTCTCCTCACACTGTACAGACCTCTGTCTGCCTCTCCTCACACTGTGCAGACCTCTGTCTGCCTCTCCTCACACTGTACAGACCTCTGTCTGTGTGTCCTCACACTGTACAGACCTCTGTCTGTGTGTCCTCACACTGTACAGACCTCTGTCTGTGTGTCCTCACACTGTACAGACCTCTGTCTGCCTCTCCTCACACTGTACAGACCTCTGTCTGCCTCTCCTCACACTGTACAGACCTCTGTCTGCCTCTCCTCACACTGTACAGACCTCTGTCTGCCTCTCCTCACACCGTACAGACCTCTGTCTGCCTCTCCTCACACTGTACAGACCTCTGTCTGCCTCTCCTCACACTGTACAGACCTCTGTCTGCCTCTCCTCACACCGTGCAGACCTCTGTCTGCCTCTCCTCACACTGTACAGACCTCTGTCTGCCTCTCCTCACACTGTACAGACCTCTGTCTGCCTCTCCTCACACTGTACAGACCTCTGTCTGTGTCTCCTCACACTGTACAGACCTCTGTCTGCCTCTCCTCACACCGTACAGACCTCTGTCTGCCTCTCCTCACACTGTACAGACCTCTGTCTGCCTCTCCTCACACCATGCAGACCTCTGTCTGTGTGTCCTCACACTGTACAGACCTCTGTCTGTGTCTCCTCACACCGTGCAGACCTCTGTCTGTGTGTCCTCACACTGTACAGACCTCTGTCTGTGTGTCCTCACACTGTACAGACCTCTGTCTGCCTCTCCTCACACTGTACAGACCTCTGTCTGCCTCTCCTCACACCGTACAGACCCTCTGTCCTCACACTGTGCAGACCTCTGTCTGCCTCTCCTCACACTGTACAGACCTCTGTCTGCCTCTCCTCACACTGTGCAGACCTCTGTCTGCCTCTCCTCACACAGTACAGACCTCTGCCTCTCCTCACACAGTACAGACCTCTGTCTGCCTCTCCTCACACTGTACAGACCTCTGTCTGTGTGTCCTCACACTGTGCAGACCTCTGTCTGCCTCTCCTCACACTGTGCAGACCTCTGTCTGTGTGTCCTCACACAGTACAGACCTCTGTCTGCCTCTCCTCACACAGTACAGACCTCTGTCTGTGTGTCCTCACACTGTACAGACCTCTGTCTGCCTCTCCTCACACTGTACAGACCTCTGTCTGTGTCTCCTCACCCTGTGCAGACCTCTGTCTGCGTCTCCTTACACTGTACAGTTCCTTTCTGCTGTAGGACGTAGGCCAACTTCATGGCTGCTTAGATTTGGTTTGGTTTTTGGTTTTTCCAGACAGGGCTTCCCTGGGTCCTGGAACTCGCTCTCTAGACCAGGCTGGCCTCAAACTTAGAGATTTGCCCGCCTCTGCTTCCCAAGTGCTGGGACTAAGGCAGGTACCACCAGGCCCAGTTACTGTTAGGAAAAAGATCAAAAAATGAAGCTTGTTCCATAGACTGATAATAGCTTTTCCTATTTTCCAACCCTTGACAGAACAACGCTAGCTGTAAAATAGCGTCAACATTTATTTTTGATTAAAATATTTATCTTCTCTTCCGTGTCTAAAAGTGTGTTGTTTGCGTGTATGCCCGTGCTTTGTGTCCATGAAGGTCAGAAGACTCCAAATCCCCCGGAACTGGAATTACAGAAGACTGGGAGCCACCATTTGAGTGCTGGAAACTGAATCCAGTTCCTCTGTAAGAGCAGCACTGATGAGCCATCTCTAGCCCACAGATCCGCTTAATGGCTGCCCCAACCCATCCCTCCAGAACTCAATACACACAGCACCCATAGAGTTTAGCTGTCTCCATTTTCAGAGGGCCGTAAGCATAATCAGACCAGCCTCAGGATGCTCCAACGTGACTTATCAAAAAAAAAAAAATAAAGACGACACTCTTAATAATTCCAACAGAGCTCTGTCAGACATCAGAGAGAACGGGAAGCATTCTTTTTTTTTTTTTTTTTTTTTGTTCTTTTTTCGAGCTGGGGATCGAACCAGGGCCTTGTGCTTCCTAGGCAAGCGCTCTACCACTGAGCTAAATCCCCAACCCCACAGGAAGCATTCTTAAACGGGAAAGGAAACCAAAATCTACAGTGCTCCAGTTGGTTAGGGCAAGCTGTTGGGGAGATCAGACATGGGAAAGAGGAAGTCCTCAAGAGAAATCATGTGACAATCACTATTAAGTCCCTGTGTAGTGTAGGCAGACTCTATGTCAACTTGACCCGAGCCAGAGTCATTTGGGAAGAGGGACTGCAGTGAGAAAATGCTGCCACCAGACTGGCCTTGAGGAAGGAGGGCTCAGTTCATTGTGGGCAGTGCCACCTTGGTACACTGCTGGAGGTCCTGGGTGCTATCAGAAAGCAGACTGAAGCCAAGCAAAGGCTCATGTCTTTTTATTCCCAGGAGGCAGAGGCAAGCCGATCTCTGAGTTCGTTCGAGGCTAAAAAGGGGAACTGTTGGGGTTGGGGATTTAGCTCAGTGGTAGAGCGCTTCCCTAGCAGGTGCAAGGCCCTGGGTTCGGTCCCCAGCTCCGGAAAAGAAAGAAAAAAAAAGAAAAAAGAAAAAAGAAAAGAAAAAAAAAGGGAGGAACTGTTGGGAGATGGCTTCATGCAGTGTGTATTCAGATGCTGACTATTGTGCCTAGAGATCTGGTTGCAGTCCCGGTGTTGACGTTTTTCGTGGTATCTTCTGTCTTGATGATGTGTAAAAATTATTGGGGTTGGGGATTTAGCTCAGTGGTAGAGTGCTTGCGCGCAAGGCCCTGGGTTTGGTCCCCAGCTGGGGGGGGGGGTTATGTTCCATCACCTCTGATTGGTTAATAAAGAGATGAGTCAGCCTATAGCTGGGCAGAAGAGAATAGGGTGGGACTTCCGATCCAAATCAGGGGGTCCTAAGCAAAAGGAGATGGGGGTGGGGGAAGGACCCAGCGGGTTCGCCTTGAGAAGTAGTCGGCGGAGAGTGACTATTGTGGAATAGAGCGAGCCAGGGCAAGAGTCAGAGTGCAGGTAAAGTCGGCAGCCATTAGAGGGTGAGAATAGATGAGTATCTGCCTAGCACAATGTCTGCAGTTTGTTACTAAGTTTATTAGGTCTCCGCGCCATTTATTACGGAGCCAAGACAGGCTAGAGCAGGCATAGAAACGCCCTGTCGTTATTTGGGAACAAAGTGGGGGGGGGCGGTGTAGAAGTCCCTAACCCCTACAATTACATCTATATTCTGACTTCGAGGTCAGCCTGGTCTAAGGAGTGAGTTCCGTGACAGCCAGGGGGAGCCACTGAGCAAGCCTTGCAGACCCAGCAATTAAACAGTGTTCCTCTGTTGTCTTTTCTATCAGTTCCCTCCTACCGGCCCCTGCCCCGTTAGCGTTCCAGTCTGATTTTCCTCAGTGATGGATTGATGTGGAACTGAAATATACCCTTTCCTTTACGAGTTGCTTTTGGTCGTGGCGTTTTATCACAGCAACAGAAGTCGCAACTTCCGTAGTCTCCTAATCTGGGGTCTTAGACAGCCATGAGGACTCCTCGCTAAGTCAGAGTCTACTGGAGACTTTCAAAGTCATCCCGGAAGGGTTGCTAGACTATGTAACTGAGATGTGGAAGCTCTCGCTGCCTGGCACCACAGACGTGAGCAGAGCCAAGGAATCAAGCTGGGCTTTGCTCAGAGAGCCTGTGAAAACCTGTGAAATCTGTGAAAATCGTGGGTTAGTTCCTCCGGAACCAAACTGCTCTCCATCTCATCTCCAGCAACAGGCTCTAGAGGAAGGGGGTGATCACTCTGGAGCCCAGGCTGATGGTTCCAGTCATTTTCTGAGATAGGCATTTGATAAATGTTTCTACAGAATGGCATGAATTTTTTTTTTCTGGTTTCTTGTTTTGTTTTAGACAGGGTCTCATGTATCCTCACTTAACATGTATCCCAGCTTAACTCGTAACTCACCATGTGGACCGGGCTGGTCTTAAACTCACAGAAATTCACCTGTCTCTGCCTTCTAAGTACTTGGATTGAAGGCAGACATCACCATGCCTGGCACTGATGTGGTTTTGGTCTGTGTAGCATTGTTGTGAGGGACTGTCCTCCAAGCCAAGCCACAGCCATCTTGGGAAGCTTAGCTGTACCTATTGCAATAAGATGATCTCAACTGGACTTGACTGTTTATATGCTTACACAAGGGGGAGGGTGGGAGTGGGGTTGCGAGATCCTCAACTGATTAGCTAGGGGCTCCCTATCTGTTGTATGTAACTCTACCTGACCTGCTGGTGATCTGGAGGAGACACTGTAGTAAACAGGTAAGGGAAGGCTAGAGAAGGATGCTTCATTTATGCTATGGGGAACCCTCATCTCTACTACGTGAAGGCATTGGGGTGCTGACTGTTTCAGGAGGAGTACCGACAATGTAAGGGGCCTCTTGCCTATGCTCTATAAGAAGCCCCAATGAAGTCGTTGGTTTCCCTGAATGAACCCAGATAGGAGGGTAGCCATTGCTTCGGTCTCCTCTTGGAAAGCAAGTTTATCAATAAGCATATAATTCCTTTCACCTGAGCTCCTTCTAACTCAGTCTCCTGAGTGTGGGCATTACAGGAGTCACCTCCCATACCCTGCTCTATCCCTCTCTTCTTCCTTCCTTCCTTCCTTCCTTCATTCCTTTCTTTCTGACACTTTCACCTGGAGTTCATGCCTAGACCGTCCAGATAGCTAGTCCCAGTTGTTAGCATTTTGTCTGGGCTCCGCCCCACAGTTGCCTGGCAACAGCCAGGTGTGTCTGACTCTCTATAAAAGGGGCTGCTGGCCCCCTCCTCTCTCTCTTGCTCCTGCTCCCCCTCTCCCTATTCCCCTCTCCCTCCCCCTCTCCCCATTCTCCTCTCCCTCTCTCTCCATGTGCTCATGGCCAGCCTCTCCTCCTCCTCCTCTTCCTCCTCCTCTTCCTTCTCCTCTTCCTCCTCCTCCCCCTCCTTCCTCCTCCCCTCCTCTTCCTCCTCCTCCCCTTCCTCCTCTCCTCCTCTTCCTCTTCCTCCTCCTCCTCTTCCTCCTCCTCCCTCCTTTCTCTCTCTCTCTCTCTCTCTCTCTCTCTCTCTCTCTCTCTCTCTCTCTCTCTCTCTGTCTCTACTACCCTCTCAACTCCCTTCCCCATGCCCCAGAATAAACTCTGTTCTATACTATAGAAGATGGCTGGTCCTTCAGAGGAAGGATGCCTCAGCATGGGCCCCAGAGAGGCACCTCCTTCCCCACACCAGACCACACATCCACCAAACATATTCTCTCTCCCCGTCTCTTTTTATAAAACACAACACCAGTAATCTTGTTTCTAACTCCCCAGCACAGGAATTATAGATGTACACTACCTTGCTGAGTGTGTATGTGTGTGTGTGTGTGTGTGTGTGTGTATGTGTATGTGTGTGTATGCATGTATGTGAGGGTGTAAGTGTGAGTGTGAGTTGTGTGTATGTAAGAGAGTGTGTGTGAGTGTGTATGAGTGTGACTGTGTATGTGTGTGTGAGGGTGAGTGTGTATGAGTGTGAGTTGTGTGTATGTGTGTGAGAGTGGGTGTATGTGAGTATGAGTGAGTCTGTGTGTGTGTGTGTATGTGTGTGTGTGTGTGTGTGTGTGTGTGTGTGAGAGAGAGAGAGAGAGAGAGAGAGAGAGAGAGAGAGAGAGAGAGAGAGAGAGTGGTGCTGGGGATCACAGGTCTGGATGCCTTCACTGCAAGCACTTACAAACTAAGCTATCTCCCCAGCCGCCATTACATTTTCTGACAAGCAGAAGTTAACTTGAATGAAGTGACATATATGAATATTTTCGAATTAGCGTGCTACCCTAGATGCTGCGGCAACCAGAGCCTGCTCTGAGTAGGGGCTCCAAGGTACAGGCCGGAAGAACACCAACAGAGAGGCAAGGAATGGGTAAGCAGCATGGTGGTGCTTCCACACGGACACAAGGCACTTAAATTTGCTCAATCTGAGGACTATGATGTCACTAAACGAACTATCTTAAGACATTCCTGGAGACGTGAGCTAGGGGAGGAAATGGGAGGAATTAGTCACTAACTCCTGCTCTGATGTCAATCAAAATTTCATCCTGAGAAAGTATTATCAGCCTCAGACTACCCAGTCGGATATTTTCATTTATACGTGTGTGTGTGTGTGCGTGTGTGTGTGTGTGTGTGTGTGTGTGTGTGTTCTAAAGTAGACTCTGTCATTGAACATGTATGTTAACAGGTATGGTGAGATTTACTTTCCTTACACCCAGTCTCAGGTACAATCTCATCTCAGTCAGGCTATCTGTGAGGGGTTAGGGTACGAGCAGGGCCCTGGCTTCCTCAGGGCAGGTAGCTCAGATTCTGATTGTATCCACACTGCTGCAGGGCCTTACTGAAGCCCTCACTTAGGATTAGGGCTGAGTGGTTGAGCAACCCAGGAACTGCCTGATCAGACCCCATCTGTAGTGGGTGAGCTGCAGGACGGACAGGGGCGGGCTGGATGGCAAGCTGGGCAGGCGCTGAGCTTCCCAGCCTGAAGGCACTGGTCAGGGCGCTACCTATGGTATGCCCTATTGCTGAGCCCATGCCTATGCCTGTGGCCAGTAGACGCCATCTGACCCATAAGACCCAGCTGGTCCCAAGCAGTAGGAGCTGGGACAGCCACTTAGAGTGGCAGGTGTGCCAAGAGGGTGAGCTGCACCGCTGGCCGGTCAAACTATGGCTTCCTTGAGATGCAACAGCGGTCGAACCAAGGAGGAGCAGAGAAGGAAGAGTGGACTGTTGCAGCTGCTCAGTGCAGAGAGCTTTTAAAAACAGACAAGTAAGGGCTGGTGAGATGGCACAGTGGGGAAAGTGCCTGCTGTGAAAGGCTGAGTTTGATCCCAGAGTCCACATAGCGGTGGAAAGACTCCATAAAGTTGTCCTCTGACCTCTACAAGCATGCTTTGGCATGAATGTTACCCCTCACATACAAAACACACACACACACACACACACACACACACACACACACACACCTAATACATTATTAGATTTATAGAAGTTTGAAAACAGTTACCATAAAAACAAACAGAAAAAGACGAAGCTCTTTTTGAGCGGGAGCTAGGGACTTAGTGGCTTGAATCCCCCATGTTTAACAGGAAGCCGTGCTCTTGGCTTGTTTTGTTCGGTACCGCGGAGCCCTGGTGAGAGCAGAGGGCTGCCACGCTGTCACTGGGCAGGGCGTGTGATTTCTCATTGCTGTCAAATGTGTCGGGAAAGAACGTAAGCGGGGCTTGTTTTCAGTCAGTGTTTACTGGCTCCAACCGAAGGCAGCTTTGATTGTTGAATTGGGACCATATAAAGACCATTTGCCACTTATGTCTGTAGGGGGCAGCAGAGAACAGCGGGAGGTGGGTGATACCGCTTGGCCCATTTACTCGGTTTCTTGGGACATCCGGTCTTGAAGTTCCGTCCTCTTTCTTCAGATGTCTCACTTGCCCTGTGGTCTTCGGATTCCTCAGTTGGATGCTTTTATTCTCCTGGAAAGATAAAAACAAAAGCCTGTCCCAACCCTATCCCTGGGGCAGGAGTTCCTTTTTTGGCAAGTTATATCTTTCCTAGGGCATTTTGGGAGGTGGGGGGTGGGGTGGGGGTGGTAAAGTATTATCTTTCCGTTGAAATTTTTAAAAATCCTTTTGAAAATTTAAAACTAAAATATACCTTAGTATGCGTGGATAAATATACTTATATTCCCCTTTCTCTTTATATATAAATTCAAAGTTTTAAGTGTATTTTTTTAGATCACAAAGGACAGTCACTTTAAATTTCTGCTTACCTTTGCAAGTAGCCTTAATTGCCTGCCTCCCAAGTGTTGGGATTGAAGGTGTGAAGCATTACCTGCCTATGGAGTCCTTATAATAGCATTCCCATAGTGTTGTCCCAGAGGCTTAATTTGGTTCTCCATTTCCTCTTAGTGTTTAGTGTTAGGGGTAAACTTTCAAGTTTTTCAAATGTGTAATCTATCACTCTTCCTGATTTATTCTGAATTTATTCCCAGGCAAATTTTAATATTCTAGTCTTAAACATGATGTCAGTGTGTCCACTATTTCATTCTTTTCGGACCTCTTTGTCTCTCTTGCCTGTATGAGCCACATAAAATTTGATGTTCTTGCTAAGTTTTCTAGGTTTTGCCATTTCAATCCATGCCTCCCCTGACCAGACATCTTTGCTATTTATCTGCCAGTCAGTGGTTTCCCGTGTTGAGGACCATATAACTGCTATACCATTGCACACGCACCATGAATTGGAGAAGATACGGGTTTTCTTTTTTTTTTTTTTTTTTTTTTTTCTTTTTTTCGGAGCTGGGGACCAAATCCAGGGCCTTGTGCTTGCTAGGCAAGCGCTCTACCGCTGAGCTAAATCCCCAACCCCAGATACGGGTTTTCCTTTTGCTTCCTTAGTTGTTTGTCTGATGGCCAGTAGTGGTGTGCTGATTTTTGTGGTTCTTCCTCAGGGCTGGCCATTCTACCCCCTGGTCTGCAAGCTACCTCTTCCCTGTTAGTTTTCGTTCCATCAGTGGTGGATGAACCATCAGTAAACCATGCGATAGCCAAATCTCATGACCCTTTCATTGATCCCCACAGTTCAATGGGTGCCTCTTTTGGGGGATGGGTAAGGAGTTTATGATGGGCATTTAAGGAAATGAGCTTGTTTCTCCATGCAGGAAGGCACAGATCCTTTGCTCTCGCATTTTTAAAAAAGATTTATTTATTATTTTATGTATATGCGTACACTGTAGCTATCTTCAGATACTCCAGAAGAGGGGGGCATCAGCCTCATTACAGATGGTTGTGAGCCACCCTGTTGCTGGGAATTGAACTCATGGCCTCTGGAAGAGCAATCAGCGCTCTTAACCACCGAGCCATCTCTCCAGCCCTGCTATCACATTTTTGTCATGAAGGAGTTCAGATAGGTACCGATTCCACTGTAATGCCTTCCCTTCCATTGGCTGAACCTGCAGAGGACTCTGCCTTTGAAGGGACCTAATGACCTCATAAAATGACCAGATTTGTTTCTCAAAAGAGAATATTTATTCTCTAAGAATTTGCAATAGAAGCCAACAGGCAAACGTTGGTGGACTCCTGCTCGTTTTAGGAGGCGTTCCCATTTGTCAATTCACCAGTAAATATGATATGCATACTTAGGGTATCTTCTGGTTCAACATTGGTCAGGGTTTCATCCATGAAGATGAGCTTACTGACAGGCACAAAGGCTGTTCTTTGTTCTACCGTCGTTGGAAATTAGCTACATTCCTAATACTCCTGTAGAGGGTTTTATTATAATCTGTAAATATGGTATGTGATTTCTCTAGTGTGCAAACGTACCAATTAGACGCCGTAGCTGAGTTTTGTCCCTAGGTCAGGTGGAATTAAAGGCATATACCCCACCACCACCTTGTTCAATGTAACTCTAGAATATAGAAAACAACTAACTTTTAGAGATCCTGTCTCTACTAGGATTAAAGGCACGGGCTACTGCAACTTTAATTATTTCAAGCCTTATTTTTAATGATGGTTCTTAAATGCTTTACCTTCCCCTGTAGCCTACCACCCACTAGAGGGGGGCGGATGGTGGGGGGAAGGATACAGGGGAAGTAGACCTGTTTAGAAACGTTCTTTGGAGCAATTCTCATCTGTGTTGTCTGGAAATTGGCAGTTCCATTCACAGGTCAGCAGCGGCAGCTCGATTCACTCACAAACACTTCGCGGATACACCAGCAGTCCAGTTGGTCAGGATAGCAAACAGGAATCAGCAGCAGTGGCTCTACCTAGCAGAGTCAGCTAGGCCTCAGCCTCAGTGAAGACACGAGACCCACAGCTAGCTCTACAGGCAAGCCAAGCCCAGCCTCCGTCACTGTCCATTGAGTTCTATTTATACCCTCCAAACATCACGTGTCCTCCACGGGTGTTGCCTCAGCACGTCTTGCCTCAGCACATGCATCTGCCGTGGATGTCATTGCTCTGCCAATCAGCCTGAGTCCCCAGAGGCAGCAAGACTCTGTTGTATACCACCAGAAGGTTTTTGGTGCATTTCTCTCTATGGAGTCCTAGTATATGGAGCTCAACTAGGAAATACATGTTGTTAGTAGAGTCCATCACGTGGCCTTTCACGTGCTTTCTTTAGCAGAACATCCTTTCTCCTGTGTCTGCTTCAGCCAAACGTTCCTTCACAAGTTTTACTTAGCCTGTGTCCACTTCAGGAAAACATTCCTTCATGTGTTTGCCCCAGTAAAGTACCATCCAACACAACTGACTTTCCAAAGAACCCTTAAAGTTTCCACTTCAGGCTACCACTGCTCTGCTCAAATATTTTATCTTAGCGCCAACTCTAAGAGATTTAGAAAACAAGTTTGAACTGTAGTGACCCTTTGAATTAAGACATTTAAAATTGTAAGACTCGAAGTGAGTCTTTTTTTTTTTTTAAAGATTTATTTATTTCATGTATGTGAGTACACTGTCACTGTCTTCAGACACCAGAAGAGGGCATCGGATCCCATGACAGATGGTTGTGAGCCACCATGTGGTTGCTGGGAATTGAACTCAGGACCTCTGGAAGAGCAGTCAGTGCTCTTAACCGCCAAGCCATCTCCAGTCCCCTTGAAGTGAGTCTTAACTACCAGGAGACCTCCCCAAGTGAGACACAAGAACAGAGTTTGATGCAAACACAAGAGGTTTATTTTCCGGTTCATTGGGGGTCAGCCCTCAATCAGCTCCTCGTGGTGAGTGACTAGAAGGTGACCCTGAATGGGTATAATAAGCAGTTTTTATACTTTTTAGGGGTACAAGTTACATCAGCAAGGTTATGGTTTAAACTTATTGGCTAAGCATATTGACCTTTGAATCTATTGGCTAGCAAGCAAGGGCAGATTATGAGATGCAATCGAATCTATGTGGGACCAGAGGGTCAGGTGACTGCTATCAGTCAGTACCTTCTGCAGTTTTTCAAGAATGTCCCTGCTCCTCCTGAGGACTGTGGGTGGAGAATGGAACCTGGCCTAGCCTTGACCCGAGGCGGGTGGGTATAAGGTTGGCAAAAGCCCCTAGGTTCCTTCAAAATCTCCTAACTGCTTTTAATACCAAACAACAAAAATATCCTTTTTTACTTAACAAGAAAACTCAAAAGCTGATGTCCAAGATGTTGTGGGCCACATGGCAATCTACAGTCTAACATTCTAACATGGAATTAAGACACATGGTTTAAGAAAACCCATTTTTCATTTCATGCTAAGAAGGCGAGTGTGCCTTTGGTAAATTATCATTTGAAAATATTATTTCTTATGTTTTCATGACTAATCAAATGAAAGGCATTTGTTAGTCTTTCTGTTTTATAGTTTGGACTGAATGACCAAGTTGTCTGATGAACGCTTACCTCAGGAACTATCATTACTCAGGAAATCTTCCTGGTTCGAATCCAATCTATATCAATCGTCATGATATCCACAGCTTTTCTTCTGTGGAAGCAAAGACAAAACCTCTTCCCCAACATAACACATATCAACGTTTCCATTCTGAAGTCAACACATCTTTAAATATAGATTGATTTAATTAAGTAGGGTTTTTTGTTTGTTTGTTTCTATCCAATGCCTCTCCTTAGCTGTTGTTCTTCTCTCATCGGCATTTTAAAATTTTAAAGTTAAGAAAGCTCTGTGTAATCTATCTCCGAGGGTCTTTGTTACCTCCTTTTGTTCATTAAGTGTATCTTTTAAAGTATGATCAGATCTCTGTATGGCTGCTTGTCCTGTGGGATTGTGTGGCATCTCTGTAATATGCTTTATATATAGTAATATGCAAAAACTGCTTCATTTTACTGGAGACACATGCTGGAGCATCGCCAGTCTTAATTTGTACAGGCATCCCATAATAGCCATGCCGTCTAATAAATGTGGAATTACAGAGTTGCCTTCTCAAAACTTAAAGCTTGAAGTCCTGAATATGTATTTATGCTACGGTAGACATAGTTTACTTTACTGTATGAAACACATCGTTTTGCCAAATTTCATTTCTCTGGGTCCTTACTGGGTTATTTTCTTCAGGTAATGGACTTTGTTTACCCAAAGAACAAGTAGGACGTTTCCTTATAATTTCCTCTGCTTCTTGCCAAGTGATAGAAGAATCTTTCTTTAGACCTTTGCTGTTGACATGTTGTCTCTTATGAAATTCTGAGGCTTCTAGTACTTTTCCTATTGATAGCTGAACAATTTCATCATTACTTTGTGCTAATAGGGCATCATAGACCTGTATGGGATTTGGTATGTGTTATATACAATTGATGATTTCTGTTTTTAATTACTTGTTGAGGTGGAATAAATAGCAAGTTAGTTCTGAATCATCTGGAATAAGTTATTGTTTCAATATGTAAAACAACTCTTTTTGCATATTGAGAGTCAGTAACTATACTAAGAGATTCAGGAAAATCTAATGGCATAAGAATGTCATCATATTAAGTGGCTATTAGCCCAAATGCTTGAATTACCCTAGATCCCTAGAACAAATGAAACTCAAGACGGATGATCAAAATGTGAATGCTTCACTCCTTCTTTAAATAAGGGAACAAGAATACCCTTGGCAGGGAAGAGAGAGGCAAAGATTAAAACAGAGGCAGAAGGAACACCCATTCAGAGCCTGCCCCACATGTGGCCCATACATATACAGCCACCCAATTAGACAAGATGGATGAAGCAAAGAAGGCAGACTGACAGGAGCCGGATGTAGATCGCCCTGAGAGACACAGCCAGAATACAGCAAATACAGAGGCGAATGCCAGCAGCAAACCACTGAACTGAGAATAGGACCCCGTTGAAGGAATCAGAGAAAAGAACTGAAGAGCTTGAAGGGGCTCAGACCCCATATGTACAACAATGCCAAGCAACCAGAGCTTCCAGGGACTAAGCCACTACCTAAAGACTATACATGGACTGACCCTGGACTCTGACCTCATAGGTAGCAATGAATATCCTAGTAAGAGCACCAGTGGAAGGGAAGCCCTGGGTCCTGCTAAGACTGACCCCCCCGGGGAACTAGACTGTGGGGGGGGGGGGGGAAATGGGGGGGGGGTGGGGAGGGGAACACCCATAAGGAAGGGGAGGGGGATGTTTGCCCGGAAACCGGGAAAGGGAATAACACTCGAAATGTATATAAGAAATACTCAAGTTAATTAAAAAAAAAAAAGAAAAGAAAAGAAAAGGGAAATTACCATATACCTTTCTAATATATATAATATATATGTATGTGTGTATATATATATATATATATATGTAAAAACATGTATTATGTATAAAAAAACACACCTAAAAAAAAAAAAAAGAATGTCATCATATAGACTGATTTTTTTAACTCAATCATAAGGGCTTTGAACTCCTTTAGTTATTTTCCCTGATTTATAACCTGCCTTTCCTGATTTATTTGTATCAGTATAGAATGTAGGGGCTCCAGAAAATGGTGTGTCTTCTACTATATAAGGGAGAATCCAATTAGTTCTTTTCATATACTGAAGTCTCTTGCTTTTGGGGTATTTGTTATTAATTTCTTCCAAAAAATGACTGCAAGCTCTTTCTTAATATTCATTTTCTACCCAAAATGAGGGAGTTTGGGCGTTAGTTAAAAGGTAGCCCCATCTCTAATGGGTCTAGTACTGCTAATTGAGAAAGTCTTGTTTTTCCTTTCAGAATCAATTGAAAACCTTTTTAGTCTGTGTGCTTAAAATATCCATTCTAAGATAGTGTCTTCTCTCTGCCTAAGAATTGCTGTGGGAGAATGAGTAAAGAGTGACATAACTAAAATACAGTCAAGCCTTGAATGCAAGCGATCCACGCGTGCGTCCTGTAATCTCTTCTATCAGAGTCAATTCTCTCTCAGCCTCAGTTGATAATTTTCTTGAACTATTTAACTCCTTATGACCCTGTAAAGTTTGAAATAAAATTACTTAGCTCTTAGTAGTTAATCCAGTTATGGGCAGTAGCCAGTTATCTCCCAGCAACTTTTGAAAATCATTAAGTTTGTAATTGATCTTAAGTGCTTTCTGCAGTAAAATTTTCTGTAAACCAATCTTAAATTATAGATAAGTAACAGAATCTTCTTGCATTTTCAGGAACAATTTGTAATATCCAACAAGGCAAAGTTTTCTTTATTTCATCAAACATTTTTCCTAAGGTAACTACATCTGACTGAGCCAGTAAGATATCATCCATATAATGGTAAATTTTAGATTGTTTAAAAATTATTTTTAACATTTTTTGCACAAAATATTGGCACAAAGTAGGGCTATTTAACATTCCTTTAAGACTTACCAATGGTATTTCTTTATTGAACAACTATTATTATAAGTAGGTACTGAAAAAGCAAACTTTCCCCTCTCATGATATGCTACAGGATTGTAGAACAGCAGTCTTTTAAGCCAATTACTATCAAAGGCCATGACCTAGGTAATAATGAAAGCAGTGGGATTCCAGGCTGTAAAGAGTTCATTGTCTGATTCATCTATGGCTTTTAATCTATTAGATTTGGGGGTTCAGAATTAGCCAGACAACCCACTCAGACATCAATCTTAGTCAGATTTGATGGTTTATTGAACCCACATTCCAAGACTGATTAATCAGGGAATGCGGCTAATAGCTGGGAGGCAAGCTGTGACCCCCAGGCAGTTTTTGCCACCAGTTTTTATATGAGGAAAAAAAAACACAAACAGATGCATTTGCAACATTTGTAACATTTAGGCTATCTAGACAAAGCCCAGCTATCTGACCTTTAAATTGATTGACTGGGTCTAGAGGTAGGGTGCTGGGGACAGCATACCATGACAGGGACCGCCAGCAGTAGGACAGGATGGAGATGTCTCAGAAGCCCACAGGAGCTCCTTGTGGGAAAAGGGTGGCATTTGGGACCCTGAGAAGCAGGAGACACATCCCTCCAGGGGACCGGCCATCTGAAATAAGAGGCTGCCTGCAGTAGGCTGGGATGGAGACATCTCAGTCGCCTGCAACAGCTCTTTGTAAAAAACAGTTGTTCCCATTTCTTCTAACATTAGCCCTGGACAACAGCTGTATAGATTTCATTTGTGCAGGACTGCTTTTTCAGTTGGCCTTGGTGTGTATACTTATTCTACATATCTGACTTTCCTATTTTTTTCTTCTGCTCTGGTGAATTCTGTGATACTAGATGTTTCTTGATGTAATGATTCTTTTTTTTTTTTTTAAATTATTTTATGTACTTGAGTACACTGTAGCTGTCTTCAGACACCAGAAGAGGGCATCAGATCCCATTACAGATGGTTGTGAGCCACCAAGTGGTTGCTGGGAATTGAACTCAGGACCTCTGGAAGAGCAGTCAGTACTCTTAACCGCGGAGCCATCTCTGTAGCCCCCAATGTAATGATTCTTAACCAATTAAACGTTGAGGCATAGGGGCACAGCACAGCACAGCCCTAATAGCCCAGGTGCATGCGGTGTGTTGTCATCTTGGAAACATAATAACTGCACAAGAATAGTTCCGGATTAAGGCTTGACTTGCAAGTTTGAAGAACTTTTTAGAAAATAAAACAGAGCCAACATTGGGACCCTGAGAAAGGAAAAAGCTATTGAAGTTATGAAATAAGTTTTACGCAACATTTAAGAGAGGTTCCTGGAGGGTTGGGGATTTAGCTCAGTGGTAGAGCGCTACCTAGCAAGCTCAAGGCCCTGGGTTCGGTTCTCAACTCCGATTTAAAAAAAAAACAAAAAAGAAATCTTAAAAAAAAAAAAAAAGAGAGGTTCCTGGATAAGCAAGTATAGAATACATAAAGTTATATACTAGTAAAATTAAGTCAAAACGCTGGGACTCTGAGGAGAGTCATTGTGTGCAATGTGCAGAAGCAGAAAGCCAGTGGAATTACTGAGCTAAGGGTTAACTTGAGTCTTTCTGGCCACCGCCTGGCAGCTTTGCCCATGTCATTTATCATTAGAGCTTCACAGGAAAATGCAGGTAGCTGACCTTGGAGCTCTGAGCTCTGAAGTATAATAACTTAAAAGTTAAAGTTTAAATAATGGTAAGTTTATGCAATTATTATTATAATTTTGGCCACGGGCCTGGGAATACGAGAAGCTTGAAACTTTGGGGAACAATTATTATAATTCTTAATTCTTTGTGGGGTGTGGTTATTCTTTTGAATCTGATTTGGTAATGATTGATTATACAATGTCTTTTTTTTCTACCTGCATTTGGAGTATCAATAAAACACTGGGACCAGGGAAAGGCGAGAGAGCATGTGAAGAGTGTGCGGAGAGCAAGTGGGGAGCGAGCGAGGTAAGAGTGGGGTGCACATGAGGTGAATGTGAAGAGTGAGTGAAGAGGGCGTGTGAGGTGAATGTGAGAATGTGAAGTGTGTATGGAGAGTGTGTGTGTGTGTGTGAGTGAAAGGAGAGTGCATGTGGTGTGTGTGTGTGTGTGTGTGTGTGTGTGTGTGTGTGTGTGTGTGTGTATGTGTGAGTGAAAGGGGAATGCCCAGAGGTGTGTAGGAGTTTGAGAAAAGAAAAGCACACAGGAGAAAAGCAAAGTGCAGGAGAATGCAGAGTGTGCAGCCTCAAGCTTCAAAAAGCAAAGGAGAGGGGGAAGGAGGGAGGGAGGGACAGAGAGGGAGGGGAGAGAGAGAGAGAGAGAGAGAGAGAGAGAGAGAGAGAGAGAGAAGAGGAGGAGGAGGAGGAGGAGGAGGAAGAGGAAGAAGAGGAAGAAGAGGAAGAAGAGGAGGAGGACGAGGAAGACGACGACGACGACGACGACGACGAAGAAGAAGAAGAAGAAGAAGAAGAAGAAGAAGAACAACAACAACAACAACAACAACAACAACAACAACAACAACAACTTCAAACTTTAAAAAATTGCCTGTCGGGGTTGGGGATTTAGCTCAGTGGTAGAGCGCTTGCCTAGCAAGCGCAAGGCCCTGGGTTCGGTCCCCAGCCCTGAAAAAAAGAAAAGAAAAAAAAAATTGCCTGTCAGTTTGTACCCAAAAAGTAGTCTGTGTCTGTTTATTATGCGCCTTCCAGATATCCATGCTTCCCAATCCTGGGTCGAGGCTGGATCCGGATAGTAGGGAGGTTAGGGAATTTCCAGAGTCCAGAGGATCCGTTAGGTCAGGTTATGGCCATGACCTATAACATGAAGTTTGAGGCAATGAGGCAGACTACTGTCAGGTTTAACACTTAACGTTAACATCCTTTGTTTTACCGATTTTTTTTTTTTTTTTTTTCTTTTCTTTTTTTTTTTTTCGAGCTGGGGACCAAACCCAGGGCCTTATGCGCTTACTAGGCAAGTGCTCTACCACTGAGCTAAATCCCCAACCCCCCAATTTCTTATTTATAACAAACGCAGGGGAATTTCTTCATTTAGCCGCTCCTGTGCCAGCTCTTCTGTGCCTGTAATTTTTCTTTTGTCACAGGCTCAACTCATACAGGTTTGCCAGTTAACCATTTAAAGGTAGGGCGGTTGCTTGTGGATGACCTGGGCATTTTCTGACTGTTCATGATAATACCTTTTAATATTTTTCTCAAAAGCATTCTTTATTTTATGGTTTATTTCTGAGATTGGACAAGTGTTAATCTGTGTTTTCCATTGCTGCGACAAATCACGTCCCCATAAATTCATGCCTACATTAGCCACATGTGGCTTTAGCCTTGCTGTTTGTCCTTCTGACCCTGTACACTCAACTCATCTTACTTTGTTTTATCCGAGACAAAGTTCCAATCCCTAGAAGCAGAGTAGAAGCTACTCTGTCCGTGATTATATCCAGAGCAGTGCTGTTTTTAACAACAGGCATTAGATCTTCTAATTGCTCTGTGGATAAATGTCTCTGAAACTGACAGGGAACGATTGAATTAATTTGATATTGGGGCCTTCTGGAAGATCGATAGGCACAGGGCTACTTTGCTTGTCCCTTGCTGATCTGCATTCGTTAGCCCAGTGCCAGCCTTTGCCAAACCATTTGCACACTCTGAAAGGCTGGGGCCTTCTTTCTGGATTATCTCTAGAAAAAAAAAAACATTGTTTCTAGAGAGGCCTTGCCTGCAGTTCATTTTCGAATCACCTTGTTTACCACAGTTAAAACAGTTGACTTTCTGATTTTTCTTAACATGTTTAGAAATTACTTATCTGATTGGAGTATCATCATAAATGTATTTCTAATCCAAGCTGATATTGCCTTTGAAGTTATAATCACCCCTTTGCATTCTGAATTAACATTTTCAAAAGCCAGTGATTTGATTAGTGTTTTCCTGACTTCTTTTTTTTTTTTTTGAAGGTTTATTTATTTATTATGCATACAGCATTCTGCCTGCATGTATGCCTGCAAGCCAAAAGAGGGCATCTGATCCCATTACAGATGGCTGTGAGCCACCATGTGGTTGCTGGGACTTGAACTCAGGACCTCTGAAGGAGCAGCCAGTGCTCTTAACCTCTGAGCCATTTTGAATATGATACTATTCTATTTACAGCTGAAGTCACTCTGCCAAAAAAAAAAAAAAAAAAAAAAAAATCAGTGAAGGCTTTTTTTTGAGCCTTATATGGTTTTAGTTGGTGACTCAGACCTTTTTTTTTTTTTTCTTTTTTTCTTTTTTTCGGAGCTGGGGACCGAACCCGGGGCCTTGCACTTGCTAGGCAAGCGCTCTACCACTGAGCTAAATCCTCAACCACTGGACCTTTTTCTTGATTCTTCAGCCTTATCCCAAGCATTTAAAGCTGCTAAATGACTTAGCACCACGGTGTGATTATCAAATTCACCTGCCTTTGTTTGTTTTTTTTTGTTTGTTTGTTTGAGCTGGGAACCGAACCAGGGCCTTGTGCTTCCTAGGCAAGCGCTCTACCAGAGCTAAATTCCCAACCCCTTCACCTGCCTTTGTAACTCAGCAAATTGACCTTCACCTAGCAACTGATCTCGGGAAATATTAATACCTCTAGCCCTATTTCATTGTTCTATGGCCTTAGACTCCTCTTTCCACATGTTCGCCACTGTAACTGAAAACCAGCTTCTAAGAAATGATTCTGTTCTGCCCATTAATATCTGCTTTGCATAGGGTGAACGCACACCACATGAAATGACCCCTTCCTTGAATCTCAAGTCTAATGTGTCTATGGGATTCCATTTATCTTCTTCATAACCTTGGGGGCACCTATCATCTAATGATAGTTCTTGTATAGTAGCCGGATAAGTTAATGTCGATTTTCTAACAATCTGGGGCAGCTCCTCTTCAATTCCGTTATGTGGTGGCATAGAAGGTTCTGGTCTAAGTTCCTCTGTCTGGGTATCTTTCTTATTTTCAGTTACAAGTCTTTCTAAGGCATGTATCGTACGAATCCACTTTTCTTTCTTTTTTTTAATTTTTTTTTATTAAATTTTATTTCTATAAGTACATATAGCTATCTTCAGACACACCAGAAGAGGGCACCAGATCTCATTACAGATGGTTGTGAGCCACCATGTGGTTGCTGGCAATTGAACTCAGAACCTCTGGAAGAGCAGTCAGTGCTCTTAACCGCTAGGCCATCTCTCCAGCCCCACGAATCCACTTTTCATATTTTTACTTTTCCTGTATCTCTAAGGCTTTTTTCCTTTGAGAGAGCACAGAAAGCCACGATGGCTACTATTAAGAGTAAAATATGAAATACCAAAATGAAATCACTCTCGGGATTGAGCCAATCTCAGTCATTTAGCTTTTCGTTTTCTGCTTCTATTTTCAAGTCATCTAAAGGAAGCACCATACAGGATCCTAGTGCCTTGTGTTGTTAACTCCTCTCCTTGAGAACTTCCCAGGTAACTTACCAAATCTGATGGTTTCTTAGTTTGTCCATAGCTGGCATGGTTTCTCTGTCCATGTGTTTGCCACACGTTGGAGCACCAAATATCATTTTCAACAAAATCTCAAATGTTCCATTTTACCAATAAAGACTTGGGAGCAGGAAGTTAGGGTAAAAACCTGCTAGCTCAGAGAGGCAGAAAAAGCACCCAGTTCATCTTCCTTCTCTGTGGATGTCCCGGAAAGTAAAGGAAGTTCTGCTTCTCCAGGCTATCTCAAAAACCCTTCACGCGGAATGTCCTTCCCTTCTGCTTCCTGTGCCTCTCTCTGACTTCCCCTTACTCTCTATTGTTTTTTCCTATGACCGCTCCCTGCGAACTGGTTGCTTGCTCTTCCTCTTGACCTGTGGTTGACTTTATTTAATCCTGTTTCCAATAAACAGAAAACTCTCAGATTAAGGGTGTGTACTTGGTTTGAGCCACACAACTAGAAACAGGTTTCTTCAGTAAACGACACAATCTCGGGGGTTCACAATGTGACCAAATATCCTGCAACAGCACTCGGCTTCACTGATTCTGGGTCAGTAGTGAGGTGGAACACAATTGCTTTGGAAACACGAGGCTGAAGCTACTCACCTCTCGACAGATAAGAAGCAGAAAGAATTAGAGACATCTGAGGCCAGGGGTAGCCTTGGGTCCAGTGTCCAACATTATAAAGATGGAAACTTCAAAGGCAGCCCCAAGGAGCCCATTTCCTCTTGGCATTTCCTCCACTTCTCAGAACGGCATCATCACTGGAACGAAGACTTCACCATGTAAGCCCATGGGGGCAGTCCATACTGAAATCTAACATTCAGTCCCTATTCCCCAAAGGCTCATGGATATTTCATAGTACAAGCTACATTTAGTTCTATTTCCAGAGTCCCTCAGATCTGAACATCTCTAAAACTGTTCAAGGAGCTGGAGAGATGGCTCGGCAGTTAAAACCACTGGCTGCTCTTTCAGAGGAGCCAGGCTTCATTCCTAGTGCTCGCATGGTTGGCTCACAATCATCTGTAACTCCAATAGCGAGGGATCAGATGTCCTCTTCTGGCCTCCATGGGCACCAGGTACATGAGGGCAAAACACCCAACGTTGTTCAAAAGTCCATATCAAAAGTCTTTGCGGGGGTTGGGGATTTAGCTCAGTGGTAGAGCGATTGCCTAGCAAGCGTAAGGCCCTGGGTTCAGTCCCCAGCTCTGAAAAAAAGAAAAAAAAAAGTCTTCGCTGTGCGGCCCTGAAACAGACTATGCTTCCATTAAAAGTGGCAGAAAATAAACATTCTCATTTCAAAGAAGGAGAAATGACAAAGAAAGACTGGATTGAAGCCCATCAGGGTACATACTAGGTCCTGTAGCTTTCTGTCCAACGACATGAGTAAGAGCTACACGGGCGTGGGCACCCCTGACCCCATGATCTTGCCTTTTGTAACCCACGTGGCATCTTTATCCGATTGGCCTCACATACTGTTGCTTACTGCTTTCCTTGGCAGAAGCTTCAGTCTTCTAAGAATCTGATAGCATCTGATGTCCCTGGCATCTCGAACATTCTGGGGCCGCCCAGTGAAGCCTAGGCATTCTTCTCACGGCTTTGAGCATTGCTTTCTCAGGGGCTGCCTGCAAAGAACTTAGACCTTTCAGATACTGTTTGGTTTCTCAGATTTCCTCTAAAACTTGAGGGAAAACATCTACAGTCGCACAAATCTTGAATTGTTTGTGCCTGCAAAACCAGCAATGTGTGGGCGGTTTCAAGATCTGTTGTTGGTTCAGGCCCTTCGAACCATGACCACATTAGCCTCCCTGAGCGTTTGAGCATAGTGACATGTGCCCTAGAAAAGCAACTTCTTAGGTGTCCCTGTATGAGCAAGGTGCCCTGGAGGTACCGTTTTCCCCAAGGAAAAGCCTTTCAATGACTTTTCTCTTTCTTCTTCTTGATTTGGTAAAGAGTGAAGTCTGAAAAATTCTTGAGATTCCTTGGACGTGTTTCCTAAGTTCTGATGCAAAATAGTTTGTTTCTTTTTTTAAAAAATATTTGCTTTTATGTGTATGAGCATTTTGCCTTCATGTATGTATGCATGTGTTCCACACGTGTATCTGATTCCCATGGAGCCCAGAGAGGGGCATTGATTCCCTGGGGCTGGACAGCTGTAGACAGTTGTGAACCATCTGATAGGTGCTGGGAATGGAATCTGGGTCATCAGAAGAGGAGCTAGTGCTCTTAACCACTGGACCCACCCCCCATCCCCGCCCCCCCACCACGCACACTTCTTTTTGATGTAGGGCTTCTCTACACAGGTCTGGCTGTCCTTGAATTCACTCTGTAGGCCAGGCTGTCCTTGAAATCTTGGAGAGAAATCATGGAGATCCATCTGTCTTTGCCTCCCAAGGGCTGGGATTAAAGGCCTGTGCTACCATGCCCAGTCCTCTCTTTAATGATGCTGATCTCTTCTTGCTCTGGCTTTTCTTAACCAAACTACAAGCATCTCATGTCTCCTTTGTTTGCTTTCTGCTACTGATTCTCACTGTAAGTCTGACTAAAAGCTGACAGAAGCGACCTGTCACATTCTGAACACTTAGCCTGCTTTGAAATGTCCTCCACCAGATGGATTTGTCACATTCTAACTTGGCCTCCTACAAAGTCTCAGGTTTTGGACAAAATTTAGACATGTTTCTTGCCAGGATGTAACATGATGCGGCTTCTCGTCTGGTCCATGACAAAGTCCTTGCTTCAACCTGGAACCTCATGAACATAGCCTTTTCTGTTCACGGTCATGCTAGGATTTCTGGTCCTCTGAGCACATACAAAAACCACTGACTGAATGAAACAGTCTAGGGTTTATCTAGTCTGAATTTCCAAATTCTCCCAGAAAACCAGTTCCCAGGGTTTAAGAACTATATGGTCAAGGTGACCAAGCCCATTATTGACTCTGTTTCTCAGGCACCCCATTTTCTGTACTGGTTGCCCTCTCACTACTGTGACAGATACCTGAGAGGAGACAACTTAAGTAGAAAGTTTTCATTTTGGCACAGTTTAAGAAGATTTAGTCTATCATGGCATGAAGAATGTGGCAGAGCAAAGCTATCAGTCTCATGATGCAGGAGAATGGAATGCAGGAAGGGACGAGGGCAAGCTATAGTCTTCAAGGAAATGCTGTGGGAGGCAGTTTCATATTAAAACCACAACAGAATGCTGTACCTAGTCCGAGCAGCTTAAATAATAAACTTTTAGCAGGACATGACGGCTTGCAGCTGTCATCCTAGTATTTGGGATGCTGAAGCAGGAGGGTTGCTATGATGAGCTCAGGGTCAGTTTGGGCTAGACAGTAAGTTCCATACCTGCTCGGGCTACAGAATGACACTCTCCCAAAACAAAAACAGACTTGTGTGCTGCACATGCCTATAGCCCCAAGCACTTGGGAGGCAGGAAGATCAGGAGTGCAAGGTCATGTTCAGCTACATAGCAAGTTTGAAGCCGACCAGAGCTAAGTGACACCCTGCCTCAAAATAACAATAATAGACAGTTACTTCTCATAGCTCTAGAGTCTGACAGGTCCAACATTAGGGTGTCAGCCACTCAGCTGACATAAAGGCCTCTTTTCTCATTTGTGGATGGCGTCTTCTCTGTGACCTCATACAGCAGAGAAAAAGACTTCCATGTCTCTTTCTCTTATTAGGCACAGTCACATGGGGAGAACCTTGCTTTACCGCCTTCTCTAATCCTACACATCTACTCCAAATCTTCACCTTAAGGATGGGTGAACCGGGTCACATGGTACAGCCCCTGATGTGTGAAGACTCTTAGCCATTTTCATCAAAAGTCCAGTAAGAGTGCATCAAACTGGTGACCGACAGTCGTTGGGAGGTGTTTAATTCAATTCTTCCTATTGTCTTTGACCTTTCAGCAAAGGCCTCAGAGGCAGAAAGCAACCTCGTAGACGCCAGGTACTCCGTTCCTTCTCAGAGGGACCCGGTGAGAAATGGTGGACCAGTCCGCCAGCATTCCTAACACAGCCTGGAGGGGAAAGCTGAGGACTGTGTTGGAGAATTACCTTTGGACTCTGTTTCCTCTCCCACCATTCCACTCACAGAAGAAGGAGTTTAGACAGAGGTCTAGCCCGCTCCCTAATCTTACCAAGGGTCAGGTGTGGAGCAGTTATCTGAAAGGAAGTTTAAAGGTTTGTTTGGTTTTTGAGCCTGGAACTCTTGAAGGCTATGAGGAGGACCTTGCAAGCCTGGTCATCCAGGTTATGTGCCCAGGAAAGGCTTTGTGACTCTGGACTGGGCATCTGTATGCTGCAATACCACTGCTCGATGAGTGTTTGAAAGTCAAGGGCTCTGCGAAGAGTTTCATTCAGGACACAGAAACAATTCTACAGAGGGCAGGCATGGAGGGCAGGAAGGAATTTTTCTCATTATATACTGTAGAGACCGGCCTCTTTGCTTAAAAAAAAAAATAGTTTATTATTGGAGAAAGACAGAGGAGACAATGTAAATGCTAGAATAGCAAACCCTTATTTAAAATGTATTGATTCTGGCCAGGCAGTGGTGGCAGGAACCCTAATCCCAGCACTCCAGGAGGCAGAGGCAGGCAAATTTCTGAGTTTGGGGCCAGCTTGGTCTACAGACAAGTTCCAGGACAGCCAAGGCTGCACGGAGAAATCATCTCAAAAACCAAAAAAAAAAAAAAAAAAAAAAAAAAAAAGTGTTGATTTGGATTCTAAATAACAGAACTCCATATCTGTGTTCCTAGCACTTAGGAGGTACATTCGGAGGAATCAGGGGTTCAAGGTCATCCTCTGATATAGCTGGGTTTGAGACAAGCCTCAGGTAACTGAGACCCTAGTATGCACAGTAAGCATTGACTTCAAGTAAATATTCATAGTGATTTATCTTTCCTCCTCTGCTTAGATTCCATGGGAGTGTAGATAACTAAATACATAAGTAGTGTAATAAAGACAGGGCACATACCTCTGGTAGATTAACTTTTTCATCAAAATAAGTCATATATTTAAAAATTATATCAATAATATAGGATAAAATAAGCAAGTGTAAGGGACTCCAGCTGGTAAAAATTTTTATACTGGTGCCAGGTGGGAGGCTCCATGACTTCAAGGCTAGCCTGATCTACATAGCAAATTCCAAAACCAGCTAAGGCTGCGTAGTGAGGCCTGACTCTCAAAAAAAAAAAAAAAAAAAAAAAAAAAAGAGGGAGAGCAGCAAGGTTTTATATTGAAATATGAAGCAAATTGGCTTATATTTTAAACAATTTAAAACAAATTAACATTTTTTTTTCTTTTCAGAAATCTTATTTTTGTTTTTCGATGGTTTTCTCGTTTTTTTGTGTGTTTTTTGAGACATGGTTTCTCTGTAGATCCCTGGCTATCCTGGAACTCTCTCTGTAGACCAGGTTGACCTGGAACACAGAGATTTGCCTGATTCTGTCTCTGGGTAGTAGGATTAAAAGGTTTGTGCCATCACTGCCTGGTTCAGAAATTCGATTTTTACACAAATTCCAGGTTTGTGTTTAGCTGGTGAAAAATATGAAGCTATTGTTTAGGGTCAACATATTCCCTTATTTTTGTTTTTGTTTTCATGGTGTGAGAACCTTTGGAACTGGAGTCCTAGATGGTTGTGGGCTACCTCGAAGGTCCTGGGAAAAAGAACTCCCAAGCTATCTCTGCCCAGGCCCTGTTTTCCTATGTTTTTTAATCTCGTCTTTTCCTTTTTAAAGATTCACTTCTATTTCTGTGTCTGAGGTTTGGCTCCATGTGTATCTATGCACTACTGATGATATCTCAAAACACTTGCCGGGCCTGTCACAGTATGGGTTGCTCCGATGGTGGCCTCCCACACCATTTTACTATTGTGCTTGGCCAAAACTCCTGGAAATTTTACTGATGTCTGTTAATGTTGACTTTCACCTTCCTGCACTTTCTCATTTCTCAATTGAAACCTCTATAAATCACTGAACTGGAAAGTCAAATGACAGCTTCCTCTGTGGGGAAAGGACTTCTTCGGAGCTCGTTGTGGTGCGTAGCTTCTGACAGTGCTTAGGTGCGAGTGTAGGTGTCATTTGCATTCTCGCTATAATCTTTTGTGAAGATGGGTGGCTGTGGGCAGGAAAAGCACACACGCTCCAGGAGCCTGGGAACCAACCTACTGAGACCTCGGCGACACACCTGGCTTGTCCCATTCAACCCGCTCTCCCGGGCGTCGGGAGGGGGGGATGGGGAGGCGGTCCTCTATGCATCACGTGGTCGCCGGGGGAGGGGAACTGGGCGGCTCGCCGGTCGCCATCTTGCCGGCCGAGAGGCGGGGCCTGCGCACCTCAGGGCGCGCGTCCCTGGTGCTCGCGCGGGTTCCGCGCTCCTCCCCACTGCTCCCCGGCTCGCGCGGCCGCTCTCCGCGTCCAGCCGCGGGGAGCCTGGGAGGGGCGGGGGGGGGGGTGTGTCGGCGCGTGCCCGCGCCCTCCAACCGCTGGCCGGCCGGGCGCGCTCGGCCAGGCCTTGGAGACGGGGCGGGGCCGCGGGGAGGGGGCTGCTGGGTCCGCGAGGGCGGCGCGCTGCGGTCTTGGCGGCGGTACCTGCAGCTGTAGAGGCACGCTCCGGGGCCGCGTCCTCGGCGCTCCCGGTCGCCATGTACCGCAGTGGCTCCCGCTCCTCTGTCTCTTCGCACCGGCCGAAAGACGGCGGCGCGAGCGGCCCGCCACCGGGCCGTCCGGTGGGCGCCTCCTCAGGCCCGGCACGCCGCCCCTCGTCGCCGCCGCCCTCTTGCTCCTCGCTACGGCTCCCCGCCCGCCGCCACCGCTCGCCCTCAGGCCATCGCGGCCGCTGGGCCTCGCCGTCCCCGCCTCGGGGTCGTCGCGGCTCCCCGTCCCCGCCCCGTGGCCGCCGGGCCTCGCCCTCTCCGCCCCGCGGCCGCCGGGCCTCTCCATCCCCTCCGCGGGGTCGTCGTGTCTCCCCGTCCCCGCCGCGCGCCCGTCGCGGCTCCCCTTCGCCACCGCGGAGCCGGCGACACTACCCACCTGGCCTGGGTGGCTTCCGAGGCAGCATTCGAGGCGAGTCCCGCGCCGACTTCGCCCGGGACGGCCGCGGAGACCATCCAGGCGACAGCGGCAGTCGGGTAATCCCACCCTTCGCCCATGTTGCCCCTAGATCCCCACCTCCCGGGCCCTCACGCCAGAGTCCGAATGTCCGAGTCTACTCTGCTTCCCGACAGCCCTGGGCGCCTTGTTTGCACAATAACGGACTCGGGACCCGTTCGGTCACCGGGCTGGAACAGAATGCCCGCTTTCTTGGGAAGAGCTTTCGATCTTGCTATGTGGAAAAGTTCAAGGCGAGGGGAATTTCATCCATATTGACTGGCGCTTTGGCGTTTCCCTTGGGTTTGGTCAAATTCATCCCCTTAAGGCCCGAGTTTAGCAAAGCATCTGAAATGCCTGCTGGCCAGTGAGGAAAGCTTGAACCAAAGCAAGCTGGTTGTTTTACCTGTCATGGAGTCTCAGTTGAAGCTGTTGCTCCGAAGCGAGGTGTACATAATCAATCATTGTGATTGCTGCCACCAGCTAGGGACGTGAAAGCAGCTACCAGCAATCTTTCAGGGCTCACGGTCCCTTGAGGTAAAGCAATAGCAGTAAGTGTTACTCATCACAGCCAAGGAACCAGCTCAGAGAGGTTTAAGTAACTTGATCGAGGTGACACACAGGTGATGGAGCTGTGGTTCAGTTCACATGTTTGATTCTGACAGCCCGCGATTTTACATGTTAAGATGCGCTGCTAGAGGAACAGAGCGGGAGATTAATTTATGGTGGTGGTGGTGGGTGTAGTACTCAGTAGGGCTTACAAAAATGTAAAACCCGACTTGGATCTTAAGCATCCTAATTTAAAAAAGAAAAAAAAAAGATGCTGGTGTGATAGTGATCTGTCAGGTGACACTACAGTATTCTAGTGTTCTGGTCAAAATCTGATTTGTCACATTGGACTTCTCAAAGCCCTCACTACAGAGCAATCAAGAGAATGCTATAGCCTCCCCCTTCTTCTGGGTACTGTATTCCCTCCAGTTCTCTGTCCAGTAGGAAAATGTTATGTTTTCTCTCTTCAATGCAAACATTTTCCTCATCTAACCTGTTAGGTGTAGCCTCAAGAGAAACCCCCAGGCTACCCTATCACCTACCAGCCCTTGGGTGACACTGCTCTCTCTTCCATGGACTGTTATAGTTGCCCTCGTCATAATTTAGCCTTGCTACTCAAATTGATTTTTTAAAAAAAATATTTTTAATAGTGTGTATTCAGGTGTGCCTGTGACTGGTGTGTGTGTGTGTGTGTGTGTGTGTGTGTGTATTTATGGGGGTATAGATGTTTGTGTTGACTTTGGATTCCCTGGAGGTCGGTGTTAGCCGCTGTTGAGTGACTGCTGTGAACTGTCTGGTCCTTTGGAAGAATAGTACTCACTCTTAATTGGAGCCCCCGAACTGATTTTAAGCCTTAGTTTTATACATTCAACAAGCTTATATTGAGCATCTACCATGAGTTAGATACGGCAATGACAAGTAGATGAAGTTAGACATTCTGTGGGGTGTTATATGTGATTAAGGGCTAAGAACAAAATTAAGTGAGTTATAATTTGAAGGACAGAGCCTCATGAGGAGGGAGTCTTGAATTGAGTGAGACCTTGAGAGAATGAGAGGTCAAGTAGTCCAAGCATCAGGAGGAAAATCATAGTTGAGTCCCATGACTCTAATGCTTAAAACCCTCCTGTGGCTCTTACCACATTAAGTGTCAAATCCAAATTTCCTAATTCTGTCTCTCTTCTCTCTGTCACGTTGCTGCAGGTGTCCCGGCCTCTTTTCTGTTACCCAAAGCATGCTAATTCATTCCCGAGATGTTTCCTTTGGCCTGAAATGTCTGATTTTCTTTGAAAGACCTCTGCACCTTCCATTTAGTGACAGCATCTCAGAAATGCTGCCTTTAACCATCCCATCTCGAGTGATTCCTCCTTTTCCTTGTCTTTAAAGTTCATTTTTTTAGTGACTGTACAACTTATTGATACCTTCTGAAGTACTTAAAACTAATTGGTTTTGCCTCTCCTCCTTTAGTTAGACATATATAGATTCTGAGAGCAAGGCTTTTTATTTGGCTATTCTTATGTCCCATAAGAATAAGAGGTCTTTTTGTTGTTGTTGTTTTGTTTTGTTTTTTTGAGACAGAATCTTTCTGTGTAGCCTCTGCTGCACAGTGGACAATTTTTAGGAGTGAATGGAGAATATAAACTCTTGTGGTAGCACACACCTTTAATGCTAGCACTTGGGAAGCAGAGGCAAGTGGACCTGAGTTGGAGGCTGTCCTGGTCTACAGAGTGAATTCTATGACAGCCAGGCCTACACAGAGAAACTCTGTCTCAGAAAGTTTTTTCCCCTAAGGAAACTTCTAAAATTCTTTTTTATTGTAGAATGGTTCCTTACCTTGATACAAAACAATTTTATAAGTAGGGAGAACATTTTGGGGCATAGAGATGCAGTCATGTTGACTACCATATGTTTTTGTTTTAACTTTTTGTAGAGACGTTCTCCTGGTCTGTGTTCTGATTCTTCTTTGGAGCAGAGTTTAAGGATCACAGTTGGCAATGACCACTTCTGTGTTAGCACAGCAGAGCGGCGTCGGCTCAGTGACCGGCTGGGATCTCCAGTGGATGGTCTGGAGGACATGGACAGGTAGGCTTCAGCTATGGCAGATGCACCACACTAGTCCTGAAGGGTAGAGATACTCTGTTTTCTGGGTGATGTGTTTGAAAGTTGCTGCCAGCACTGAAGTTTTCCGGTGTCTGTCCAGTGGAAGATACAACCCTGGATCAGGCTTTCTGAATGGCAAGAGTATGTTGACATCGATTTTGATTCTGAATGAAATGTGTGCCAGAAAAAAGAACATCATGGTATAAGTAGAAAGAGAAGCTAAGGGGACATAATCAAATATCAGACTAAAATTTAAGAAGAGCCCCTTACACAATGAAGTGAAGGTCTTGGACAGAATGGGAAATCTTTGCTTGCTTGCTTTCCTCCTCTTCTTCCTCCTCCTCTTCTTCACCTTCCTCTTCCTCCTCCTCTTCTTTACCCTCCTCTTCTTCCTCCTATTCTCTTCTTCACCCTCTTCTTCCTCCTCTTCTCTTCTTCATCCTCCTCTTCCTCCTCTTCTTCTTCCTCTTCCTCCTCCTCCTCCTCCTCTTCCTTTTCCTCTTCTTCCTCCTCTTCTTCTTCCTCCTCCTCTTTTTCTTAAGGGATGGTGTCTCCCTGTCTGTTTTGGAACTCAGTCTGTAGACTAGACGGGCCTGTACTCAGAGATCCTCTTGCTTCTGCTTCCCGAGTGCTGGGATTAAAGACATGGCCACTATATTAATTTTTAAAGTTTTCTTTCTGATGGAGGATTTATTTATTTGAGATAATTTTACTACGTAGTCCTGAACGAGTTTGAACTTACAGAGTTCTTCTTCTGCTTCCCACTGCTAGGATTACTTTCGGTAGTCTACTTGGCTTTTTTGAGGGATATGGGGTAGTCTATGTAGCCCTGGCTTGCTGACCTGGAACTCACAAAAATCTTCCTGTCTCTGCTTCCTAAGTGCTGAGATTACAAGTATGACCATAACACTCTACTACAAGAGTAATTTTTAATGATTCTTTTTTACCTTATTCAAGCCAGAATATAGATACTGAAAGCATTTAAGTAAATAACATGTAAATAGCATGTGTGTACATTAAATGTCTGAAGCAGTAATAGGAAGTTAGAGATCTTAACATTTTTAAGCGTGATTACTGCTTACAGTTCTCGAGTGCTAAGGAAAAGTAAATAAACTATACAGTGTTGAATAGAGATCTTAATTACTGAAGTTATATCTGAGGATTAAATGACTTTATTGCCTCACAAAAGGGAAAAGGTAAGGATGGGAGTGCAGCACAGCCTGTTCTACATCTTAGAGCACATTTGCCATTGTCTCTGTCTAACACAGTGGGATTTTCATAAATGCTCCCAGTAATTAATCAAGGAAATAGTGTCTATTGCAGTAGTGTCGATATTGTGTAGTGTATAGGCAGTGATTGGGACGGCTGCAAGTCTGAGGACAGTGGTGTTTAAAGCTCCAAGGCTGTAGGTGCAGTGGAGCGGGGAGGGCCGTCTTTAACAGCACTGAGGCTTCTGAAGGCAGAGCTGCAGGTATCTGACTGGATTGCTAATTGAGTCAACAGTTCTTGCCCTTCCGTCTGCTTCTATTTTGGGAGATGATTGAGTAGGTGGACTGGGGTAGTGGTACAGGGTGTGATTCTCTTCCTTCCTTGCTGGGTTTTGCGGTCTTAGACTGACGTTTCCTCTTTGTTATGCATATATGATCTGATAACCAACTCTTTTTAAGTTATAGAAAGTGAATTTCCCTTATGAGGTGTTTAGATGTTTCCAGAATCATGTGTTTTAGAGAATGTGAGATAAGGGTCTACATGGGAGCTGTGGGACTGGTTTTTATATTTTTATCACCTGCATGATTGTGGTTTCTTTGTCTTTTCAGGACAGGGTTTTTCTGTGTAGCCTTAGCTATCCTGGAACTCTGTAGACCAGGTTGGCCTCAAACTCAGAGATCAGAGTGCACCATACTGCTAGGCTGTGATTACTTTTCATATGGATAATTACTGTCCAGTAAAATCAGGTTGTAGAGCCATTAGCGAAATTCAGTATGTTTCCTGATGGCAGATCTAGCCTTCAGCTAATTGAACAGATCATTTTCAGAGGCAGAGACCTAACTTAGTGGTTAAAACCACTTGGCTGCTCTTGCACAGGACAGTTTAGTTTCTAGAACCCATGTCTAACAACTCACAACCAACTGCAGAGCTGTAACTCCAGTTCCAAGGAGTCCAGTGTCCACTTCTGGCCCTCAAGGCCAGCTGTACTCAGGTACACATAGCTTTTCACAGACCTTCTATATGTACAGACCTTCCATATGTACACACCTTCCATATGTACAGACCTTCCATATGTACACACCTTCCATATGTACAGATCTTCTATATGTATAGACCTTCCATATGTACAGACCTTCCATATGTACACACCTTCCATATGTACAGATCTTCTATATGTATAGACCTTCCATATGTACAGACCTTCCATATGTACGGATCTTCCATATGTATGGATCTTCCATATGTACAGACCTTCTATATGTACACACCTCCCATATGTACGTATCTTCCATATGTACACACCTTCCATATGTACGGTTCTTCCATATGTACAGACCTTCCATATGTACAGACCTTCCATATGTACGGATCTTCCATATGTAGAGATCTTCCATATCATCTACATACCTTCCATACCTACAGACCTTTTATATCTACAGACCAGACCTTCTATATGCACAGACCTTCACAGCTATTCTAATGCACCATGTTCATTTTATTTCTCAAGACCCCCATCCCCAAAATTTTTTCTCTTTTATTGAATCTGTCAAGTATTAGGTTTTTAGGTAACAGCCAAGTGACTTAGTTAGGATTTCTGTTGTTATGATGAAACGTCATGACCAAAAGCAAAATTGGAAAGGAAAGGATGGGATTTGGCTTACCTTTCCACATCGTAGTCCATCACTGAAGGAAGTCAGGACAGGAACTCAGTCTGGGCAGGACCCTGGAGGCAGGACCTGATGTAGAGGCTGTGGAAGGGTGTTACTGGCTTGCTTCTCATGACTTGCTTAATCTGCTTAGCCACGACCACCAGCTCCATCCACCATGGGCTGGGCCCTTCCCCATCAATCACTAGTTAAGAAAATGCTTCACATGCTTGCCTGCAGCTCAATAATATGGAGACATTTTCTTAATTGAGGTTCCCTCTTATGACTCTAGCTTGTGTCAACATAAAAGTAGCCAGCACACCAAGTTATCAAGATTGTGGTCTTACCTTACCAGCCTTCTAGAGGACTGTAACTTATTCTAAAAAGGGAGTGAGAATAGGTTGAGTGGAAAACTCTAAGACACTTGGACACTAAGACACATTCATTCACAGAGTTGTGTATCTATCAGTACAGTACACTCTAGAATATTTCATTATGTCTGGAGGAATCCTTATACACTTACCCTTTACTCCCCTTACCCTTACGTCAGTTCTAGGCAATCTTTAAGTTACTTTCTACTTTATGAATTTGGCTATTCATATAATGTATGACTCTTTGTGACTAGCTTTTACATGTTTTAAGGTTGATCATGTTTATGGTGTTTCTTTTTATTGCCAATAGTATTTCATTGTATGCACATACCAAGTTCTGTTTAGTCACTATCAGTAAGTGGGTGATGGTCATTGGGTTGTCTGTTCTCTCAGTAATTATACACAACTCTACTATGAATGTTGTTATTCAAGCTTCTTGGTGGTTCTCACCCTTCCTAATGCTGCAACCCTGTAATACAGTTACTCATGTGCTGACCCCAATCATAGAATTATTTTTAGAGCTACTGTTATAAATTGTAAATATCTGATATGCAAGATACTGATTTTCGACCCCTGTGAAAGGGTCATTCAACCCCCAAAGGGATTGCAGCTATAGGTTGAGAACCACGGCCAGAATAGATATTTATTTTGCTTTTGTGGTATCCCCTGATACTACAAAACTAACCCCAATGCCTGTGTGTGCTAGGCAAACACTGTCATTGAGCTATACCTCTAGCCTTACATTTTTTTTTTTTTTGGTTTTTTTTTTCGGAGCTGGGGACCGAATCCAGGGCCTTGCGCTTCCTAGGCAAGCACTCTACCACTGAGCTAAATCCCCAACCCTAGCCTTACATTTTAAATTTAATGGAAATTTGTAAACAGACACAAAAAAATAGAATAGTATTTGGTGCTAGGAAATGATCAGTAGGAGAGGTGAAAGGGATAAAAAGGGGTAATGGGGGAATATAATCAAAATACATTATTCCTATAGGGAATGTCATATGTGTTGCTTTATACAACTAATGTATGCTAATAAAAATAATATTTTAAAAATAAAGACTAAAGTACAGTGAGCCCTCATTCTCCTATTACCCACATCTAATTTTTTTTTCCAAGTAGCCCTGGCTGTCTTGGAACTTGATCTGTAGATCAGGCGGGCCTCAACTTAACAGCAGTCTACCTGCCTCTGCCTCCCGGGTGCTCCTGAGTGGAGCAAGGTGTGCCACCGACCAGCAGACCTCTTGTTTTTATATAAACTTGTATTAACTTCACTCCCGAATGATTTTAAATGTGCATATAAGAGCCAGCTGAGTGGTGGTGACTCCACCTTTAATCCTGGCACTTGGGAGGTAGAAGTAGGAGATTTCTGAGTTCAAGGCCAGCCTGGTCTACAGAGTGAGTTTCAGAACAGCCAGGGCTACACAGGGAAACTGTGTCTCAAAAAACTAAAACCAAAATAAAACCAATTGGTCTTAGCCAAGGCTGCTGCTGCTGCTGCTGCTGCTGCTGCTGCTGTTTAAAAACAATCTCACTGTCTAGTCCTTGCTGTCTTGGAACTTAATATGTACTCTGGGCTGGCCTAGAGCTCACTTAGATTCTCCTGAGTGCTGGGATTAAAGCTGTGTGCCACCATGTCCAGCTTAGCCAAAGGGTTTAGAGTTTCTGTCACTGTACTGTTCTAGGCTAAAGGCAATTGTGATTTGTTTTTGTTTGTTTGCTTTTGGTTTTTTTCATGACAAGGTTTCTCTGTGTAACCCTAACTGTCTTGGAACTATCTCTATAGACCAGGTTGACCTTAAATTTACAGATCTGCCTGCCTCTGCCTCCTGAGTGCTGGGATTAAAGCTGTGTGCCACCACTGACTAACAATCGTGATTCTTTTTATTACTCACTTTTTTTAATTTAAAATTTTGTGTGTCTTGAATGTCTACCTGTATGTCTATATACATATGTACCGCTTGCATGTCCAGTGTCTATTTTGGATGCCCTAGAACTGGAGTTTCAGATGGTTGTGAGCTTCTGTATAGGTGCTAGAGACTAAACCCAGATCCTCTGGAAAAATAGCAAGTGCTCATTGAATCATCTTCTTAGCTCTGGAGCTGTCTCTTATGACAGCCAGTTCTCTTTTAACCCCTGGGAGTCCTTAAGAAAAAGGATTGAATTTCTAATAAGCATCTGACTCTGGACTATATTTACATGATAACTTCTGGTTTGTTGTTTTCTAACTTTTCTTGGGTCTTCTATTATATCCCCCATTCGCTAGACAGATTTCTGAGTCTGTACCAAGGCTTTTATGAGGCCCATCTTATCTGTAGCTTCTTGGTAATTAATATCCTGTTAGATCTTGAGTTAATGTTTCATTTGGTGGTGATAGGTACTACTTGTAGTGAGGAGTAGAACATAGGTGACCTTGCTACTATATGTACAGTTTATGGGGTCTTTCTCCTGCACTAACATGAGACTTGTTGGTTGGTTCTTTGGTGATAGTAAACTCATAAACGTTTCTCCCTGAAAATAGGTGTCTTTATATTTGATAGAATAAAATTTTTATTTCAGTGGTTTTTGATTTCAGAGGTCATTCTTAGTTTATTTTGTTTCGTAATACATTAAAACCTCAAACTTATCCATATTTTTTTTTTCTTTTTTTCGGAGCTGGGGACCGAACCCAGGGCCTTGCGCTTGCTAGGCAAGCGCTCTACCACTGAGCTAAATCCCCAACCCCTCCATATTTCTTTTTAAAAGTAATTTCTGTGGGGCTAAAGAGATGGATCACTGGTTTAGGGGCTGGAGAGATGGCTCAGAGGTTAAGAGCACTGACTGCTCTTACCGAGGTCCTGAGTTCAATTCCCAGCAACCACATGGTGGCTCACAACCGTCTGTAATGGGATCTGATGCCCTCTTCTGGTGTGTCTGAGGATAGAGATAGTATATGCATATACATAAAATAAATAAGTCTTAGAGGGGGAGAGAATATGAATGTGAATGCTGCACTGGCTCTAGAGAGCCCAGGTTTGATTCCCAGCACCCACATGGCAGCTCATTATCTGTAGCTCTAGTTCCAGGGCATCTGATGCCCACTTCTGGTCTCCAGTGGCACCACACCATGCTTGCATTTGGTACACAAGACATACTTAAAGGCGAAACATGTATGTACCTAAAAACTTTTAAATATTTTTCTTTTTTTTTTTTTTTTTCGGAGCTGGGAACCGAACCCAGGGCCTCGTGCTCGCTAGGCAAGCGCTCTACCGCTGAGCTAAATCCCCAACCCCAACTTTTAATATTTTTAAAAGGTCATTTTTAAAAACACAAAAGTTATTAGAAACACTAACAGGGCAACTGTAGAGATAACGCTGTGGTTAAGAACATACACTGATCTTTCAGGACCTAGATTAGGTTTCCAGCTCTGCTGCTTGTAACTCCAGCTTCAGAGAACCCAAAATTCTGGCTTCCTGGAGGTAATAGAACACATGAACCTACATAAACAAATTAAAATACATCTTTAAAATTTAATAAAGAAACCAATATTAATAATTTTCTCTGGATGGTCATTCATTCTGGATTTTTTATAAAGTTTCCTATGATGTATTTCTATTTCATGTGCATTGATATTTTTTCCTTCATCTATGTCTGTGTGAGGGTGTCAGATCCCCAAGTGTAGGGAGCGGCGCAGCAGCTGTATGATAATGAGGTGAATCTGGCGCCCTCCTAACAACAGTACTGAGCATGCGTGGGGTTTTGCACCTGACGTCAGTCTGGCTGGGGCGTTACTATGTTAATGGAGGTTCATGCAGGTTCGTGCCGCACCAATCTCTGGAGGACAAGTAGCTGGGATGGCAGTGGGGTGACTCATGCCCCACCAATCCCTGAAAGGATATTAGCATGCTGTAGTGTATATAAGGAGAGCGGCTTTGCCGCTCGGCGCGGTAATACTGAGAGCTGTAACACTTGGAGCTGTAACACTTAGGGCAGGCTGCCGCCGCCTCCCTGTATCAACAAAGAAGGTGTCCTGCAGTAAAAGGCTGTTGAGAAGAATCCGACTTTGTCGCGCCCACCTCGGCCGATTGGAGTCATAGGCAGTTGTGAGCTGCCATGTGTGTGCTGGGGCCTGAACCCATGTCCTGTAGCAGAGCAGTCAGTGATTTAACCACTAAGTCATCTCTCCAGTCTCAGATTTTTATCTTATTTTATTTTATTTTATTTTATGAGACTAGGTTCCACCTTAAAACTTAGCCTGGCCTAGAACTCATTCTATCCGGTCTGGTCTCAAACTTACAGTGATAATCTTGCCTCAGCTCTCTTCTGAGATGAACTGGTTCCTTTTTCCCTCCTGTCTGTCCTCCTTCCTCCCTCCCTCCCTCCTTCCCTCCTTCCCTCTCTCCCTCCCTCCTTCCCTCCTTCCTTCCTTCCTTCCTTCCTTCCTTCCTTCCTTCCTTCCTTTCTAGATGAAATTTTATTTCTAAAATTCTAGAAGATCCCTGGCCACCGATAGCTGAGCAGGTAAAAGCACTTGCCAGTAAGCCTGAAGGCCTGAGTTACTTAGAATACATACAGTAGACAGAGAGAACCAACTCCCACAGATTGTCCCGTGAATTCCACACATGTGCTACAGAACACATGTGCCCAAATACATAACAGACATGTACATATACCAAAGAAATTTAATGCAGTTTCTAAAAATCCTAGAGGAGCTGGGCAGTGGTGGCACACATAGTTAAACCTAGCACTCGGGAGGCTGAGGCGGGCAGATCTCTGTGAGTTTGAGGCCAACCTGGTCTACAAGCTAGTTCTTTGACAGCAAGGGCTACAGAGAGAAACCCTGACTAGGAAAACAAAACAAAAAAATCCTAGAGGACCTTTATTTCTATCTACAATTTATATCAGAATCCTGTGATTTGGGTCTTAAAGGCTCTGTGGCCATAGTGCTGCCAAATGGGCTAGAAGGAAAACTACCTCTTCCTGAATTTTGATTTTTATGCTGCAAAGGTCTGAGACCTTTGTATTTCTGAACAATAAGAATACACAGTGAGCCAGAGCATCACGTACTGCTGGGTCCTATAGTTATCCAGGCAAGGCAGGAAGGAGCGTGATCAGACCAGTCTTAGTTGTTGTTACAGTGAACTTTCCTGCAGGAGAAATGGTCAGGCTTGAGTGTGTAGACATGAAGTTGGGATTGGTCCAGCTTAGATGAGTGGGGAGTCTAGGACCTCTTTGACTACTTTCCTAGCATCTTCCTTTAGCAAGCTCCTAAGTGCTTTGTAGAATCTCTGTGGGCTGGAAATACGTATGCTCAGTGATAGGTACTTACTATCACTGAGTAATAATGGATAATGGAGACTCAGATTCTATTCCTTGCACAGCTAAGGAGAGCAAAATAGATTAAGAAATAACCCTAGGACTGGAGAGATGGCTCAGAGGTTAAGAGCACTGGCTGCTGCTCTTCCAGAGGTCCTGAGTTCAATTCCCAGCAACCATCTGTAATGGAATCCAACATCCTCTTCTGCTGTGTCTAAAGACAGCTACAGTGTACTTATATAAATAAAATAAATAAATCTTAAAAAGAAAGAAAGAAAAAGAAACAACCCTAAACTGTAGACAAAGCTTGAAGACCATTGTTTTTGAATGTTGTTTTTCAAACTTACAAATCACCTGGAAATCTCATTAAAATTCAAACTATAGGGCTGGGGATTTAGCTCAGTGGTAGAGCGCTTACCTAGGAAGCGCAAGGCCCTGGGTTCGGTCCCCAGCTCCGAAAAAAAGAACCAAAAAAAAAAAAATTCAAACTATAGTCCCAATAGGCCTGGGATAGAGCCTAAGAAACACACTCTCCCCTCTATTTTATAGTTCTTGTCATTCTGTTGTGTTTTTGAGTTAGTGTCCTCTAGCCAATCTGTTCTCAAAAGTTGCTAGAGCCCAGGTTGGTTCTGAACTCAGTACTCTTACCAGTATTACAGATGCTCATCATCATGTCTGTTTAAAATTATTAGGTAATGCCAGGGCTGCTATTCCTGACAAAGAGCCAGTCAGGTTTTGTGTTATTGTTTTGTTTTTAAGTTTTATATTTATGTGTATGGGTGTATGTCTGTACTGTGGGTGTGCATGGTGTCTGAGGAGGAGGCCTGAAAGAGACTTGAATCCCCTGACATTGAAGTTATAGATAGATGGTTGTGAACCACCGGTGCTGTGAGTCAAACCCATGCCCACAGGTCCTCTAGAAGAACACCCAGTGCTTTTAACCAGTGACCATCTTTCCAATCTGTTTGCTTTTCTATTTTCCAAGACAAGTTTGTAGCCGTGGAGCTCAGAGATCAGCCTGCCTCCCTGGTGCTGGGATTAGAGGTGTAGGCTCCTTTACCTGGTCTAGCTAGTCAAGTGTCATTTAGGACTCTCTGTGGCTTTTTAAGGTTTATTTTTACTTTTCACGTGTGTGTGTGTGTGTGTGTGTGTGTGTGTGTGTGTGTGTGTGTGTGTGTGTTTCTGTTTATGTTCATGTGAACACAGGCATCCTCAATCTGAAGAGGCTACCAATCTCCTAAAATTGGAGTAAGACATTGTACATGGGTACTGGAACTAAACTTGGGTCTGGTAGAAGATAGTATACACTGATGAACCATTTTTCTAGACTCTCTGTGATGGCTTTGTATCTCCTGAGCTCTGGTGTATGTGATATTCTACGTCCTCAGGCTAATTTAAAAGCAGCCTAAGAATTCTGTTAGCTGTACTAGTAGTAGCACCTCTTGATTAGCATCTAAAGCTGCTTGTGACATTTCCTGACCCCGAGAGAGGGAGAGGAAATGTTCCGTTGTGTAATCTGTCTTGGATTTCATAATTATTTACTTTTTGCTTTTAAGAATTCTATGGTCGGGTTGGGGATTTAGCTCAGTGGTAGAGCGCTTGCCTAGCGTTTATGGCCCTGGGTTCCGTCCCCAGCTCGAAAAAAAAAAAAAAAAAAAAAAAAAGAATTCTATGGTCTTCTTACTAAATTATATTATCCTAGAATTGTCCGGCCTTTTTCTCTCCAAGTTCAATATATTCAGTGATGTTGTTTCTTTCCTCAGGGATGACCTGACTGATGATTCTGTCTTCACTCGAAGCTCCCAGTGCTCTCGGGGACTTGAACGATATATTTCTCGGGAGGAAGGGCCACTTAGTCCCTTCTTGGGACAACTTGATGAGGACTACCCAACAAGAGAAACTTTTCTGCATCGATCTGAGTATAGTCCCCAGAGCCGTTGTCATGATGAACTGTTGAGGGGAACAGAACGGAACAGAGACAAACTTAAAAGCTCTTCCTATTCTGTACGATCTGAGGAGAGAAGCCGGGAGGCCAAAAGGCCCCGTTATGATAACCTAGAGAAGGCTCATAGCACAGGAGGGGATCACTCAGGTTTTACTTCTGGGACTCGAAACTATCGACAGCGAAGAAGCAGCCCAAGCCCTAGGTTTCTCGACCCCGAGTTCCGAGAATTGGACCTTGCCAGGCGAAAGCGAGAGGAAGAGGAGGAGCAAAGTAGGAACTTGAGTCAAGAGCTAGTGGGTGTTGATGATGGTCAGACTGGCTGCTCCATCCCTGGGTTGTCAGGTGTCCTAACAACATCAGAGCCTGGATATTCTTTGCATCGGTCTGAGGAAATACCTGTGATGCCCAAGAAGTCCATTCTGAAGAAACGAATTGAAGTGGACATGAAGCCGTCCTTGCAGGTCTCTGAGTTTCTGTAACACTGCTGTACTGACACTTTAGGCGTCACAGTGAGCAGCCCCGTTTAGGACTCTCAGACTGTAGGCTCATCACCAAGGCCTTCTGCCGCCAGGTTGCTTTCTAAATGCATTTTAGAGTTTCCACCTTGGTCTTTTTCCTTCTTTAAATGGAGTAGCACTATAGGAATCTTTGAATGTGAATTTCTTATAAATGAAGCTTGAGGGCAAAGGAGAAGATAATCCTGTTTTGTTTGTTTTGTTTTACTCTCTTTAGGAGAAGACAACTTAGGAGTTTTAGGCCATTAGACTAGAAATGAAATGATTCTGTTTTGGAACCATCAACATCCTGTGTACATTTTAGAGAAATCATAACATTCCTGGCCTTGACTTTGTTTCTCCTTCCTATGAAAAGACAGTCAGGCAACAGTACTAGTTTGACTAAAGGCTTTTGAGCAAGTACTGAGGAAGCACTTAGAGAAACAAAAGGAGGCCAATTAGTTAGAGTTCTAGAGTTTCCTGTCTCCAGAGTAGTCTGACTTGTGTGTTTTTTTTCTTTTGGTCATCAATAAATAGGAAAACAAGTTGGGTGGAATGGCACACATCCATAGTCCCAGCAGCTGAGAGACTAGTACACGGTCTCAAGGACCGACTGTTAGAGCACATTGAGAGTTAAGGTCAGCCTGAGCTACATAGACGCCCAGCAACAGTGCTGGGGCAAACCCGATGGCCTGAGTTTGATTCCCAGAACCTAACTCCTGAAAATTCACACATACACAGTGCTCATGTGTGCCTGTATATTTACCTGCCTCTCTCCTTCCCTCTCTTCCTCTCCTCCCCTTCCCTCCCTCCCACACCCACACATTGGTCATACCTGTCCATATATTCACACACTCCCCTCCCCCCCCATGCTCATGCATACATGTGCTCACGTCCCTCCCCAGCACACACTGCTTCTGTGCACCCATATAGTCAGACACCTCTCACTCCCACAACAACAACGACAATACAGTTCTTAAAAAATAAAAGCAAAATAAGCTAGAAAATGTCTAAAATCATTTTAAATTCAAATTCCTTGATAAGGACAAAAGCGCACGGGTAATGGTCCAGATCATTCAGTTACTGAGTTCCTCTTTCTCCTTCTCTAGCAGAGAGCATTGGAGGGAGGACTTGTTTCTTGAACTTAGCTAATGTCACTTTTCTTTTTGTCTATACATATTTCCCCTATTCAGGAAGTGTTTATCTCAGTTACTAGTGCTCCGTGATGCCTCACAGATGCTAAATCAGTGTGTTTGTGTTTGCAGCTTGAGAGCTTTTCCAGCGGCACCAGCTCCTGTGAGGATCGCCCTCTGTATTCTGAACACTCACCTCTTCCACTGAGTGACGCTATTGCTGCTTTTACTTCAGAAATTGAGAACAAGGGAACTACAGTGGAGGCTGACTTGAAGGAGCCTCAGAGTAACCTATACCAGTGGGGTCCCCTCCGTGAGATACCTAAAGACAACAGTGAAAAATTTGACAGTTTTCTGTGCTTTAAGGAAAAATTGGACTTGAAGGCTGAGGGACTAGAGCAACAGACAGACTTCTTACTGCCCCATGAGAGAGCTAGCCAGGATGGCAGTGGCTTTTCTCGAATTCTGAGCATGTTGGCTGATCCTACCAGTACACAGGAAAAAAGAAGACGTAGCTTCCCAGATATAGAGGATGAGGAGAAATTTCTCTATGGGGATGAAGAGGAGGAGGATATAAAGTCAGAGTCTCCACCTAAGTCCCTGGAGGACGCAGAGAGTACAGGTACAAGACAGAAGTCAAACTCTCTACCCTCAACTCCAGCCGTAAAGCTAGAATCACTAGAAGAGAGCAATCCAGAATATGCCAAGATTCATGACTTGCTTAAGACCATAGGGCTGGATATTGGAGTAGCAGAAATTGGTAAATTGGCTGCACGCACCCAGGAAAGACTTCATGGCAAGAAGCCATCATCACGCTCCTCAGCTGACCGACGTTCGTCAGCTGACCGACACTTTTCAGCTGACCGCTGTTCCTCAGTTGACCATAGTTTCACAACTGATTGGCACTCATCAGATCCTCACAGACCGGAGAGTAGGGAAGCACATCACAGCAGTACTCAGTCCCCAGAAGTATCTCATCCACACCCAGCTTCCCCGGTGGATTCTTACTTACGCACAAAAAATAGCCCTCCATTCCTTAAGTCTGACCGTCCAGTGGGTCATGTTTCAGGAGCAGAGGTAGTTGGTAGTGGGTTCCAGTCATCTGTTGCTGTTCGCTGCATGTTGCCATCAGCCCCATCTACCCCAATTAGACTTCCTCACTCTGCCGCTTTATCTCAGTTTCATATACCAAGGGCCTCTCAGTTTGCTGCAACTCGGATACCTCCAAATTACCAGGGAACTGTCATTCCCCCTGCCTCTTTTGATGCTTACAGGCACTACATGGCATACGCAGCCTCAAGGTGGCCTATGTATCCTGCCTCTCAGCCCCCAAGCCACCCTTTATCTGACCCACACAGGCTAATACCAGTAACCAAACAAGCTACTCGCAGTCGTCCCAATCTCCGGGTGATCCCCACTGTGACTCCTGCAAAGCCCAAACAAGAAATACCAGTACTAGGCTCCATTTCTGTGAAGCGAATTCCTGTTCGGGTGTCCATTCCATCACTCATAAGATATAATCCAAAGAAGATCTCCGATGAGAAGAACCGTGCCTCGCAGAAGCAGAAGGTGAATGTCAGCTCTAGTCATCTTATGCCTGACTTTGCTATTTTATCAGGGTAGTTTGTACCTGTTTGTTTAGAGGGGGTAAGAATGTGTAAGGCATTTGTGTTTACATCATTATCCAAGTATGTATGCAATAGCCCCGTGAGCTTCTCCTGTTTTGTCACTCACGAAACAAAAAGTCTGACCATTACATCCCGCTCTGAAGGCTGACCTTTTTTCTCCTGTCAGTGGTCTGAAGACACTGGCTGAGGCTTCAAACCTTAAAGTATCTTACAGTCTCGTCTTTTTTCCATTTTAAAGAAATTTAGTTCTTGGAAGACAAAAACTATTTTAATTTTCTATGGTGTTCAGATATTTTGAACTTCAACCTTAAATTTCATTGACAGTCTTAACTTTAAATGAAGACAAAACTTTAAGGAAAAAAAATATTTAGAGACTGAGTGCTCCCCCCTTCCCCCCCTCACACCCTCCCCGCCTCCCTGGGAACTTACTCTAGACCAGGCTGGCCTTGAACTCAAAGAGATCTGCATGCTCCTGTTTCCCGAGTGCTGGGATTAAAGGTGGGCTTGAAAAATCAGTGTGAAGGTAACACTCTCAATTCTTTTTCTTTGAATTTATTTATGTATGCATAGATGCATATTTCTGTCTGCCTGGATGCTCATGTCCCAGAAGAGGGCATCAGATCTCATTACAGTTGGTTGTGAGCCACCGTATGGTTGCTGGGAATTGAACTCAGGACCTCTGGAAGAGCAGCCAGTGCATTTAAATACTGAGCCATCTCTCCAACAGTGGGCACTTTCTCTTTAAGAGTCTTACACTAAGTCAGACTGATAATACATGGCTTTTCTCATTTGCCTAGTAGAGACAAACCATATTTGCTTTTTTTTTTCCGGTTAGCTGGTAGTAAAATGATTAAAAGATCATAAAATTTAGGACAGCTATATCTGTTTTTTGTTTCTTTGTTTATTTTGAGACCAGGATCTTGCTATATATTCCTGGCTGACCTAGAACTCTCAGTGTAGACTAGACTAGCCTCTAATTCAAAGGGTCTACCTGGCTCTGTCTCCTTAGTTCTGAGAAATGCATATGCCACCATACACAATCTATGTCTACACTTTAAATTTACTCTGACTTGTGTAACCTTGGGTGAGGCCTTTAAAGATTCTTTTTAGTTTTAATTTAAGAATTTATTTACTTTATGTGTTTGGGTGATATATATCTGTGCACTATATGTGTGCCTGGTATTTTAGAGACCAGAAGAGGGGTTCCGATCCTCTGGACTGCAGAGTTATAAGCAATTGTGACCCGCTATGTAGGTGCTATGAATAGGCAGAACACAGGTTTTCTAGAAGAGCAGTCTGTTTTTAACCACCAAGTTACCTCTCCAGCCCCAAGATTTATCTTTAATTATGTACGTATGTTCCTGTCTGTCTGTGGACTTGTGCACATGTGGACAGGTGCCCAGCAAGTCCAGACGAGGATGTGGAATGCCCTGGAACTGCAGTTACAGGCAGTGTGAGCCACGTGATGTGGGTGCTAAGAACTGAACTCAGGTTCTCTGCTAGAGCAGCACCTGCTCCTCACTGCTGAGCACCTCTAGCCCCACGGTAGCTGACCACTGTTGGTGCTGTAAAACTGAGAAAGTGTTGTGCAGTTGAAATAGCATGAAATAGATAATACAGCTAATACAAGTCGCGCAGGTCCACATCAGTCCTTTTCTTTATGTTTCCGTCTGGGTTCAGTCTATCCAGTGGTGCTGTCAGTGGCTTTAGGTACCTTCTGCTTGAAACCTTTCTTGGTAGCATAGTTGTGAGGAAGAGGATAAATTGTGGCTTTGAGCTTGTGTTTGAACAAAGTGTCACTTTGACTACAGAGCTTCTGTGTGCAGGCATGTGAACTTCGGGTGAAGGAGTTTTGTTTTGAGGCCAGGTCTTGCTCTGTGGACCTAGCTGTCCTGGAGCTTGTTATGTGTACCAGCCTGAGCTGGAACTTACTCCAGTCTTTTGCAGACACCTCCTAAGTGCTAGGATTTAGAAGTGTGTGCCACTACACTGGGCTTTAAGTTTAAGATTCAAGCACAAATGCTAAATGGGGAGAAAAGGAGGGTGTTGGAAGCTGAGGAGCTCCTGTCAACACAGAAACACAATTTTCAAGGGGAATAATTTGTTTTATAACCAGAGTGAGTTCCATCGCCCAGGAATACAAGTACCAGGTTCCACTGTAGATGTAGATACATGAGGTGTGTGTTTTTATTTTTGTTTTTTGGTTTGTTGTTTTGCTTTGTTTTGTAACAGCCCTGGCTATCTAGAATTTGCTTTGTAGACCAGGCTGGCCTCATATTCACAGAGATACACCTGCCTCTTCTTCCCAAGTCCTGGGGTTGAAGGTGTATACCACCACTGGCTGGCTTCAATGATGTTCTTAGCATTTGAACTGATGAAAATTCTGGTCTGCTAAGAATACATGGTTGTATGGTTTTGGTAGTCACAAGGATATTAGACCAGACAGTCCCATAGGTGTGAGCTGTAGTTGACTTTCAGAGGGAGTAAAACTAGCTCACAATGGTAGAGTTCTTCTGGTCTTAACGTTTTGACTCTGTGAGCTTGGCGTTCAGTCATGTAATCTTATAGTCTTTAATACAGCTGTAGCTGCTCTCTCCACCCTCCCTGCCCTCCTACCCTGTCTTGGGAGCTTCAGGTCACACTCTCTCCATGTTTATTGTACAGGTTATTGAGGAGAGAGAGAGACTGAAAACCGAGCAGGAAGCCCGGCAGAAGAAAATGTTTTATCTCAGAACTGAGTTGGAGCGGCTCCATAAGCAACAAGGTATCAGACAACTCCTTTGTATGGCTGCTTTGTTGAGCAGTAGATTCGCATGGAGAGGTATTAGTACTTAGAATCAGTGAAAACAATTTGGGCATAAACCTGGAGAAAAGTTTTAATACTCATGCAAAGACTCCTCGGGTAGTCCTCTCAAGTTATTAATTATTTTACCATGTATTCTGTTTTATTCTCTCTCTTCCCCTTTCTTCCTCCATTTGTATTCCAGTGTGTAATTTGTTGTTGTTGTTGCTTTTGTTTATTGAGTCAGGCTTTCTCTGTGTAGCCCTGGCTGTCCTAGAACTCACTTTGTAGGTCAGGCTGGCATTGAACTTAGAGAGTCTCCTGCTTCTGCCTCCAAGTGCTGGGCTTAAAAGTGTTTGCCACCATGCCTGCCACTAAGTGTGTAATTTTTCCTGAACTCTTTTAGAGAAAGTTGTAGATATGATACCCTTGAGAACTTCAGTATGTATTTCCAAATAATAATTCACGTATGCAATACACTAATCAAAACCAGAAAATTATGGATAAGGTGATGATGGTTCAGGGCTACAGCAAGTGCGAGCATCTGAGTCTGGGTTCTTAGAACCCACAGAGAGTTAGATGCAGTGGCATACGCCTGTGATCTCAGCATTTCTATCTTGAGATGGGAGGCAGAAACAAGAGAGCCCCAGAAGCCTGGTGTATGTAGCAAAAGAGGTCTCCAGCAAAATGGAAGATGGGGCCTAACACCCAAGGTTGTTGCCCTTTGACCTCCACTCCAGTAAGATGTGTATGCCTGTACTCACACATAGGAACATATGCATACACATACACACATGTAAAAAGTTTGTCTGTTTGGTTTATTGAGACAAGATTTCTCTGTGTAACAGTACTGGCTGTCTTGGAACTCTCTTTGTAGACCAGGCTGACCTCAAACTCACAGAGATCCACCTGCCTCTGTATCCCCAGTGCTGGGATTCAAGGCGTGTGCCACCATGCCCAGCTGCAAAAAGATTTTTAAAATTAAGAAATTAATCGTACTATCTAGCCTAGCAATCTTATTTATATTTTACTAATTGTTTTATTACTGTCCTTTATAGAAAAAGAAATTGAAAGGTTATCCATCATGCTTAGTTGTCTGTTAGTCTTTCCCCTTTTAATAACAGTAGTTTCTGAGCCACTCTAGTCATAATTTGGTATTTTAGAAAAGGTCATGTATTTTATAGAATATCTCATAATTTTAGTTTATCTGATGTTTATGATTGACTTTAGTTTATTCATTTTTGGTAAGACTATAACAAAAGGAATGCCAAATTCATGACAGGAGTATCTTGGGAAATCTTTGAGACTGTGGTAAAGTCACTCGTAAAGCTCCTTCCCACCACTTTAACTCATGTCTCTAACCTGCGACCCTTGCTTTGATGGTTGGTGAGTGACTTTTTTTTTTTTTCCATTTTTGTTATTCCTTCTTGGTAGTGGATTCCGATTCCTGTTTTGTTTGTTTGTTTGTTTGTTTGTTTGTTTGTTTTAATTGCTCCTCTGTGGGATCCTGAGCCTGTGGGGCAAGATGGCCCCAGACCTTTCCAAATCCACCATATTTCTTTGCCTCCAGTTCTTACATGGCCAAGGACAGGGAACCAGAACCACGCCTTTGCAGGAGGATGGGTTTCTGTTTCAGTGAGGAACTTCTGACCCTCGTCCCAATTTGTTTAGTCATTTGTGTGAGTGTGTGTTCATTCAGTGATAGGAGGTTATCATTTGTCATTGTCATTGTTTACTTACATGCTCCACGTTGCCCAAATTTAGCTGGCGGGAGCCATGTTGAGTGGACTATAGTGTCCTTTCTGTGTCCCCTCGGCATTTTGGAGAGCTTTCTCTTTAGCCCACAGTGTTCTGGGATACCTTACTTTTTATGTCGTTCCCCTCTCTCCTCCTCTTCTCTTATTTTTGTTGTTTGTTTGTTTGTTTGTTTGTTTGTTAGAGAAAGGGTTTCTCTGTGTAACAACCCTGGCTGTCCTGGAACTCCAACTGTAGACCAGACTGGCATTGTTGTTTTTTATTTTTTGTGAGCAAGCTCTCATGTAACCCACACTAGCCTCATATTCACTGTGTAGCTCAGGAGGATTTTGAAATCCTGATACTCCTGTCTCCATCTTCAAAGTAGTGGGATTCCAGATATGTGTTATTTCTTCTGTTTCTTCATCTGTGCTTTTAAGAATTCACATATGCAGTGAAAGAAAAAAAATGCTTCTAAACACTGCAACTGGATAATAGTATGAAAGGGTAGAGAACAGAAAAAGATAATTGTTTCTGTCTGAAGCTGTGTTGCGTAAGATGAAAAGCTTACTTATTTTATTCCATAAGGGTTGATCCATGAATCAATTTGAAAACAAGAAATATTAGGCATCAAGTCATTACACAAACTGGTAAAATGTTCTTAAGTTAGGTGAGGTCAGATCATCTGTTTCGGAGACACGTGCATCCCGACCTGCCTATGTATGACACCCGGGAGAGTCTCCAGGGTCCCCGAGGTCCTGCCTGTTAGCCTCACCTGATTATCATTGTTCACAAGAGAATGTGATTTCTTGCCTTCACCCTTACTGAGACTTCCTTTCACTAACCCCATATGAAAAGTGTTACTTGCTTTTAAGTTTTTTGGTACAAAATGATTTTGTAACCATACAGCTTTATAAATTGCTACTTATAAATTTTAAAAAATGAATTTTTTTTCTTTTCTTTTTTTCGGAGCTGGGGACCGAACCCAGGGCCTTGTGCTTGCTAGGCAAACGCTCTACCACTGAGCTAAATCCCCAACCCCTGAAAATGAATTTTTTTAGTTTGTCATTTCTTAGACTTCTCTTGGTAAACATTTGACCATTCAGGGGAGATGTTGCGTAAGAAGCGAAGGGAGAAGGATGGTCACAAAGACCCCCTTCTGATGGAGGTGAGCCGGCTGCAGGAGAGTATCATGAAGGACATCGCAGAGCTGCACAAAGAGACAGAAGAAGCAGGAAAGAAACAGTCTGAGCTGGACAAAGTGGCCCAGATCTTGGGAATTGACATCTTTGATAAATCCCTGAAATCTTCAAATGACAGTAAAGAGTCTACAGAGAAGCCTGAAAAAGAAATATCTAAGAGCCCAGAAAAAGAGCTGTCACCCTCAAACCCTTCCTCTAACAACAAGGTAAGGACCAACTTTTCGGTTATTTTTTAGCCCCTATGGACTGCTATCGAGGGGTTTTGAGGATTTCACTATGACTCACATTTGTTTTGTTCACAGACTCTAGGCTCTAGGGGACTGGGATTAAGGTGCACACCAGCACACTCACTGCTACAGCGTTCTCAGTCCTCTTCACACGGCCAGTCATCGTGATGCACGCCTTCCCTAGGCCTCACTGCATTCCTCTGCGTTCTTGTTCACTGTAATTCATCTACCCAAATTCTCATTTCCTAAACGCCTTTTCCCCACCCTCATGACTACTTCACATAAACAGAAGCATTTATTATTGGTGAGATGGCTCAGCGGGTAGAGAATGCTTTACAGAATTGGATGGCTCTAGTTCAGTTCTCAGAGCCTGCAAAAAGTAGGATTCAGGATCATGAGTCTGCATCCAGCACTCCTCAGACAGGGCGGGCAGAAACAGAAGAGTGAGCCAGAGTTACAGGCCCACCAGCCTGCATACACACCCAAGGCAAGGACTGACTCCAGAAGTTGTCCTCTGATCTCCAAACACATGCCCTGGCACACATGAACCTGCATGCGCACACACACACACACACACACACACACACACACACACACACACACACACACTCACTAAAAATTAGACTTGTTAAAGGTCTTAACTTGTACTGGTGACTTTTAGGCAGTTTAGGAAGATCTGGTCTTATTCCTTTCCATCACTCCATAGAAATGGCTGTCTGCTTTATCCATGTGCACTGGCTTTCCAGGACACATAAAAAAAGTGATTACTGATTTCTTAGTTTCTTCATACTCCTAACTTGCTGGCTATCTTTTACATTATGCTTCTCTGTCTAGCCACCATTTGGTTTTGAATGCAGCATGTCTGTCTGCACAGGTCATGTATTCAGCATCTCCTAAAGGTGCAGTGCGTGACTCCTCCCCACCGTGGTCTCCAGCTTTTCTCCAAGGCAGTCAGAGCTTCCCACAGTCTTGAAATCCTCTTTAAAACATTGCATATGTGTGTGTGTGTGTGTGTGATATATATAGTATATATGTATGTACACATATATAATTACATTCATTCAGGTGTGTATAATATGTATATACACACATATATGTATATGTACATACATATGGTTATATGTGCATACATAATATATACACATATACACATATATAGTTACATTTATTTAGCGCTATGTGCACATGCCAGGTGGACAGAGGACAACTTGGTTTTTGAGGCAGGTCTCAGTGTTTGTGCCGTGGCCCATGAGCATGGCACGTCTCCGGTCTCCACTGCCATCTCACCTTATGAGGGCTGGGATCCATGTGTGACACCAGCCTTGCCCTTCACATGGGTTCTGGAAATCAAACTCAGTTCGTCAGCTTGAGTGTAATCCGATCATCTCGCTGACCTCATAGGATCTTGATAATTCTTTTTTAGAAATTTTTCTAAAATATCTCTAAAAATTCTCTAAAATATATATCTAAAGGATATATAAGTAGCTATGTTTTTTTTATTTAATAATTCTTTTTTTCACGTGTATGGATATTTTGGCTACACGTATATATGTGCACCACATGGATACAGTGTCCACAGAGGCCAGAAGAGGAGTTACAAGCAGTTATGAGTGACCATGTGGCTATGGAATTGATCCTGGTCCTCTACAAGAACAGCCAGTGCTCTTAAAAGCCATCTCTCCTGCCCTAGCAGTTATTTCTTGATGTGAAAGAACTGTAGTGCCTAATTCATTTTCTTGGCCTTTGAATATAGGTTCTATTAAGATTCTCCCTATCTTATATAGCTTTTTATATTACACACTAGACATATGGTCATAATTCCTATGGTCCTGATTCCTATGTCCATGGTTCCTATGATTGTGACCACCTGTTTTTTTGAGAGTAGATAAATCTGGACTGCCTTGATTTTTTTTTTTTTTACAAGTGTAGTTTTTCTCTCTAGGAATCAAAAGTAAATGAAAAGTCCTGTATTAAGAGCCCTAGTTCTACTGAAAGCCTCCAACCAACTGCTAAGCAGCCTGATGAGCCTGTCGCTGCTTATGAGTATTATGATGCTGGCAATCACTGGTGCAAAGACTGCAACACCATCTGTGGGACCATGTTTGACTTCTTCACCCATATGCACACTAAGAAGCACACACAGGTAGGTATCCTGACCACTGTTGTTTCTACTTTCACCCTCTTCCCCTCCAACCTCTGTGCTCCCATCTGCATTACGAAGCTGGAAAAGGAAACATTTTCAAAAGGGCAGGAGCCCAGTCTGAAGAGCCAAGCGTTAACAACAAAGGAGACGCCATCCCTAGGGCTCAGTTCAGGGGACCTACTATTATTAAACACCATATGAGTGTAAGTGAGGCTTCTCTCTCTTGATTCCTTGAGTACCTGAATTTTTATTTATCCTTTTCTAGTACTTGAGCTAACATGTTTTTACCTTTTCCACAGGTGATTCCGTTTAAACAGTTGGCAGAGTTGGTGGGTGGGGGTGGGTAGCTAAGAACTGCTGGTTCCCTGGTCTGATATTTAGGGAAGAAAAAGAGAGAAAAGTGGGTCATTGAATTTTAGTGCTGTTGTGTGAGCGCCTCTGCCTCTTGCAAATAGACACTGGATCCCTACAACAGACCTTGGGCTTCAAAGACCCAGAGCGAGGCTAAGCAAGACACAGTAAAGCGAACTGACAAGATAACTGTTCCTGCAAAAGGTAGGCTTCCTCCCTTCCTGCTTTTCCAACTAAAATCCACTCAACTAAAATAGGTTTGAAGTGTTTTTATTAAGAAGTTAGATGAGAAGTTGAATATCTTTAAAATTGTGTTTATAAGTAGTCAGTGCCCCATGTAGAGATGGTTGCCGCCCTGACTTAGTACCTACATGGGTGCTCTCCTCATGCAAATAAGTGAGTTTGCTATTGAGGAGCATGGTGCTAAATCTCTTCTAAGATGCTTGCTGCTTGTTAGACCTTAAGGAGTGGATTTGGCATAGGGCACTACTGGTTTAACCAGGTGAGGCAGTGTTCCCAAGTGGTAAAAGGAATAGTTGCATGGAGGTAAAAACCTTAGGTTAGAAAGAGTATGTCCTTGGGATTTAGCTAAAAGCCACTTCTGACTCCAAAGTGGGTATGGTCATCTTACTGCAGAATAGTGATGGCATTTGCCTCTGGTTTCTGTCATCCTTGATGGAAAAGGCTGCTTCCTCTTTTCTATTTCTTTTAGGCTCTGAGTTTCTGATTCCTATCACTGGGTTTTACTGCCAACTTTGTGAGGAATTTTTGGGGGATCCAATTTCTGGAGAGCAGCATGTCAAGGGTCACCAGCACAATGAAAAATACAAGGTTGGTCTTTGAAGTCCCTGTAGAGCTCCCTACTTTTCTGTACTAATTCCTTTGACCATGTCAAATATCAGAGTTAGCTGCCAATATTTCCTATCCCATCTCACGCTAGAAAGTTCTTAGACCTAACTCTTGAAAAGATTGTTCCAGTGATTTACTCTTTAAATGAGTTGTAGCTATGGCGAGGGCCAAGGTTTTCTCTTATATATCAATTTGACAACTTATTAAGCCTTTATATTTTCTCTTTCCAGAAATATATGGAAGAAAACCCATTGTATGAAGAACGAAGAAATCTGGACCGCCAAGCTGGCTTGGCTGTTGTCCTAGAGACAGAGCGACGACGGCAAAATGAGCTAAAACGTAAACTTAATGAGAAACCGAAGGAGGAGAAGATCGAAAAAAAGGCAAAAATTGTGAAAGAAGCAAAGGAAGATGACAAAGCCTCTGGAGAACTAGAGGACCAACTCTCTGAGGGCAGGAATTCCCCTGAGAAAGGTGACAGTAAAAGGAATGCTAGCCTCAAACCACAAGTAAAAGAAGAAGTAAAGAAGGAATCATCGACAGCATCTTTTGGAAAGTTCAGTTGGAAGAAGCCAGAAAAAGAAGAAGAGAAAAGTTCATTGGTGTCCCCAGGTGCCCCCAAGGAAGACACTGTGGAAACCAATAAGGACAGGGATGAAGGCAAAGCCGAAGTTGGAAAGGCAAAGCCCATCAAAATCAAGCTTTCTGGGAAAACTGTCGTTGCACATACCAGTCCCTGGACACCTGTCGTGACAACTTCAGCGCAGACTAAGATCCGACCCAACTTGCCCATCCCATCCACAGCACTGCGCAAGTCAGGCTCAGCCACAGTGAGCAAGCCTGCTCCTCTTAATACCTTTCTGTCCATCAAGTCCTCTGGAGCCTCCGCCAAGCCTCTGCCGGTGGTTAAGGAGTCTTCATCAGATCTTCTCTTGCCTCCAGATATCATCTCCAAAGCCTTTGGAGGAGAAGAGGTGGTTCTAAAAGGGTCTCCAGAGGAAAAAGTGGAACTGGCTGAAAAGAATGAGCCATCCCAAATACCTGAGCAAATGCTGGCTCTGCTTCCACCTCCACCACCTCCACCCCCACCACCTCCACCCCCACCTCCACCACCCCTGGTTGTACCTCAGCTGTCTGCCCCATCTCCTGCTCAAGCAAATGCTGTCTTAACTCCAGTAAAATCTAATTCGGTGGTATCTCAGACTTTTAGTCTTGGCTTCCAAGGTCCTAACATTTTGAACCCAGGGTTGCCTGTGGCCTTCATGGCCTCAGAACAACCAGCTGCAGTTCCTTGTGATGAGACAGCTCCTGGGGTGAGTGAGAGTGACCGGGACCAGACCCTGATCTCTATGTTAGTTCGGCCTCCACCGCCCCTCTCAAGTGTGTTCAGTGAACAGGCCAAAAAATTAGAAAAGCGAAATTCCTGCTTAGCCACGGCCAATGCTAAGGACCTGTATGACATATTCTACAGTAGTGGTGGAAAGGGGGCCCATGAGACTAAGCTGAGTAGCAGTCCATTGGCCAATGGGGAAAGCAGCAGCCTTTCTAGAACGGAAAGTTCAGATATCTCCTCCACTTCTGCTTTGAAGAGTAGTGTATCCCCAGAGGATCTGCCTCAAGATGTTGCTTTGGCCACTGCCACTGAGATCAGCAATCTTGAAAATCCTATTTCAAAAGGTGTGGAGTCCATAGGGAAATGGTCCATTGTAGATCAGATAGACCCCAAAGGCAGAGACAGCACCTTTAGCTTCCTACAGCCGCTGACAAGATTATACCAAAATAGGCCTTATGAAATGGTTTCCCCAAAGACAGACACTTTGGCCATGTGGACTTCTGGTTCTTTCCAGAATGACACTGAGAAGGATCGACCTTCAGAGGTCAAAATCAAATTTGACCAGGGAGAGCCAGTGCCACCTGCTACAGACTCAACTTCTCCTCTGTCAGATGAACACTGTCAAACCAACGGATCTCAGAAGTTGGTAGAAATTAACCTCATGGATAACCAGGACCAGAACCAAGAGGTGTACCAGTCAGAGGATTGCAGAGAAAGTGAAGGGAAGAGAAACACTGAACTGAAAGGAAAGGTAGCAGCTGAAGAAGGCACTAACATCGGACTCCAGAGCATAGAAGATTCTAATTCAAACTATGGCAACAGAAATACATGGGAAGGAGAACTAGGACAACCCAAGTTGTCAACAGTTGACAAAGAGGCAGAGCAGTCTAGCAGATTGATGACAGGACATGAAAATACAAGTAGCTTAGTAATTGAGTTGAGTCAGTGTCTCCCTTCCAAAAGGACAAAAGTAGATTCATTTCCATCATTGCTCCAGAAGCCAAAAGGCATGCCTGAACTACTTCTGCTGTCCCCAGCTGGATCAGGCATGTGTTTAAAGAGACAAGAGACTTGGGAGAGGCCAGAGAAACCAGAGGTGGAGGCTGAGGAGGTACAAGGTACCCATCCAGAAGGAACTGTGAAAACAGAAAGCGAAGGTTCAGAAAGCTTAGACACTACACATGTAGAGGTGGAGGGGTTTGCAACTCTGAGGAATCTGGGGGACACGCATGCTGAGTTCTGCAATTCTCAGATAGAACAAACAAGGAGATCACCAACTGCCCTGTCACAGAAAATCTGTGAAGAAAATTCTGTGTCATCTGTAGTGTGTAATCCTTCCAGTCCCAGTGATGTTGAACCAGTGCCATCTTTTTCTGGATTTCCATTAGAATCTCCCAAAATTTTGGTGCTTAATTTTGAAACAGAGGGTGCACATAGCTCATCTAATTCCAGAAATGGGAGAATCACCTCTAACTCTTTGGAAACTGGCCACCCTATGGAAAATGTTGACCATGACCTAGGAGGGGAGAGAACACACCAGGCCCTTGACCTCTTGGCTGGAGGAATGTTGTCTGAGGAAGTAAAAGAACCTTCACCACTACAGAAAGATTTGCTTAGGATGGAATCCACAACGGTCAGTCCTTCAGGCCATGGACCATCTCCTTGCCTTCCAGATCTTGTTGATTTTGTCACACGGACACCTGGAGTTCCAAAAGAGAAACCACGTTCTCCACTTTCTGAGCCAGATGACTTTCTCAAGTGTAGTTCCTTGGAGATGGGATCACCACCTCCAGAGATTCTGAATGTGTCTGTATCCGAGGTAGCAGTTCCTCAAGCAAGTGAAGACTGTGACAATGCTTTGAATTTGGTAGAACCTCCCACCTCAGGCTCCCCCTCAAGGGGTCAGGTAATTGGAGGCAGTGTGAGCTCTCAGGAAATGCCTGAACAAGAAGCTGCAGTGGATGTCATCCCAGACCACAGAAAGTCCAGTGTTTATAACTGTCAGGACTACTTGAATGGATGAATCCCTGGATTTTAGAAATTGGATCCCAGGACTAGTTGGCAATCTCATCTGGAACCAGCACAGTAAATGTTCATTGGAGCTTAAAAAAAAAAAAAAAAAAAACCGTCCCCCCCCCCCCTTTCCCTTTAAAATACTAGACAAAATAAGTTTCAACAACTTCTCTACATATCTGTAAAAAAAAAAAAAAAGTGATTTCTGTTAATTTTTTAAATTTTTGGCCAAATTATTTTCTCTTTGTCATTAAAGTCAAATGTCTTATCTGACTCACCACAAAGTGTTCTTTGATTTTAGCTTTGAGGCGGCCATTTCTGTAATGTGAGGGGGGATGGGAAACAGCTGACTTACTGTGTTGTATACCTACCTACTTTTCTGGGCAGCTGCCGGATATCTGGAAGAAACGCCAGAAAGTTTGCTGAAATGGAGAAAGAATTGTTCCACCCTTAGGTTTCCATTCATTTGGATGGGCCTGCCCTAACATTGTTAGGAATGCAGCGTGAGTAGCCCCGTTTGCTGTTTTAACTTTCCTCACTGACATATTAGCTCCTTACTTTGTTGCCTTGGCTTCAAATGGACCTAATCACAGACAGATTTGTTTGGAAATGGCCTCAGTAAATGAAAGAAAAACTGGCAGGCTCAGTTTTGGAAGACGACAAACCGGTAAGGCTTATTTCTGGCTCAGTACCAGGAACATTTGTGTCTCAGAGGTCACTTTTGGTTTTGAAATGGCCTTTGCTCATTGTATTGTGGTCCAGTACATTTTATGTTAAATTGTTTATCAGCCATTTCTGTTGTGAACTCTAGAAGATTGAAATTGGGATTGGACTCACTCTCTGTTCCACAAACATAGATGTACCCCTCTACCTCTCCTTACCCAAGTTATTACCGTCATCGTGTGATGTTTTGGGTTGTACATTTGTTTAATAAAAGATTAAAGAATTTATGAAGTTGGCTTGGACAAGTTTAAATCCATTTTTAATGTGTTACTTTTTGGAATAAATGTGTTCATTTCCTACTTCTTTCTGTATGTTTGTCTTGACACCACACAAATTTGAGCTTCAAAGAAACTAGAATAGTGAACGGCTGTCCTGCCGTCTACCCCAGCCTGCAGCTTTCTCCAGAGCCACTTCCTTCTCATCAGAACGGAGATTGTACAGAATTCCCTGTGCTGCCTGAGTGCAAAGGAAAGTTGGCTCCCCCTAGGCGATTCTGGAAATGGAGCCCCAGAAGGACATTCAGGTGCTTGGTGGGGTGCACTGGGAGCCAGGGAGATCAGGCCTCAGGCTTTCTATCCTGTTCCAGTTTCCTTGTGCGGTTCCTTTGTCAGGTGTGCGTAACCTGGCTCAACAGAGACTCACACGGAGCCAGCCTCCACCTGCCCTCAGCATCCCTTCAAGTGCGGCCCTAGAGTGAGTTTGGTGAGGATAGTTAGTTTTCTAGAGTCTTCATGCAGTCCAGCTTACAAGTTCTGGCCTCCATTGTGAAAGGCATGGATATGAGAGACTGAGATCTTTGACTATGTCTTGGCCATGGTTTTGGATGAATTGCTATACATCATTGTGTTCTGGTTGGCACGTTGTCTTTATTCCTTTAAAGATGAGAATTATTAGCTCATCTCAGTATCAAATATGCACAGAATCCTGAGTAACCACGGTAGGAGTCGCGGAGAGTATGTGAATGAGAACGCGTGCACATGGATGTCAGAAGACCGCTTTGTGCAGTTGATTCTGGGGACTGGACTTGGTCATCAGACTTGAGTGGGAAGCACGCCTACATACTGTTCCTCGTGCCTTCTTAATCTGAAATTTGAGCTGAGTGTACTCTTGGCCTGGAAACCATGGAGTGACTCAAAAAATTGCTCTTAGAAAAGTTTAAACTCCAGGGGCTTTCAAAAGAGAACACTCCAGAAAACTCCCTTATTGTTGTAGGAGGTGATCTAAGGGAATTTAAGGGAAAATAAATTTAAATGCCAGTTTGTACTGACTTTCAGGCCTCAGTTCCACTTCTCTTTTGTGGAGAGGGATTAATCATACCTAGATTTAACTTCACTCCCTTTCAGAGGAAGAACCTCTAGGTTAGGAGGGGCCACTTGAGAGGAGTAGGAAGGGACGAGGCAATATCTGAGGAGGACAGACCTAGCATAGTCCACTAGTTGGTACTCAGACATTTTAAACGTTGATCTTATCTCAGTATTAAAAGTTTGGTCATCGAGCTGGAGAGATGGCTCAGGAGTTAAGAACACTGACTGCTCTTCCAGAGGTCCCGAGTTCAATTCCCAGCAACCACATGGTGACTCACAACCATCTCTAATGGGATCCAATGCCCTCTTCTGGTGTGTGTAGAGACAGCTACAATGTGCTTATATAAATAAATCTTTTAAAAAAGATTTTAATAAAAGTTTGACCTTGGAGGTTAGGAATAGGCTGTTTTTTTGTTTTGTTTTTTGGTTTTTGGTTGTTTTTTTTTACACAGGATTTGTTGCAATAGAATTATGTTTAAGTCATAAGCAATTTTTTCTTACTTTATCTATGTTGATTGGTGTTTTGTCTGTGTGGCTGTGTCAGAAGCTCTGGACCTGGGATTTACAGACAGAAGTGAGTTGCCGTATGGGTGCTGGGAATTGAACTCTGGATCTCTGGAATATCTGAGCTAGTGCTCTTAATTGCTGAACCATCTCTTTAGCTCCCCCTCCCCCTAAACAGTTCTTACTAATGACTTTAGTGGTGAGAAATTAGCAGTAGTGTTTAAATATGGACAAATGCCTAGTTTCACTCAGTTCATTAAATTATTCCCTCAAGGTCTCAGACCTTTGCTTTGTAAATGCTTTTCTCTGCCGTATACGCCATCTTTTCTTATTCATTGCTGGTCTCACAGAGCCTGTGATGCTCCAGTGATCTTTCTGCTAACACTACTGAGCAATATAGTAAAGTACTCTCAACCAACCGTTCTGCTTTGTCTCTCAAAAATGGAAAAAAAAAAAAAAAAAAAAAAAAAAAAAAAGGTTTTGGCAATAAAGCATGCAAAAATATGTCTTACCTGATTGTCAGCTTCCGGGGCTGAAGAAAATGGACACGCAAGGTATAATTATGGTAGAGGGGATGGGAGGGTGAGATGCTCAGAGAGAAGAGTAGGAAGCAGAGAGGAGAGGTGGCTTCGGTTTCATGTATTTCAAATAGCTGGATCTCCTCACTAAAGGCTTACATACGAGATCCAGTAAGAATCTAAGCCCTCATTTATTGATAATGTAGGTGAGAATGTAGAAATAGAGAGGTAGTTTGGGAGTGTAAGTACATTTGACTTTATTTAGAGTTTGCATTTTTCATACATTTGTATAATTAGTGACTGTTTAGCCCACTGTAACATGAATACCTATGTGGTCCTTTCAGAGAATTTCTTTATTTCTTTGTTTTCAAGACTATAGTTAAAATATTTCTTCCCCTTTTTTTTTTTTTTTTTTTTTTTTTTTTTTGGTTCTTTTTTTCGGAGCTGGGGACCGAACCCAGGGCCTTGCGCTTCCTAGGTAAGCGCTCTACCGCTGAGCTAAATCCCCAGCCCCTTTCTTCATCTTTTTACTCCAAACCTTCTTATATACACCTCCTTGCTCTGTTTGAAATTTAGGTCCCACTTTTTCATTAATAGTTACTACATGCATATATATGTCTAACTATAACCCGTTGAATTTATGTCACTTATATGTATGTTTTCAGGACTGACAATTTATATTGGATAATCAATTAATGTGCTCTTCTCTGGAGTAGACTGTTTCTCAGTATTCCTTGGTTTCCTGTAGTTCCTTGTGTAAGCCGAAGCCTCATATGTGTGTCTGTTGGTATCTTCCTTGGTCAGCTGATGTTTAGGCAATCATGATGGTGAGACTTTATGGGTGTATCTCCTGACGTTACTAGGAGACACAATCTCACAGCAAACCCTCTGGCCCTCTGTCTTACAAGCTTTCTGCTCCCTCTCCACATGCTCCCTGAACCGTAGGTGCAGGAGTATTTTGTAGGTATATCCATTGGGACTAGGTAGAGTTTGATTTTGCACTTACGTTTATTTAATTTCATTTTGGTCTTGTGAGGTGTGTTTTTTTAAGACAGCTTCTCATAGTAGCCCAGGTGGCCTACAATTAACTGCAGAAAAGGCTAGACCTAAGTGTGCAAAAGTCTTCTTGCCTTAGCCTCCCAAGGGCCAGGATTACTGGTATATGCCAACATATCTGGCTTATATAATTTTAATTCTATACGTAATAATAGTCTCATGGATAGTATAATTTTTAGAGTTTATAATCGTAAAAAAAAAAAAAGTTTCCAGATATCCTGACCCATATACAATTGGAAGAAAATATTCATAAATGTGTGTGTGTGTGTGTTGAAGAATTTACCATGGTTATATTTTATCTCTGTCTCTTGGCTAATATATGCCCCGCTAACTGCACTGTAGGAGAAGTCATTTTTTGCTTACTGTGCTTTCCCCCTTTGTATTCATAGTGCATAATTGCTAGCAAATAGAAAATCTCAATAAAAATGTTGGAAAAAAGTCAGTGTGGTAATAGCTATTTTTCTTCACTGATTGTTAATACTTAGCAATTCATATATGGATTATAAACTCAATTGCTGCCTGCGTCTGCTGGGTGCTTAGCATTCTAGAAGCCAACTGTCTTTTTGTTCTCCTGTTCTGGTTCTTTGGGTACAAAGCTCTGTGGCAGTTAATGTGATCAAGTTCAGTAACATTCTGGAGTGGTGATACCAGACTAAGTGGGGTCACTGCCCTCTCACCTCATAGAAAAGAAACTGAGAGGGTAAGGAGGTAAACTGACTAAGCTAAGAGCTACTAAGAAAAGGCTGGAGGAGACATTTTGAGAACTCTGATTGTTAACTGGACTCCTCTTTCCTTCCAGCCAAATGAGCTGACATCAGTTGGTCAGACGCCAGGATTCCTATGATGTAGCTGATGGAGTACCTCAATGTTTTATGTCCTAACATCTTGGCATTTCAGCAAAGCTAAAACTAACTTTCATTATGAGTAGAAACAAAAACATAAGAGATTACCTTTCAGGAGGAAAAAGGAGAATTTTATTTTGATTTGTATTGTCTGTTGTATTTCAACCTTCTGACAATGAAAATGTATTTTATATAAAAATATTTTACACACATGTATTCACACACACAAGACAAGATTATGTTGGAATTATCTGGTGCTAAAAAATTATAGGTGTGGGTTTTGTTTGTTTTTTAAACCCTCTGTGTGCTAAGAACCATTTTCTCAAAGCTGTGTCTTTCCTATTAGTAATCCCTGAGTTTAATTGCTGTCACTGTTTTCTTTCCATCGGTACAAATAGGTCCTGATTTTCCCCCTCAAGACTCTATGAATTACTGTTTTCAGGGCAATATACCCTCTTCAAAGATCTCCAATCATTTTTTTATTCTACTTACGTACAAACACTTGGACATTAAATGTTATAAATGAAGACAATTGTCTTCACAAAGCTTGCTTTAATGCAGGCCCACAACAGATATCAAAGTTGTTGCTACAGACAATAGAGTGAAAGATAGTACTTATCCAGATGCAGTGACTTAAAGCTTTGCAGGCCTTTGTTACCTCCAGGCCAATAAATATATTTATACAGAAAGGCTTGGGGTTGGTGAGATGGCTCAGCAGTTAAAGGTACTTGCTGCCAAGTCTGATGACTGGAGTTCAGTCCTACCCATGTTGTAGAAGAAAAGAACTGATTCTTATAAGTTGTGCTCTGATTTGCACATGTTTGCACCTACACACACACACACACACACACACACACACACACACACACACACAAATTAAGGAGTTTTGCAGAAAATATGTTTAAGGTAAGTGAATGAATGAGTAGGAAGAAATAGAAACAATTATGTAATGAAAGAACAAAAGATAGTGACTATAAGGAATGGCTGGAGATGGTGCAGAGGATAGGAGTGTGTAGTGGTCAGCTCCCAGCAGGCACATCGTGCCGCTCACAGCCACCTGTGACTCCAGCTTCAGGAGATCTGATGCCCTCTTGTGGCTTCTCATGTGCACCCCAACCACTACACACACACACACACTCACAACCAACATTTAAAAATCTTTTAAATATGGGCTGGAGAGATGGCTCAGTGGTTAAGAGCACTGACTGCTCTTCCAGAGGTCCTGAGTTCAATTCCCAGCAACCACATGGTGGCTCACAGCCATCTGTAATGGGATCAGATACCCTCCTCTGGTGTGTCTGAAGATAGCTACAGTGTACTCATATACATAAAATAAATCTAAAATAATGTGGAAGAAGCAAAACCATGTTGACGCATTATTTGCATTTTTCCTCCGATTCTCTGTTAAGGTTTTATCAGTTTTCCCGTACATTACAATAATTACGATCACATTGGTACTGCCGCTCACTGATCTATCTCCTTTTCTTTCAGGGCCAGTCCCAGAAGTCTTCACATTTTCCAAAGGAAGGACTGCAGCAGACATTTCTGCTCCAGGAATGCAGGGATAGAAACCACAAAGATTATGAAAATAATGTGCGTCCTTGTGGCCAGTAGACAGTCCCCCTTAGGTCTGACCTCAGAAGGCGGGTCTGGCTGCTCGCAACTATGGAGAAAGCCCTTTCATTTTAGCTACCAGGACCCAGTGATCGGGTGAGTAAATATGTGTGGTATGTCCTTACCTTTAGAGGAAGAACAAGCTAAGAAGAGACACCTTATCTAGCATTGAATAAATTACTGAACTCTACCTCTGATGTTAAAATTGTGGAACTGGTAAGATGTTTAGTCAGTAAAGACACTGCCTGCCAGCTGAGACCCTGAGCTTGATCCCTGGGACCCACAGAGTGGAAGACAGAACGATCCCTCCTACAGGTTGTCTTCTGACCCCTTCTTATGCCATGGCATGAGCGTTAATAAGCAAACATAGTTATAAGAAAACTGGACGTCTGGCTTTCCTATTCTTTCTGGACCATGAGTCCCAGTATCTTCAGGTGGAATCTAGCCTCCCTTTCTAGTTCATGTAAGAATAAAGATAAAATTGGGTGTGGTCTTGGGGAAATGGGATGCAGATGGGCAGAGGAGGCTCAAGAGGGAGGGACAGTTACAGACAATGTTTAAAAGTGCTAGACTGGGTATGGTGGGACATTCCTTTAATCAGTACTCAGGAGAGGCTACCATAGTCTATACAGTGAGTTCTAGGCCAGCCAGGGCCACATAGTGATGCCCTCTTGGGAGGAGGCAAATTTAACCTCATGCACACAGGCCTATGGAGACCAGAAGCAGGTCTCCATAAGGCCCTCTGGGACTGGAGTTACAACTGTGAACCACCATGTGGGTGCTGAGAACTGAACCCAGGTCCTCTGGAAAAGCAGCCAGTGCCGTTCTGCAGCCCCTCTGGTCTAAGAGCCTTTATAGACACTGAACCCTGGTTGGCACACATGGCACACAGAGTTCTTACACTTAGTATACAGAGTGTGGCAATGCCTTACTCTTCCCACCTAAAATGCTGCTTACATGGGGCTGTTCTAAGCCTGCCTTAGGTATTGTGGCCGAGTTCCATAGTGGGAAGGACAGCCACAACCAATAAAATTTAGCTTGACTTACCCCTTCAAACTCCTGTGATCAGTGAAGCTTCCCCTGTAACAGTTAGAGAACTATCCAGAAAACTGTTAGCCTAAGTTTGCTGCTGATTTGTAGATCCAGGCCCTGTTAGAGTCCTGGACATGTAGTTTACTGTCTGATTCTATGGTTTTGTTAACTTTCAGAAATACTCAGAACACTATAAGCATTGACCTAAAAAGAACATGACCGAAGCCATTAGATGAGAAGTAAAGTGTCTCAGGGCCTTTTGCTATGGAGAGGTTTCTAAAGTATGGCCTGCTTGTAGCCAATGGAAAACAACCTGGGGCCAAGATGGCTAGCTTTGCTACCACTTTCCCTGTCACCTGTTACATTCCTCTTCCCAGGGACAGTCAAGTGTTTTGGTCCCTAGCCCTCATGTTGGATTGTGATTCTTGTTACATGCTAGCTCCTTGACTGCTTACACCTCAGTTCTCAAGCAGTGTCTGACTCCATGGCTATGGTAGGCTGAGGGAATGAGAACATTTCTGAATGATGCTTTCCCATTAGGTTTTTATTTAATATGCTGGAATCCACATATATGAAAATAATAAACAGAAGCTGCACACACCTTTAATCCCAGCACTAGGAGGCAGAAGCAAGTGGATCTCTGAGATGAAGGCCAGCCTGTCTACAGAGTGAGTTCCAAGACAGCCAGATGGACCCATAGAAACCCTGTCTCCAAAAGGAAACCAACCAAAGCAAACGCCTGTAAGGGTGAGATGGTGCTGGAAAGCAGGGAAGATGATATGGGACCAACCATGTGCCCAAGCTCTCGACACGTTAGGAATCGCTCTGTGTAAGAAAGTAAATTCAGGGCTGGAGAGATGGCTCAGCGGTTGGGAGCACTGACTGCTCTTCCAGAGGTCCTGAGTTCAAGTCCCAGCAACCACATGGTGGCTCACAGCCATCTGTAATGAGATCTGATGCCCTCTTCTGACAATATCTGAAGACAATGACAGTGTACCATGTACTTAGATAAAACAAATAAATCTTTAAAAAAAATGGAAAGCAAATTCAGTCTTTCCTAGTCTTCTCTTCCCCTTTCTTCCTCCTGCTCTGCTGTGTGTATGTTATGTCTGTACACATATGTCTGTGTGTGTGTGTGTGTGTGTGTTGGGTCCTGAGATGCTGAGCATGGAGCCCAGTACCTTGTGCACATTAGGCATGGATCCTATTACTAAGTGACATTCTCTACTCCTCTTTTTTTTTTTTAATTAAGGAATATAAACTACCAAAAGCAGAGCTTTCTAGTGTAAGCGCTAATACAGTGAGAAAACACAAGTAATATTGTGTTTTTAAAAACAGGCAATTTTTCATTAACTTATTAGAACTGAGTTACTTTCAAAAGTTTTCTAGTCGATTGTTTTTTAATTTATTGAATATTCATATCAGTGTTTTACCTGCATGTATGTCTGTGTACCACATGTGTGCCTGCAGAAGTTGAAAGAGGACATTGGGTGCCCTGGAACCAGAGTTCTGCACGCTTGCGAGCTGCCATGTGGATGCTGGGAATGAACCCGAGTCTACTGGAACACATGTGCTCACCCACCAAGCCATCGCTCCATACCTCTAAGCAACTGACGTTTTAGAGAGTTACCTAGGACCAAGTCTGTTGGTGTTTGTTTTTGCTTGGGGGCATGCTGTTGCTGGGACAGGCTCTCTTTGTGGTCCAGACAGACCTCAATTTGCCATTCTTCTGCCTGATGAGCCTTTTGAATAGGGGTTTATAGGCGTTTGCCACATGTCTAGCTCAAAGTTCTTGGCATTGCCTTAAAGTCACACGTGTGTGGTCATCTACATGAGCAAGTCTAGAGAGACATAAGTTAGTAGTTTATAATTGTTATCACACTGCCTGCAAAGCTAGCCAAACAGTAATACATGCGTGTGCCACACTTCCCCACGTTCTCTTGTTTGCCACATATTTAATGAGACACATAATTTGTGCTACAATGCTAATTAAGCATAATTAGTTGGTCTTGTGAATGACCGTATATGGTAGGAATGCTTTGCTGCCAAAGCAGATGTTCAGGGTTTTTTAAAATTAGTTACCTGATTATTTTGTTTGATTGGTTTTTGTTTTGTTTTGGTTTGGTTTTCAAGACATGGCCCTGGCTGTCCCGGAACTTGCTCTGTAGACCAGGCTGGACTCAAACTCAGAGCTATTCCTTCCAAGTGTGTTGAGATTCAAATTGTGTTGTGGCATATGTGTTATTCCTAGCACTCAGGAGGCAGAGGCAGGCAGATCTATGTGAGTTGAAGGCCAGCCTGGTCTACATAGGTGAGTCTAGGACAGCCAGGAATCTGTCACACAGAGAAACCCTGTGTCCAAAACAAAACAAAAACAGAAAAGGTGTGTGCCACCATTGCTCTGTGTAGTTACTTGATGTTTGTAGTCTTACATCTTACATGTTGATAGTCATGTGTTGTAAGAAATTAGCTGCATAGTTGAGAATATAAGTCAGGGAGAGAGCACTTGCCTAGCATGCTCAGTCCCTCAGTTCACTCCCAAGTGCTGCCACAAAGAGGAAGAGGGAAAGGCAGAGAAAAGACCTTCCCCCCACCCCCCCCGGGCAGCTGAGCTTCCCTCGCTCTGTGGCCTTTCCTGTCTTGAGTCCTCCCGTCCCCTCTTTTCCCCACGTCTCTTCCAGTAGGAGCAGTGTTCACACCCACGGGAGCTTGTGTGCAGTGCTCCACTTTCATTCATCAACACACATTATGCACTGAGCATTAGGCGTGAGATGTGGAGCAGGGCACTGGAAATCCTGCTCCGGTCCTTGGCTGATGGAGTTCACTGACTAGGGATGGACAACTTACATTTGGATGTATGGTGGGGTGTGAACAGGAAGTTGGCAGGCCTGTTTTACTTCTAGATATAATGTAACTTCTGAGAAAGATGCATGAGACTTCATTTGCCTTTCTACTTTTTAATCACTTAGGTTGGGCTGTTTGGGGAGCGCTCTGCCTCCTCTCCAGCGGAGGGTGGTGCTGTAGGAGAGTCCCTAGTGTTCATAGCCTTGTACTGGATACAAGGAGGGAGCTGAGGCGGGCAGGAACTGGTCAGGAGGCACAGACAGAAGCATGCTTCTTCTGTTTGTGTCCCTATGGTTCACCATGCATTAGTACTGCATTCCTTTTTACCACTAACCAATGCTCTATACTATGACCCTACTCTAGTTCACTTTCTATTGCTGTGATAAATACCATGATCAAAAATAACAGGAGGAGAAAAGGGGTCATTTCACCCAAAACTTACAGTTCTACATGAAGGGAAATCAGAGCAGGACCTCAGGCAGGAACCTGGAGGCAGGAACTGCAGCAGAGACACAGAAGAATGCTACTTAGTGGCTTGTTCTCCATGGCTTCTCAGGCACTTTCTTACTCCTCCAGGACTCCTGCCCAAGGATGCCACCACCCAAGGTGGGCTGGCCTCCCATGTCAATCAGCAATGTAAAAAGCATCCCATTGGCATGCCTACAAGATACTCTAATGGGGGGTTGGGGATTTAGCTCAGTGGTAGAGCGCTTGCCTAGGAAGCGCAAGGCCCTGGGTTTGTTACCCAGCTCCAAAAAGAAGAAAAGATAAAAAAAAAAAAAAAAAAAGATACTCTAATGGGGCAAATTCTTCCGTTGAAGTTCCATCTCCCCAGGTGACCCATTGTCAAGTTGACAGAAGCTAACTAGCACATGTACATAGCACATATACATAGAATTAGCACACGTACATAGCACATATACATAGAACTAGCACATGTACATAGCACATATACATAGAACTAGCACATGTACATAGCACATATACATAGAACTAGCACATGTACATAGCACAGATACATAGAACTAGCACATGTACATAGCAAAAACACATAGAACTAGCACATGTACATAGCACATGTACATAGAACTAGCACATGTACATAGCACATACACATAGAACTAGCACATGTACATAGAACTAGCACATGTACATAGCACATACACATAAATCTAGCACATGTACATAGCACGTGCTGCTAGTGGACTTCAGGGCTCTCCCATCACTCACCTAGTACAGCTAGTTTGGGTATGAACATTCAAATGTAAGTTTTTATGTGAACATAGCTCTTTCTAGTATATTTAAATTTTATTATTTTAAAAGTTACAAAAAACAAACAAACATACCCCACCAGACCCAAAGACTACACAACTCAGTGAACTTCCCTCCAGTAAGACAGAGCTGGGAAACTTTACCTTGACTTTACACTTTCTCTAGCAAACATCTTTCTATGTGCTTGTCAGCTACAAAAATGAAAAAGATAGTTTTGGTGGTGGGTATTTCTTTGTTTAGGCATGTTTGCCTGCAGATATGTCTGTGCACCTCTTGTAGGCTTGTTGCTCTTGGAGGCTGGAGAAGGCGTGGGATGGACCCCTTGGAACTGGAGGTAGCAGATGGTTAACGGTGTGGGTGCTGGGAGTCAAACCGCAGTCCTCCAGGAGAAAGTCGGCTCTCTTAACCATGAGCCATCCTCCATTCCCTGGACAGGGTTCATTTCTCTTTGGTTACAGCTGCAGTGGAATTAGGCGCTGACTACGGTAACACGTTTTACCTTTCTGAGAAACTGTTCGGGTGTGGCTTCACCATTTTACACTGTCACCAACAGTGTAAAAGGATCCAGTTTGCCATATCTTTGCCAACACATTACAGCCATCTGAGTGGCCGGTTTTAAGTCGGTCCCCTTGTGGTCCCGATGACTAATGATGAGGACTCGAGCGAGGACGTGAAAGTGTCCTTTGAAATACTCTCCATTGCTTTGCTCTGCTTTTGGTTGTTGGAGCTTTGTTTTTGTTTTATTTTTAAAGACAGACTCTCATATGGCCCAGGCTAGCCTCGGACTCACATGTAGCTGAGGATGGCTTAGAACTCCAGATCCTGCTTCTACCTTCCAAAGTCTGGGGTTTTACAAATGTATCACCGCATCTGGTTTGGGGCTGTGTGTTGAGGATGGAGGGGGTCAGTGTCCCCTCAAGTGCTCCTTTGACTCTGAAATGCAGTCACAGGCCAAGTGGGGTGGTGCAGGCCTTTACTCCCTGTGCTCAGGAGGCAGAGGCACATGGGTCTCTGTAATTTTTGAAGCCAACCTGGTTTACAAAGCAAGTTCCAGGACAGCCAGGATTGTTAATGCAAAAAACACTACCTCAAAGAACCAAAAAAGAAAGGGGGAGAGAAGAGAGGGAGAGAGGGAAGGAGTAGGGAGGGAGGGAGGGAGGGAGGGAAGGAAAGGAGCCACTCACTGAACCAGAGCTCCCTGATTGGCTGACTGGCTGGCCAGTATCGGGTGTGCCATACCATCTGGGTTCTCGGGTTCTCAAGAGTGCATAGTAGGCATTTTATTAAGTGAGACTACTCTCCAGCCTTTGGCTGGCTGCATTTTGATTTATACTACTTTTATGAATCTTTTTTTTTTCCCTATCTGAATGGGGCTGGAGAGAAGGCTTTGCAGTTAGTAGCTCCATTTCCAGGGGCTCCCACAACCCCTTCTGGTCTCAGTGGGCACTGCATGCACACAGTGCACCGATATACATGCAGGCAAAACACCCACACAAGTAACATTCTTTATTCGTTTGTTTGTTTAATGTATGAGTCCACTGTAGCTGTCCTCAGACACACCAGAAGAGGGCATCGGATCCCATTACAGATGGTTGTGAGCCACCATGTGGTTGCTGAGATTTGAACTCAGGGCCTCTGGAAGAGCAGTCAGTGCTCTTAACCACTGAGCCGTCTCTCCAGCCCACAAATAACATTCTTAAGACATCTTTTAAAAAATCTCATCTGAATAACTGCATAACTTGTAAAAAAATTAATATAATAAAGCCTGCTTTAAAAGTTAAAATGCATTCTACAACTTAAATTTATTCTATCAGTGATTTGGGGGCAGTGGTTTCCAAGGGGGTTTTCATTTTAAATAAATTTTGTGATTTGTCACGTTCACACATGTGGTCTCTAATGCAGTCTGATTTCTGCCATCCTGTCTCCTTCAACACCGTCACCTGGGTCCCTACTAGTCCCTTTCCCGGCCCGTCAGTTTCAGGTTTGGGTTCCATTCTGTGACCCGTTCAGTTTAACCAGAGCCATCTCTGTGAACACTGGGTGGGAACTATCCATTGCATGCTGGTGTGGTCCTCAGCGACTCCACAGCATGCAACATTTTAAACTCTAAGTTAGAAATACATGGCTGGTGTTTAACCTACACCTTCGGATTTAATAATGCGATGATCTTATGAGCAGGCCATCGACTATCTGCAGGAGCACATTTTGGGACTTACAGACTGGGTTATGAGTTCATGTAGGAGATTCTTCACATTGCTTGCATAGCAGTTATGTGCCAGGCTCTGAGATTGGCTAATTCTCATACCACCCTGCACCATGGAGACTGTTACCATGTTACCACTTCCAGTTCAAACAAAAGGAAATAGGGTTTAGCAAGGATGGGCTTCACATTTCCTTGCTCTCGACCCTGCTGCACTAAGGAGGAATGAAACCACTATGCCTGCACGTGCCTTGCTTGCTTCTCACTGACCCGGAAACGCACTGACCTCAGGGCTCCTTTTCTCCCAAGTCTGTATCCCACTTTGAAGTTCTTTAAAGTAAATCGATAAGTAGCCTGGGCCCCTCAGTTCTTAAGTTTTTGGTGCCCAATGAGCAGCCACAACTCGATGGACTCAAAGCTGAACAGTGGGCGGGGCTAGGGAGGGGCGGGACACACCTGCGGGCGGGCGCCTATAGTCGCTGCTTGGACTAAGCTGCCTCATGAAGAACCATGAGCTGGACTTGTCCGCGTTGTCAGCAACCCGTTTACTTTGGTGAGGCTGGGACCGAGGAGGAGTAAAGACAATCGTGAGCCCCCGGGGCCCCGGTATCATTGAGTGTGTGTTTGTGTGTGTGCTTGAATACGCGCGGTGCCTGCCACACCTCCAAGAGCCCAAGGCAGGAGGCAGGAGGGTGGGATGGAGCTTCCTGGAGACAGTTGTCTCTAGGGAGCAAGGCTGGCTGGGCTGGTTTTCCTAGAAGGCGGAAAGGGCAAAAGGAGGGCGTCTGGCGTTGACGAACGAAGTTGAACGAACTCCTTGCAGCCTGGATCCACCTTGTTTCCCACAGCTGAGAAAGTGAGCTCCGTAGGCAAGCACTGGCACCGTTTCTGCCTGAAATGCGAGCGCTGTCACAGCATCTTGTCCCCTGGCGGGCATGCAGAGGTGAGGCCCGACCAGGGTGACAGCCCTTTGTCACACCCCCTACCCCTGCAGACCCCAATTTCAGCCTTGGAAGCCTGCCAAAGGCAACCTCAGCAAGGGAGCTCAGGGCGATCCACCCGTTCATTGAGCATCCTCATATGCACCGGAGTTTGGCAGGCCCTGTGCTGCTGCTGACCCATGCATGGTTCTGAGGGAGGGGTAAGCAGTTGCTCTGTATCCCACTCTGTCAACCCCTAGACCAGAATAGCAATTCTGACGTGCTAGCCTATCACTCACCATACCGGAGCCATCAGACTAGTAACAGTGCACATAGGCATCTGACAGGCCTATACAGGCATGCATGCCCCTTTGGCCCTGAGTGACCCTTCCCTCTGCCTGTGCTTGTGCCCAGCACAACGGGAGGCCATACTGCCACAAGCCTTGCTATGGGGCTCTCTTTGGACCTAGAGGTAAGTTCCAGCCTAGAAGGGGCCAGGGGCCACAAACTCTCCCTGTGGTTAGAAACTGGAGCCTGACCTCCATTATTGGGTCTTCTCTCTGCAGGGGTCAACATTGGTGGTGTGGGCTGCTACCTCTACAACCCCCCAAACCCCCCTCCTGCCAGCAGTATTTCCCTCAGCCCCAGCAACTTCAGCCCCCCCAGGCCAAGGACTGGCCTCCCCCGGGCCAAGAAAAGTAAGTGAAGGCGGGGATCAGTTGTTCTCCTTCTGACCCTTCCTCGGGCTACAGCAGACACTGTAACTGCTCTTGGCAGTCCTGTTGCTGGCCCTGTTTTCCTGCTCTCATGTGAGTTGAGTTTAAAAGGTAAATTGGAAAGATAGCGTGATCACCTTCATTTTATAAGAGATGCCCAGAGAAGACAGATGGCCACTAATCAGAAGCAAGGCTGACCTGGAAATCGGGCCCCTTCCCCCAGCCAGGGCATAGACGGAAAGATCTAAAGCAAAGGCTCCCTAGGATGGGGCCAACCCCTCAGCTTCTTCTCTGGTGCCCGGCCCTTCCTCATACTCCCGTAGTGGGCAGTGACGCCATGCTCCTCAACACCTGACACCGCTGCCCTGGCCGGCTCCTGTATCAGCTCAGGTTTCCTCATGATTGAGTTACTAGCAGCACTGAGCCGTCGAACCGGTGGGCTCCCGAGGCCTGGGAGAGGATGAGGAAGCAGGTGACCCCTGCTGTAGATGATGAGCTGGGTGGGATGAGTCAGAAAGGACTGTGTGCAGAGCTCACGGCCGCCTGGGGTCGGGGGTGGGAGGTGGGAGGTGCGGATGGGGGTGAGGACGGTGCCATATACAGGCAGGGGTAGAGAGCTCTGCTTAGGGTCTGGCCCCCAGCACAGCCCCATCTGGAGCCTCTTCCATTAAAGGCCCTCCCTACTTGAAGACATTCACTGGGGAGACGTCACTATGCCCTGGATGTGGGGATCCTGTCTATTTCGGTAAGTGACGACAGAGCTTGGAGAGCTTTCTTTAGGTAGCAAAGGGTAGGGAGGTGACTCAAGGCAGGTAGTTGTCCCCGCCCCGTCCCTAGAATGGAGGAACCATCACTGTTCTCCACCAACAGCTGAGAAGGTGATGTCTTTGGGCAGAAATTGGCACCGACCGTGCCTGAGGTGCCAACGTTGCAGGAAGACCCTGACTGCTGGGAGTCACGCGGAGGTGAGCAGGGGGGAAGGGAGGCTGTGCTGGGAGGAAGGCGTCTAGAAGCAGGAAGAGAGGCTGAGAGGATTCTTTTTCTGTGTTCCAGCATGATGGCATGCCTTACTGCCACATCCCCTGCTATGGCTACCTGTTTGGCCCCAAAGGTGGGCGACCTGACCCCAGACACTGGGCCTAATGTGTTATGGTGTATGAGAATGTGTGGACAACTTCCCTTGTGGTCAGATATCTCAGGAGTCTCCCCTCTCCCTTTAGTCCTCAACCCAACTCCCTTTCCACCAAAGCCCTTGGTGACAGGGCTCTCTCCCTCAGGTGTGAACATTGGCGATGTGGGCTGCTACATCTATGACCCAGTGGACGTAAGACCCAAATGAGCCACTCACGGGAGTGACAACCTCATGCAGGCTTTCCACCTCTCCTCCGAAGTCCTCTGGAAGCTCCGGAATTCTCTAGTCCTTTGGGGAGGAAGAAGGTGACGTCCTGGGGGCTGGGACCTAGGTGTAGGCTCTGTGGTAGACCTGAGTCTAGACTCTCTCCCACTTCTGTGTTTCCCCATTCCTAACTGGATGCACACACACACACACACACACACACACACACACACACACACACACACACACACACACACGCTTAGAATGGTGGTTGCCTGGGCTCCCAGTTCCTTCTCTCAGCAATGCTTGAGCTTCATAAAGTGTATTCATAAAGGTCATCGAGCTCTCTGGATTCCGTAATAAAATGTCAATCCCCATACCTTTGGTTCTTTTTTTGTTTTGTTTTGTTTTGTTTTATGACTGTTTTGTTTTTCCTAGAAAGGTTTCTTTGTGCAGCCCTGCAACTAGCTTTGTAGGCCAGGCTGGCCCCAGACTCTGCACGCCTCTGCCTCTGGAGTGCTGGAATTAAAGGTGTGCCCTACCACCCGCTAGCTCGCTTTCTTTAGGTGTGAAGCCCAGACAGTGATTTGAGGGGTAGGGTACAAGTCTGCTACTTCAGAGGGAGCCCTGGCAACAAGAAAGCCATCTATTGGTCCCCTGCCCCGGAGTTGCGCTGATCCTACCCTTCCACCGGAGACAGTACACCCACCGGCCTCACGGTACTAAAAATGACTACAGGACTGTGCTTTAACGACATTCCTAGGATGACCTTGTTCAATTTGAGCACCACACAACATCCTGTCCACTAGGAGGTTTCGTCGTCCACTTGGGAGATGAGCAGTGTAAGGCTGGAATCAGATCAAGTCAGTGGTTTTCCATCTGAGGGTTTCCCCCAATCTCACTGCTGCCCCAACCCATGAGCAACCGTCTTTATTTACAGAAGCCCCCGGCCATGAGAGGGGAGTCCAGAATCCCAGCGGCCCAGTGCTGCGGGAAGTTGTTCTGCTGTTGGAGAGCACAGGCAGAGGGCACCAGGAGCAGCTCCATCCTTAGGTGGAGGAGTCTGATGTCCCAGTCACAAGAGCCTGCCTTCTGTGCCCAGCTCCTGTGGAGAGCTGTCGCTAGTCCAACTCAGTCCCGGACCTACACATCTTCCTCCTGGGTACTGGACAGGGCCATAAGGAAGGTGTCAGGAATGTGGTCGGGGGTTAGTCCTGGAGCCTACAAGGACTGGCTCAGGGCTGTCCCAGCTCCTCAAATATATGCACGCATCCTCTTACAAGTAAGTCACTTGTCTGGACATATTCTTGGTGTATATAGCTCAGAGTGCATATGTGCCTCTCTTTTGGGCATTCGTGAATATATAAAGGTAAGGACAGACATGTTTGATTTTATATGACATGTTATACACACCAGGATATACACACCCAAACACTCACCTGTGCACATATGTATAGGTATCAAGTGTAACTGTGCAACTGCCTTCCCTTTGCATCCTAAGTGTCAGGGCCTTAGGCATCTGAATCCACACTCACACACACTCACACACACACTCACACACACTCAAACTCATCACACACTCTCTCACTCACACACTCACTCACACATACACACTCACACACACTCTTACACACATACACACTCACACACACTCACATGCATACACTCACACACACACTCACACACATACCTCTTCCTCTCCACATCCTGGATGGTCTCTGGCAGCTGTGCCTTCTTCGTCTCAGGCAGCAGGAGTGCAGTGCAGGCAGCCACCAGGGCAATCCCCCCATAAGCAACTTTGGGCAGCAACAGCCACACTCCATCCAGCAAGGCCGCCAGTGGGGCCAGAGAGGCCCCTAGCCTGCCCATGAGTGCAGTAAGTCCCAATCCTGTCTGTCTG